>NC_043987.1:17066986-17413236 GCF_902150065.1 Myripristis murdjan | reverse complement strand
TACCATCTAGCTCTCTCCCTCGTCTGTCAGGATGTGACATCCTCGGTCTTGTCACAGCTACATGCTTGCCCTCTCACCTGTCTTCGGGAGCTGACTGGCTGCCACAGCCCCCAGTAGCAGACAGAGCAGAGCGGCAGATGTAGCCCAGAAGCCCATGGTGACAGTGCAGGGTGACCTGTCTGTCGGTCAAGAGCCGATCGTGTTGGCTCAGCACACCAGGGATCAATGTGAAGTCCTGAAGAACAAAATTGTAGATCAGAAATAAGATACACACAAACTGGAAAAGGCAAGGAGAAGTAGTAAAATGTGGGGCTGGGAAATAATTCAATTATTGTCTTTCAAGATCATGATAGGGAGTTGTGGGGATGCATAATTCAGCTATGATCCACAGCAAACACTTATTAAAATATCTAAAACAACCTGGGAAAATAATCAAGAAACAATTTGAAAATTACTACTTAATCATACTTTATACTACAATGCAGTTCAAAGAAATTACAATCTTTTTGATTATTTAACATATGATCTCTGTACATGTCACTAAAATAGTTTCTTTTTCTTGATATTATAGTAATGTAGTAACAGGTGATATTATGCTCAAAACTGAATATGCATAGCTACTAAATTGTGAGCACAACAATTGTCGCTGCATCTTTATCTTCATGCTATATTATCAGCCACTAACCATCATCATCAGTGACAGTGCAGTTTTAAACAGCAGACAAGCCGTGCGTGCCAATGCTGCCATCTCATGGCTGCTTACCAAAACATTGGTACATTGTCTTCTATTTATTTACTTCTATTTATTTATTTATTTAGTAAACAAACACATTATCTGCGATGCAAGCTTCCCACGTACAGGACAAACAAACTCTTCGACATAGACTGTTTTCAACGCCAAAAGCGATGAAAATGAGCCGAGTAGAGGAAGGGGTGTTTATTATTAAACAAGGATACGGCCTGTGCTCTCCATCCATGTCGCTGTTACCAGAGAAATAGCATTAGCCTATCTGGAGTTAGAGTGCAAAAATAAAGCCTGATCTGCTATTACACATCAGCCATGCTAGAGGAATGGAAATAATAAACAAGTCTGTAATGATATATATTTTTTAAATATTCCCAAATCAGTGGCTTCAGGCGCAGGGCGGAGCAACATGGGTCTGATGGATTCAGCTGCACCAGGGGCAAGGCCGAATAACGGTGCGAACCAACAACACATCGAAGTAAACACTCTCTGACTTACCTAACAACCACAGGCAACGAGCTGCTCTGGCGCAGAAACACACCTCAGCCTCCTGGAAAACGGCCTGTCGGTTCTGAAAAGCTGCCAGCTGCTGCGCCAGGATCACCCACGCCCGCCCGCTCCCTGCTCGCCCCTGCTTCAGGAGGCTGTGATGACGAAGACCAACCACCAGGGGTCGCTGCAGGACAGAGTTGGCGGTTACCCGAATGTCTTCCCCCCCACTGATATTTTTCACAACACAATCTAGGACGGTGCCCTTGTGGCCCAGTAACACAGAACAGCGTGCACTGAGTTTACTGAGGCTCTGCAGGAGAGATGAAAGTCAACTCAAGGTAATTTGCTTTGCCACTGGTCGCTGTTACAGCCTTCAAGGGCTTCACAAGGCCCACATTATTGCAGCAATAAATGGATATGACACCCATAACCCGAGACCCTGGTGAGGACAAGGAAAAACTCCCACAAAAATCTCCTTATAAAAAGGAATAAAACTGTCATCATATTATTACTCTTATTATTATTAGTAGTAGTAGTAGTAGAAGTAGTAGTAGTAGTAGTAGTAGTAATACTACTAGTAGTAGTGGTAGTTGTTGTAGTTGTGCTAATAGTAGTAGAAGTAGTAATAGTTGTAGTAGTAGTAGTAATATCAGTAGTAGTGGTGGTGGTGGTAGTGGTACTAGTGCTAATAGTAGTAGTAGTAGAAGTCGTATTAGTAGTAGTAGTAGTAGTAGTGGCGGTGGTAGTAGTACTAGTGCTAATAGTAGTAGCAGTAGAAGTAGGAGTAGTAGTAGTGGTGGTGGGGGTGGTAGTGGCAGCAGTAATAGTGGTGGTAGAAGTAGTATTATTAGTATTAGTAATAGTAACGCAGTAGTAGTTGGAGTAATACTCATTGTTATTAGTTGTAATATCTATTTATATATTTTATCACTACCATGCTAGAGTTTTACAGTTTTGACATTTATTTATATTACCTGGGTCATCTTTTCTACTACTTTTCCTGCATGTATTGTTGCCATGGTAACTACATTGCCCCTTGGGAACCAGTTGCAAAAGTTTAATCTTTTTATGTTTGTGAGCCATTCACATTATGTTCTTCCTTCAATGCTTACCATCAATTTAGACAAGTTGAAAGAGCAAAAATTCAGTGTCCTGTGTGTTTGTGCCCTGCAAGCACACACACACACACACACACACACACACACACACACACACACACACACACGAAAATGCTCAAGTGTGTGTGAGACACTAGTTTGTTAGTCATGTTAGCTTCTCACCGCAGGGCCTATAGGACTTAGATTTTATTCCGCGGTGTGATCTGAATCAGGAATCTCTCTGATGTGAAAATCGCATCAACCAAGATTAGAGGCTATCTGCTGCAATCAATAGTAGGGGTATAAATGCAAACAAACTGAAAATAGTCTAGACAACAACAAACAGCAATGACCAGATAGAGGACTTGGCATAAACCAGCTAATAGGGACAAGTGAAGAGCAAAGGGGATGGGAGGATTAGATGGAAACTGCTGGGAAAGTGAGAGGAGAGGGGGTGAGACGGCACTGGCAAAGTGAATGACAAAAGTGAAAGAGTGGAAAGATATGTGTGCAAGAGAGGCATATTTCATATCTCAGCCTACAGGAGAAATGGAAGCAAGGGCACTGGTAAAACATTTAATTCATTCTGCAAGAATTATAAGCCAATATGTAGAGCTGTTGCATATTTAAAATCAGGAATATGCCCAGTTCTTGGGAGGCGTTAGGCCATGCTAAAATGATCCTTTTCTTGCAACACCAAAGTCCTTTCTCACTGTCTTCCTTTTGAATGGGCTTGTTTGTGAGAGCAGTGCAATTTGCAGACAGGACCATGGGGTTTAGTCTCAGCTGCAGCAGTGTTAAAGTGTTTCCATTTCCCAAGACCAATAACTGGGGTATTAAAGCAGCTTGCTCCAACCAGCTGGTCCCCAGTGCTGGACAGAGGCTGGAAGTGGACAAGCCAGGCCCAGGAGACTCACCTGGGACGGGCAGTGGAGGGAGAGCATGCCCCGGCCTGCTGAGACCACTACTGTTGCCACCAGATGTGCAAATGAAGAAAATGATCAGGATCGTAGTAATTTCCCAGATGATGGTGGTCCGTTGCTAATTTACAGTTGTGAATGTGTGAGTGTACAGTGTATATATGTGTGTGTGTGTTATATCTTGTTTGTTTGCCGGTCTGTGTTGCTTTCTGAATCCAAAATGCAAAAATTTGTTGCAAAAGCCAATATTCCCTATGCATTAGCTTACTAGGAGGATTTTTTTGATTGATATTATCTATGAAAACATGGCTTGTAGCAATGAATAAAAAAGCAGATATCTGTTTTTGCGAACAAATGAATTCTTCGTACACTGCTTGCAAACACTGGCAGTGGAAATGGTTGGTATCTTCCCTGATGATCCATCTTTCTCTCTCTTTCTCTCTCAGCGTCATGTTTTATTTATCAAAATTCTCTGCTTCTCCTCTGCTGCCTTCACCGGCTCCTCGCACTTCTGTGATTTGTTTCTGGGTCTTTGCTCTAAGATGGAGGAAACGGAAAAGAGGGGGAGAGAGGTGGAGGGCTCACGTGTGACCTCTCTCACCCATCCCTCTCCAAATCCAGCGCCCAGTTGAACAGGCTCACTAAACAAACACCTCGGCCATTACAGAGCACATCCATAATTAATGCCACCTGACACTTGCCAACTTTCTGATGGATAGAACGGGCTGGAGACACAATCTCTGGAACTCCCTCCATGCTGTGGACGCTGTGCTTTTCTACCTGTGGCTTTAACACACCTCTACTCAGTTATCGTCCAATGAATTGTAATGTTCACTCTGCTAGGATCACTTTGTTAAGGACAGATATTCAGTGATTACACGGTCACATAAATGAACCATGAATTCACACAGCCAAATGGTCACATAGCTGAGCTTGTCGCTTCTTCATAACCAGCCCCAAATGTGTGAGTGTGAGCGTGCATGTGTGATTGTTTCGCATGCATCTGGCAGTGTCAAGACCTCGGATGACATTCATAATGGTGATGTAATAGGTTAAATTGCACACATCCACACACACAAACACACACACACACACACAGATTCTAGGGAACAGCTCATACCTTTGCCGCTGCCAACTAGCAGAATTATGTTGCTGCTGGCACACATACACACACACATATACAGACTCTTAATGATGTGTATATATTGTTTTATATATGCATGTAATATGTTTCTATATTTTAAGTGGTGTCATTTTACTTTCCTGAGCTACTTGGTAGATGGTTGCCAACAAAATGTCATTGTATGAGGTACAATGGAAATTAAGTATCATATCCTATCCTACATATTACTCCAGAAAGTAGTGGCCACCCAGTGTGTACAACACATGGCAGCAACCATCTGCCCTGTTTAACCTGTTCAATATGGATTGGAAAATGACACAATATTATAACATTATAGTCGCACATCAAAACACGCTTGGCAGATCCACAGCAGACTGTTGTCCTACATTAAATCCCACTGCAAGCAACACCCACACTTAACACAATCACGCCTAAATCAGGCTGCCACAAGATCGTGTGTAATTAAGTTTGTTTGACAAGGACCAATAATGATGTTGTATTAAGTACTAGAGAGCAGGCTAGTGCTAACCCTGTGGGGGTCTTTCACAGCTACGCTTGCCGCTCTTGAAGAATCACACTGCTTCGTCCCACATCTCCCATGATCAATTCACGTCAGTTGGCCATATTTTATTCAACACTTAATTGTGGCACTCCCCTCCCCACGTACCCTGCAGCTCATTTGTTCGCATGTAGGAGAGGAGAATTAAGAGTGCATGATTACTCCTTTTCTCACTCCCCCTCCTCTCTTTTTCAATCCGCCTGCTCCTGTTCTCTTCCCTTCCCTCTTTCTGCTCATCTCGCATCTGATTCAACAGGCAACCTACATAAACAGGTCGGCCATTATAGGGAGTATCTGTAAGGAATTACATTGCCCTCCTCTAATGGATTTGAAGATCATGAAGATACCCGTGTCTCCAAGCATCTGTTACTGTTATTCCCTATCTCTTTCACTGTTTTCGACTGCTCTGACTCACTCATCCCTCTTTAATGGTCTAAAACTCTTTTGTCTCGTCTGTCCACAGGTCCTCCTGACAGCTGCATAAACTGGAGACCGACATGTCTCAGACAGCAGCAAGCTCAGCCCTGCTGCTGCTGAGGAGGCACTAGGATACAGTCATGGTTGACAGCTCTCCAAATGGGTTTGATGTCTCATTGTGCACATGTCACTGCTGCTCGATACTCAGCTCAGTGTTTTTGCACACCTGTCTCCGCCTAAGAAACAAAAAGGTCTTTAAATCATTAAGAATAATGACTGTGGCACCACTACACTGACCATGTAAGACCCACAATCTCCCTTGTGTTTGGGTCTGGCTGTGCCGTTTTTTACCCTCATGTATTCTCTGTTGTTTAGCATTCTTATCAGCCAATAATTGGAAAATGCAGGCATTCAGAGTGCCTCTTGATAAAGGAATATTTGGAAGAAGGGATATCTGTGTCACAGTGTAAGGCTCGTGCTCATTAGCACCGTTTAGCTTTCATTTCTGTCAGTTCACGCTGCATTGCAAATGAGACTGAACAGCCTCTGCCAATTCCCAATATCTCACACACCCTCCTACACACACACACACACACGTGTGCATTGTGTGTCGGCGTGTTTACCCAGAAGCAAAATGTAATGCATAAGTGTTGGCAGCTCACATTTATAAACGTGTGCTCGTACTCCTGCAAAGGTGCAATATAAAGTAGCATGCATACATTTTTAAACAATATTGTATTGAGAGCCACTCACTCAGTCTAAACACACATTTACATGTACACACATTCATTGATAGTCTATACCATACCTAGTAGGCACTGGATGCCTGGTAATAGGTGCATTGTAATCTTGAATATGCTCTCATGTATTTCCAGGAAGAAACAATCACACAGAAAGATGCAAACATGACAATGGCACAGGCACAGACACATTACATTGTTTCTCTCTTTTTCTACATCATCCCAGGGCTCTATTTATCTTTTCTCATCTGTCACCTCTTCCTACCCTCAATTTCATCCTGCCTCTGTGTTGGCTGTACTGCCCTCACATGGGAGCGCATGTTCCCCCCAGCGTTCTGCCTCTCTCACAAATCCCAAGCATCCCTCCACCTTCCCTCAGCTCACCTCCTCTCTCTCCCTCACTCTCAGCTCACTCTGATATCCAGTGTGCCCTTGCTCTCCCTCTCCCTCCCTCCCTCCCTCCTTCTCTCCTCCTCTTTCCTTCCTCCTCCTTCTCCTGCGCTCTCCCCTTGCTCTCATTCCCCCCTCACTCACAATCATGCAGCATCCTCCCCTCTCCACTTCTACCTTCACACTCACCTCTTCGCGCCTCTCCCTCTCCGCTCCTCTCGCTTTCTCCCTCCGTCACCTACTAACACATATCATCTCTCGCATCGTCCCCCCGTCTGCTGCCTGTCTCTCACGCACCGACTCCCTCGTTCCTTTGCCTCATTCTCATACACATAAACACACACTCAACCTTGCTCTCTCTCACAAACATAGGCGCGCACACTCATGCTGATTGGCACCCAAGGACAGAGCACCCTCTCCCTCCCAAACCAGCGACCAGGCAGTGTGTGTGTACGTGTTGCTAGGCTTCTTGACACTGAACACAGCTGAGGAAGAGGACGAGGAAGAGGCCATGGAGCACAGCCATATCTTCCCTGTCTTGTCCCCCAATGGCAGCACCTGGAGCCCGGGGCAGCAGCACCCCGACGTAGCCCAAGGGTGCCCCCTCGGACCACTGCCTGTCATCTACTACAGCGTCCTGCTCTGCCTCGGCCTGCCAGGTAAAAGAAACCAGTTGCTGTGCACATGAAAGTGTGTGTGTTTATCTGTCTAATTGCATGCATGTCTTAAGTGCGCATTGTTAAGAGTCTTCATTAAGCATGCATCAGTTGGTCGCGTCGGGTAAGCTTTGCATCTTGATTTGTCGTGCATTCATTCTGTTTGAGTTGATGTGTCGTGCACAGCTGCTCCAGAGTGTCGGTCCTTGCAGACACACACTGTTGATTTGTCACTCTGACCTTGTGGCAGTCACTTCAGTTTGAGTGTGCATGGTTACTTCCCTATGAGGAATTGTCTAAGCCTGTGCCTATTTTGTTGGAGTTGGTGTGTGAAGACGTCTCTTTACTCAGAAATCTAAACCGGCATGTCCAGTTGAAGAGAATCTACACTGACTGTATCTACATCTCAGCATAAACGAACTGATTTATGTCCCAATATGTCCCATAATTTGGGTTTGATATGTGGTTAAACAGAGAAAGAAAAATACAGACCTGTGCAGTGTGTTCTCTCTTGCTTTCATTTCATTTTAAATCTGTATTCGTGTATGTGTGAATATGTGAATAATGACTCAGGCTTGACCTCAAGTGTGTGTTATATGACTCCTAACCTCTTTAATTAATGACGCTCCCTTGTTATGTCTTCACTATTGACCGATTAGTCCGTTCACAGCCATTGTCAGACCCATTTACCATCTCTTTCACACTGCATGATCTATGGACTCTGACCTAGTCTCATGCAGGGAAGCAAAGTGGTGTGTGTGTGTGTGTGTGTGTGTGTGTGTGTGTGTGTGTATCTGTGTGTATGAGACTGAGAGTGGGAGAGGGAGAGAAATGCTGTAGGTCAGATGAAAGAGAAAAATGCTGATGCCTAATCAGAGATTGGGGTTCAGATGTTGAAAGCCCTTTAGGCAGGCAGGCCCTCATCCACTCTGCTTTGGCCCTTTACCAAAATGTTGGTCCTATTCTGTGGTCTAATAATTGCATAAAAGATGACTCAAGGGTCTTTGATGTTAGTCTTTAATGGTTACCCTCCTTTTAACAAATTTTGGACGTGTGGTTCGGCATATAATGAGAGATATAAAGTTTGACATTGTTGGGAGCGAGGAAGGAAAAACGAGCCTAGATTAAATCTGCTGAGTACAACGGGTGAATTACAATGCATTGTTTCTCCTAATCCCAAATAATTAAACTGAATATATCTTCTTAAACCCTGTGCCACTTCTTATTCTTCCTCTTTTTTTTTTTTTTTTTTTTAAAGACTGGGAGTGAGATGTTATCTACAACATAAGCTGTTCTGGCTCAAAACGAATCTGCAATGCAAAGTGATAGCATAGTATTTTGTATGCCAACACTGCAGTTGCTGTCCTGTAAAAGTGAAGACTTTTTTTTTTTTTTTTCTGACCAGCTCCCGCTCAATTATTTCTCTTAGATTGGCAAATCTAGCCCTGCACAATCAATTCTGTCTGCTGTCATTTCAAGCTCTCTCCCGCCCGGGCGTTCGGAGTTTTATTTGATTCTGCTGCTGAGTCGTCTTTACAAATGTGATTGAGGCTGTTTGTTTGATCACTGAGCCGACGTAACCTCGGGTTGTGATGAAATCTTACAGTAGTTGTCTGAGTTATTGGTTTAGACTGGAGCGCGGTAGGGTGACACTTAGCAAGTTCAGCTTATTCAGTCATATCACACAGCCCATTTCATTTAACCTGAGCCATGAGTATAAATGTTTCATGAGCTCTGCCTGCGTGAACAGCAGCAGCGTGACCTAGGGACCCACACATATTTGACACCCTGTATGGATCGGGCGGCTGTTACCTTAATTACCAACCACTGTTTCATTAGTTAAAAGCAGGGTTTCATGGTCAAGGCGTCGTGTCTGTAAGATAGTCTCAGACCTGACCTCAGCCTGAAATGGTGGCCAAGCAGGGAAAAAACTATTGAAAAGATCAGATTTGGGGGTGAAAAGGAGACAAAGGCAGGTGATGAGAAAAGGGATTACACAGGTCGAGTGGTAAGAGATGATTACGGTGTGACCTAGGGAAATGATAAACAGAAAGCTTCTGAGGAAAAGAGGATGAGTAGGGAGAGTGGAATGTGAGAAAGACAAGGACACACAGAGGAAGAGTGGACTTAGAGAGAGAGAGAGAGATCAGAGCGGTAATAGAGAGCAAGGGGGGGGCGAGAGAGGGAGCGAGAGAGATTAATAATAGCAGAGTCAGTGAAGTAGCACCCCTGAGCCCTGAGTGGGGGAGCCACAGACGACAGAGCTGAGACAAATTGCCACATTTTTAATTAATCGCTAACTTGCTCTCTTTCTCTATTTGCTACACCAACCTGCTTGGGACAGAGTAGCCACATATTGGCATAGCAAACAGCATAAAAGCCTCACATTTTTAAAAATGTATTGTCCTCAAAGAGCCAATTCATTAACGTACCATTTGACACAGTGGGATTGCAAGAGCAGTGTTTGGCCTTTATTCTGTGCAGCCTGTTTTAAAGTAATTCTTCAACAAGACTTAGAGGGACCAAAGGAAAAAACCTGTGAAAACATGTTTTGAAACTGCAGCAAATTGAGTCCTTTGAAGCAAATTATCTTAACTCCAAAAATTTGGGTGGGGAAATCCCTCCAAAATATTAGTTGCCTTGAGTCTTTGTTCTTTTCTTTATGTATGTAATTATAGTGTTTTATGGTGTTGCCTACAAATGGTCCCTATTGAGCATTAAACTATTCACTGTAAAATAATCTCCATCTTAACAAGTCAAGTAGTTTCATATTCAGTGTTAAAATCATGTTTTTATTAAAAACAAGTGAAAAAAAAATCTGCCAGCAGGATGAGACAATCACACTTGTTTCCAATACTAATGAAGTTGTCAACAGAATTTTCTTGAATCAAGTGTCATTTTCTGGATACTAGTGGGCTGATCTGCCTTATTCTGCCTTGTTTCAACATATGCATACTTCCTGAAACAAGTGAAACTGCACTGGAAACACGTTGAATTATCTTATCCCACTGCCAGATTTTTTTTCACTTCTTTTAAAGTGAAAAAAGAAAAGACTTTTAGACTGAGACTTAATGAGTTTGTTGAGATGGATTTTTTGTGTTTGTTGAGTCGAGTCGGTAAAGGTGACCTAAAGATTGCCTGTTCAATGTGATAACAAACCCAATGGGCATTTTATGCTGGCAGATTTGTCCACATGTAGCTATTTTGGTGTTGAAGAGCATTCTCCGACACTCTCCACACAGCCGTCATCCACTTGTACATGTGAGCATTCCTGTGTGCATGTATAGGAGTAACATGCAACGTGTCCGTCTATGTTTCCCTCTTCATCTCTTCCTCTTGAAAGCACTCCACGGTGTTCTTGTGTGTGACAGCAGTGTGTCTGGTGCACGTGCGATTGGGAAAACATCCTCGCCTACCCCACCCGTGCGCCCAGTGGAGAGGGTGCTAATGACCCCCTCTTCCCTGCTGCTGTATAGGCCAGGTGTCAGCCGCCACTTAATGAAGAGATGGATCCCATTGATTTTCAGTTTGGACTATTGATCTGTCAGTCTGCACCAGCAAGAGGGCATGTGTGGCCCTCAGTAATAGATACTATCACAATAAAACAAAAGCTTGAGATTTAGAGGATTCAGACCAAATGAAGAGGAAAGGACGGGACGGTTTGCAAATGGAGGACAGATTCAAAGGCATGTTGATGCTCTCATTAAGGGGAGGGAGGGGAGATGTCAGAGATGAAGAAGAGGAGGGTGAACATCCAGTGAAATCGCATGGGGTAAGGCTGGGATGTGCAGGACGCTTTGGTCTGGATTGCAGCCAGAGAATTGTGAGGGAGGGAGACAAGCGAAGCAGGGGAGCATGTCGGCCAGCCATGGGGGAGACGAGACCGGGGAGGGTTCAGGAGGTCTGGGAGGGGCGAGTTGTGTATGGGGCAATAAATCAGACTGGTTGCTGGTGCAGTGACACCACTGACTTTGTTTGACCAGCTGACAGTATGAAAGCCGTCACTGATGCTGAAAACATTGCATCCACTTGCCTCAACACAACACATCCTCATCAAATGAGTAGTTGCGTGTGTTAAAAAAAAGTATTATACCAATCGTGTGATAATTATAGGGCCATTATCTTGTCTTCTAGCCACTCTTCTCTTCACTTTGCTCTACACTACATTTCCATCTTCTATCATTCTCTCAACTCCCTCCCACCCGGACTACCTTCTGCCACCCATGTTTCCTTTTGGTTCGGAGTAGGAACCTCATAAAAACATGATTGGGGAAGGTACAAGGGCACATTACTATTGTTTATGAACCCCTTAAACATGATATACCGAGTCCACCGGTTTACAATGCCACATCGTTGTCAGCAGTTAGCCTTGATGTGAGGACAGTCATCTCCCCCAAACGTTTAGTCACTACGGCCCGTCTGTACAGTGAATAGCTGTAAAGGTGAGTGCAGGTGGGATAGGGAGCAGACAGCAGAGCACTGCAGTAGCATCAATATTGTTAGGAACAAACATAAGCACTCGCTCCCAAGAAATACCCTCAATCCTTCTTTCTGTGTTTCTCTTTCTATGTCTCTTTTATTCCTCTTGATTTCCTCCCCCGTTAACACTCTGATCACCTCTCTCAAAGCTGTGATGACAAGCCTATCCACACAGTAAAATGTGTTCAATTATTTGATTATCACATTTCGCATCACCTCACTAGCTTGATACTGAATATAAATGGATAAGTGAGAGAATGCACGAGGTTTACGTGCAGAATGACTAATTTTAAGTGCCTCGTGGCAACCTCATGGTAACCTCATGGGGATATTAGGTTTTCAGAGTCATTGTGAACTAAATCTGGGTTTGAGGAAAACCTCAGATCAGATCAGTCAGATTTAATGTTGAGTTGGTGGTGGATTTTGGAGTGCAAGGTCTGTGTATTTTAACGTATGGACTGTCTCGCTTTGGAGCTGGGATGTGCTCCTGCTCTTTGTTCAGGGAATTAAGGAATCGCCCTGCTCTATGTCCAATCTGACACTTTGAGAAGACAAAGGGGAAATGGTTGTCATCAGGAACAAAGTGGCTGTGACCTTTGAAGCAAGCTTTGATACCCCCCCCCCCCCACACACACACACCATTTCTTGCGTCCTCGCTTCCGCCCACTCCCTCACCACTTTCCTCCCTACCTCTCTTTCTCATCCTCTTTCCATCTAATCCTCTCCTCCATTCCTTTCACTCTCAATCACCTGCTCTCTGTTTGACCTTGCATAAACCTTCTCCCTGTCAGTTTCTTCATTTGACTCCATCCCTCTCTCCCACTCCTGTCTCATTATAGTCTGTTGATAAGAAAACTAAAATTCCCTTCACTTGGAAAAAAAAATCCTTAATTGCAATTTCATGTCATTTTCTTGAGTTTCTAATGTTCTCTCGCTTCATTTCCCATTTCAACATTCTTGTCAGTGTGACACAAGTCCCACGGGACGGACTGCTGGAAAGTCTGTGAGGAGGCTGCTGCATCTCTCTTGTGTTTTGCCAACTGGTTTGGAGGGGTTAAGCTGCACATTGTCGTTTGTCGGCAGCCCGTCTGAACACGTCCCTTTAGTGGTGGGATGAGTCAGCCTCGTTACACACCTCAGGGATCACGCTGTGCCTTCTCTTCTCCCGCTAAACAACGTCAATGGCCCTGTCCCTCGTTATATTAGAGGAGCAGTGGGGGAGTCAAGGCACAAAAACACTCACACACAAATAGAAAGAAGGGTCACCCAGGAAAACACACATACACACACATGCATGAACAGACACAGGCTGTGCTGAGACATCACATGCAGGAGCAAAGAGACACACACACACATAAACACGCAGCAGTGCATTATCTGTCCCAGGGGTCATTCTAATTCCTTCTCTGCTGGAGACCAGCCTTCCCCTTGCTGCTTATTCCTTGAAAAGAGAGAAAAGAAAAGATAGGGAAATTGAGTGTGCATGCATGCCTGCCTGCCTGTCTCTCTGCGTCTGTATGTCTGTGTGTGTGTGTGTGTGTGTGTGTGTGTGTGTGTGTACGTGTGATATGCAGGCGTGTTTGTATGCACACCTACACACCCGTAGGTGTGTCTGCATACGTGCCTGCCAGTGTGTGTACGCATCTCTCCAACTTGTCTGTCCTCATTCTCACCGAGATGAACCCTGTGCCACCTCATGCCCTCAGAATGCCGAGCAGATGCATCCGGCTCCTCTCCCGCGGCCCCAGAGACAAAGTAAAGAGCACGAGTCAATTGAAATGAATGGGCAGCCCAATGCAAGCTGGCCTGGTCTAAATGGAAATGTCAAGCTCACCACAGATCCCTTTTGTTTGTCCGTAGAAGGCCCTGTCTCACAGGGGAGCCCAAACAGAATAATACCCAGCCACTGACGGACAACACCCTGCTATTTCAATTCCATGTCATTCCTCTCCCTTTAGAGGAGCATGGACAGAGAGAGAGAGGGGGAAAAGAGAGAAAGTGATGGGCAGAGATAGCAGAGAGAACAAAGCAGCAGATCATAGGTAAGGTCCATTGTGGCATAATTATTTCACTTGCCTAATGCAGCGCCATTGGAAGAATTTTTCAGTACCTTTGGGCTTCATATAAACAAACACAGGCACTGATAAGATCCCTCCACTTAGATAGGTGAGAGGCTGCAGGTGTACATACACACTGACAGGTGTGAAAGGGTGGCTATATGGGAAACAACACGTAACAGTCAGGAACAAATGACAATCTGGTAGTTCAATGGACAAGAATACAGATAGAGAGCAATAAGAGAAACAGTGACACTGGCAGAGAGCAGAGGAGTACTGGTGGAGGAAGACCAAGAATCAATAGCACAGTCAACCAAGATTCAACATGAAAGCAATTTAGCTGTGACTATTCATGGGTTCAGCTGACTGGTATCAGGGCAGCACACAGCAACACAGGGCCAGCCTGCTTGGATTTCCCTGGGGTGAGGGGAGGGAATCTCACAGCCCCAAATGTACCGCATGGCATGTCGTGTCTTGTAAATTGCTTTGACATCACATATACAGTATGACAAGAGAAAGAGAGAGAGATGTGCCACAAACCTGTATGTTTGCTTGTCCATGTGTTTGTCAGTGATTGTATACCTGTGCAAACATGTGTCCCTGCATTAATGTGTGTGTGTGCCTTTCGCTACTCTTTCCCCAATCTGGCAAGGACATCTTTAGTCATTATCTAGAGCCGGCTTTGTAATTTGTAATCAGCTGATAGTGGCTGGGGCTGTGAAGTGTGATGCACCAGACTCCAAGCTGCCATATTTAATCCAATCCCAGATCTATTACTGTAGAGGGAGACAGGGCCGCAGAACATTCGTTCCCCCCGCTAGATGGCCAGCGACAGCTGCTAAGTGCATTGATGTCTCGGTGACGCAGCAATGCAAATCAATGTCAGAAGCAGCTTCATCTGAGGGAACAGATCAGAAAGGGCTTCATGTTGCAATGGCTAGCTTCACTAAATGGGGATGGTAATAATTAATTTATTATCATGTATCTTTAATTGCTACTTTAAGTGACAGACTTTTCTGAGTGGAAAGATATTCCTTTAATCAAATAATGATAGTTTTGGGGTTTTACAGATCATCTTACACAGGGATGGTACTTATGTTGTGGAAGTACTTATGTTGTGAAGTAGCCCAGTACTTCAACTGTAAAAGGCTTTTCAAAATTGTTTCCAAAATTGTTTTCATTCAGCATCATACACATCATACACAAAAACTTGATTCATCAATATTTAGAAATATTTGTCAAGTCTCAATACTAACAAATAATTAAAGCAGTTAACTCGTCTGCCAATTTGCTAAGGCACACACAAACAGGCTGCACGTGCTAAAGAAATCAACTGTTACCAATTTAACAAGTGGTTTACCCACAGCCGGCATTTAAGTGAGTTCTTTGGCAATTTTGCCATTAGCCAATTAGAATACCAGAGTCACTATTTAACCTTGAAGATTTCAAGATGCATGTCTTCCCTGTTATTAAGTATAAAACAAATTTGACTCAGAATAATCAAATCCAAATTATTAAATATTGTGAGCTCTTTCTGAGAAAAAAAAATCTAATTTCAGTGAAGCCCTGATGTACCTGCCACTCTTGGGCAGGGGGAGTCTGCCTTCCTCATCTTCTTCTTCCTCCACCTCTTCCTCCTCCATCATCGGCCTCGTAATCACCCTCTGCGTTTATCCACAGGCTCCACCTGTGCAATCGTGGCAGCAAAACTTTGACTTCAAACATGCGCACCAACACATTTCTAGTTGTAATGTGGCCGTTGTTGTATCTCTGCTCTGCAGGGTAACTGATTTTGGCAGAGGTGTCAACAGCCAGGAGTTCAAGGTGTATGCTCAGTCTCCTCGTGAAATGAAATAAAATACATTATAATCGGGTAATAATGTAATGTAATCCCTACCTCTGATTAATGGGCAAAATGCCTTGTTAACTGGGTCATGCAAATTGACTTTGTAAACATAAGCCTAAGTAGGTTGCCGGTACATTAAAACATGCTTTCACTGGGCATTAAATAGTGTGCATAGGTAGTTATGGGTTAAATTAGCTGTTTGCCCCTTAGTAAATCAGGCGCAAGGAGCTAGTATAGTGATTAGAATAAACTCCTTATTTTTTGCACTCTCTGGCTGACACACCTTAAACATATTCATCAGTTGTTCTAAGGCGCTAAATGTCGGTACCCTGGTTCAACACTGATGCAACTGAATTGTTACTTTTTACACACACAGCACCATTAGCACCACTGCAAACCTTCAGTCAATCATTTGTGCACGCTCACAAGTCATGAACTCGACCACCCAAAATCATGGGAGTGATGGTAACAGAGGGAGTTTTCAACAAATAGAAAAGTGGAACACACCTGTTCAGTTGCTAAATTGCAGCTCCATGTGAGAAGCAGGATCTGCTGCTGACACACAGAGGTGATACAGCAGTGGGCATAATCACGTCCAGGCCTTTGTGAGCATGTTTTCTTTATCACCATGTGAAATAACAGTGATGTCTCTCTCATGACTCCCCCCACACCCCCCTTACCCCCACCCCCAGGTCATTCACCATGAAAGAATAAACACATAACAGAGGGTAGCAGGACATAAGATGCAGAAATGGACGCAAAGAGAAACGTTTTGAGGCTGTCGAACAGGAAGGTATAACATTATAGAGTTGGAGAGGAACGAAATGAGACAGATGGAGGGCACAGAGGAGAACAGCACAGGACAGAGAGAGAACGAGAGAGACGTGATGACAGGCAGAGAGAGAAAGAGTGAGAGAGAAGAGCAACTTGATGGAGGTTAAATAGAAAGGGAGGGGTTGGAGGCAGAGGCAGCGGGTGAGAGAGAGAAAGGTGGGGATGGGGGGGGGTCGTCCTTGTGCTTTGTGGCCAGTGGCGATGGCGGCAGGCAACAGTGGACTCAGCAGATTGCCAGGGCTGTGATGTTGCACATTGTCCCCCTGTTTTTGTTGTGGCTTTACTCTTTATTAGAGATAACAAATTGGCCCGAGGCAAAGGCAGGTGCTGCTGTATCCACACAGCAGGTGTGTGTGTGTGTGGCTGGAGGAGAACAGAGGAGAGTGATGGACAGAGAGAGGGATTACAGACAGAGCTGGAGATCTGCTTGGATATAGTAAATAGCGACAATAAAGGATTTGACCATTTGTGTGTGAAAGTGTGTGTGTGTTGCACTGAAACCTGAAACTGAATAGAAATCTGCACCCAGCATGCTCCGTGGCAGCTGTCCGTGGTGCTGAAATTATTTGCACAGTTTGTGTCTCCCCTTTTTTTGTTTTGTTTTGCATATGTGTTGTTGTATGTTCACTGCTTCTGTGTGGTATTCTATATGTTATTTTCATTCTGTGCAACATACTGTATATTGTTTGTTTTTTTTCCCCTATGGCTTAATGGGTATTACCGCTTTTCAATAACCTGACCTCTTACACTCCCTCTGTTTCTTTGTTTCCCTCCTTGCCCTAATCTGCACCCATTCCTTTTCCAATCTCTACCTCATCATACTTTTTCCTCTCCCATCATTTTCCCATTTCCCGTCTCCGTCCTCTCTCAATCGCTCTCTCTCATCCCTCCCCTACCCTCCTTTGTCCTCCTAGCCAACATCCTGACAGTCATCATCCTGTCCCAGCTGGTGTTACGTCGTCAGAAGTCCTCGTACAACTATCTCCTGGCACTGGCAGCTGCTGACATCCTAGTTCTCCTCCTCATTGTGTTTGTCGATTTCCTGTTGGAGGACTTTATCTTGGCTGCACCACTGCCTCCGTCCCTCAACAACGCAGTGCAAGTTCTGGAGTTCTCCTCCATCCACACCTCCATCTGGATCACCGTGCCTCTCACTGTCGACCGATACATCGCCGTGTGCCACCCACTGCGCTATCACACCGTCTCCTACCCAGCCCGCACACGACGGGTGATATTTGCTGTCTATATTGGGTGTTTGCTCTCTGCAGCACCCTATTATTGGTGGCCTGAGCTGTGGCACAGCCTACCTGGTGTTGGGAGCGATGGTGTTGCCGGGGAGGGAGGTGGAGGGGAGGGCACCAGGAGCAGCATGGCCCAGCATGTTCTGGTGTGGGCTCACTGTGCCACCATCTACCTCCTCCCTTGCACCGTCTTCTTCTCCCTCAATGCTGTCATCGTCCGGAAGCTGCGCCGACGCCGCAGCTGTTTCCGTCTACGCGGCTACTCCACCGGCAAGACCACAGCCATTCTCCTGGCCATCACCTCCATCTTCGCAGTGTTGTGGGCGCCGCGCACCCTCATGATCCTCTACCACTTCTACTCACCTCCTCCAACCTCACCAGGCGCCGGGCGGCTGCTCCACCTGCTCACTGATTTGGCCAACATGCTAGCTCTGCTCAACACCGGCATCAACTTTTTCCTCTACTGCTTCATCAGCAAGCGTTTCCGGGGCATGGCAGCCAACGTGCTGCGAACCCTGTTCCGCTGCCGGAAGCAGCCGCCACCGTTCTACGCCGGCCACAACTTCTCCATCACAAGCAGCCCCTGGATCTCACCGGCCAATTCCCACTGCATCAAGATGCTGGTGTACCAGTATGACAAAAACGGGAAGCCCATATGTATTTCCTCTTGAGTTGTCAACCACCGACAAACACCCCAAGCCCTCAGACATACATGGGGGCCTCGTTTCCGTGGCGACCAACTCGGCCCCCATTGGACTCTTTGAGGCTTGAAAATGTCAACTAGCCAGGAGGGATGCAGGCAGAGGTTGGAGCAGGGATGAGAGTTTGGCTAGCTTTGAGAGATAACACAGCGACAAGAACGACAGAGACAGGTGCACGAGAATAAAATGCCACGGTGGCTTAATTCAAATTAAGCATTCATAAAGCAGCAACCAGCATCAAATACATGTTATTTCCTCCATGCAAAAACAACAACACCAAGAAAAAGGACCCTTAACTGATTGACTTCTTGAGTGCTCCAGACTGAGCTATTACCTAGAGTGTGATGATAAGTTATGACCGAGATCACAGATTGACAAAGGGGTATCTCTGCCACCTCTCACAGACTTTTACAAGCCACTGTTTGTAAGGGCACAAGTCGTGACAACTGGATGGATCCTCTGTGAAGCATCAAACTCTCGGTGACATTGGTTCCTTTACATATCCTGTCTGTTGCGCTGCTAACGGTGAAGACTTTGAGCAGCTGTGACTTCGTCCACTGGGCGTTGTTTCTAGCAAGGAGAGCTCCAGTCAGAGTCTGGGCATTAAGTATCTCACCTTTAGGGGTGATTCACTCAGGCAGAGCCACGGATTGTGTGTCCACTGCCCACAGTTTTGACTGCCTCGCAAGCATAGTAAAGCAAAGCTGCGCTCTCATTTCCTTGTTAAATATGCAGAGGTGTCTCAAAGGCATGTTAATTGGGGCTTTTATAACAACAACAAAAAAAAAAGGTGTGTGCCGAGTTCATCTTAGCAGTGCAGGTCACCTACAAGTCGGCACTTGCTATGGATGACAAAATTACTGAACAACCAGGCTCACAGAAGTCTGTAGGATGAGTAGGCACTCTGCTTATTGTTGTCCCAATAATGGTAAAATATTTATTTCTGGTAGACTTGACTGTTATCGTAGATGCACAATAATACAAGACAAAAAATATGGCTCGGGGTCCAGTGTGACTCCAAGGTGTCATTAATCTTGTAATCACATTTCCAATATTAGGAAGAGGAAATTTCTGCTATTAGTAGATAGTCCTCTATTAAATATTAATGGTCCTTGATGACTTACTGTTAGCCATTATCTGGATGAATGTAACTGAACATCTCGTTAACCCTTTAGCTTTCTGACAGAGAGAGAAAGAGAGAGGACAATTGAACCTGTTTGCCTGCCCATCAGTGTTTTTAGTTTTTGTTTTTTCTCCTCCAAACATCTCTGTCCTGTAAAGCAGTGAATTTTGGTCTCAGGGCCTTGGCAACACATTTCAGCTCTGCTAATTCTGCCAGTGGTTGATGGGTGCTTAGTAAGGAACCATGAATTTATAGAGAAACACAGTCACATAAATCAACTCTGTCTCAGTCCTGCCCAGAAACAAACCATAAAAGTGAACACAAACACACACAGACACACACACACAGAGACACACACACGCATGCACACACCCTGCGCTGTATTGCCCACAGACACTAAGATCAATGCACATCCATTCTGTAGTCACCTTAGGGCATTAGCAGTGTTCATCTATCTAGCAAGAATGGAGCTGTGCCAAAGGGCAAATCTCATCTAATACCACCTTGGAGGGATCAGACACATCACGCCTTTTTACCACTTTTTGATGTATACTCCTTTAAATATGACGAATGTTAGGCAGTATGTCTGTCATCATTGCCAAAGTCATGCCCTCAAAACTCTTGTTTGACACAAGTCTACAACATCATGGAGTGGAGAGGACTGTGTGTGTGTGTGTGTGTGTGTGTGTGTGTGTGTGTGTGTGTGTGTGTGTGTGTGTGTGTGTGTGTGTGTGGTGAGGGTGATGGGGTTTAGAGCAGAGCCGCACTGAAAGTCCTTCTTTTCTCTCACCATAGCAACCATGAAGCAAGAATTATGGAAAAGAAGTGGCCACAGTTGAAAACGAGGGCAAGGGTGAATGGGATGGTTGGCTGAGAGCTAATAGAGCTACCCTCCTCGTAAAAGAATAATTTTACACATGTGTATTAGCACATACTCTTACTACTGGCTTATGTGATGGTCCTTCCCATTTCTTTTCCAATCAAAGATTGCTTTGGGGGGTGAATAATCCTCCTACTTTTCTCCTTTTCAGTTTAATTGTACACACAGTCTGCACTGGTTTGAGCATGTGTGTCCTGAATTCACAAATCCCATCTCTGTTTTCCATACAAATTGATTTTCCTTCTTTAAAAATTGCAAAATGAATGTACAAGTAGCCCACAACAGATTGCTACCGTGCCCCTCACCTTCCTCCTCCTTCCTCTGTCCCCACACCTCCCTCCTCCCTCCTTCTCCATGTCAAATCTGCTCAGTAAAAACATCCAAGCACCCGAAATGCATAGAAACACACCCACAGACCATATCACTCTATCATTTCTCACCACAAAATTGATCCCTACATCGAGGGTCCTTGGGTTAGCTGGTGGATGTTAAGTGTTATGTGATAGTGATGAACGGCCAGTCCTACAACGAAGGGTCAATAACCAATAATCACTCAGCGAGCTCCCCTCCTAGGTCAGTCCCAACACTGTCCATCAAAGTAACACAGCTCAAACAATCCTGTTCATTATTTCACCTGTGCACAGGCACTAAAACGGCCGTACACAGATGCACATTAATCCCAATCAATATTGCCTAATGATCGAACTGCGATAAAGAAAGGTCACAGAAAACGGGTGTACAGGCTCCAGCGTATTTAGGCAAATCAATGCCCACTGTGACATTCATTCCATGTGTCATGTTTTGAGCATGTTGCTGTGACATTTGTGATGGGATCCTTGGAGGGTGAGCGAGCCCCAGGGCCGTCGGGTCTCGTCAGACGTGCTGAGAAACCAAAGCAGAGGAGAGGGTGTGCGGGGGCTCACATGCAGGTGTCCCTTCGTCTCCCACGTGAGACAGTCAGGAGCAGGTGGGAGGGCATCGGAGTGAGGCGGGGGGGAGGAGAAGCCCACAATGGATGACACCAATAACTCTTCACAATGGGAAAAAAGCCACCGTCTATATTTTCTCCAGCCAGATATTAAAAAGATAACTAAACGTAAATCGATCAGAGGAGAATATTGTATTTTCTCTCTTTCCCTCTCTCTCACCCTGCTCTGCTCTGTAACTGTGTGTGTGTGTGTGTGTGTGCGCGCGCGTGTGAGTGTGTGTACATAATGTCTGTGTTAGACAGAGAGCTTTAAAAAAAAAAGTGTTTATGCCACAAGACCTGTAATGTATGGAATCAAACATGTATTTATACTCTGTCATGATGAATATAATTGCATACAGCACATAGTGAATGTACAATTGTTGCTTCTGGCATTTTCGCTGGTATGTTTCTTATTTCATTGTGCTTTTCTAAACAATGGTCTATTTTGATCAGTCTTTTACCCCTCTCCATGGCAGTGTTTCATAAAGATGTAGTTTTTTTGACTGTACTGGAGTGATTATAGGCTTGCATAATAATAATTTTTTTCTTCTTAATGAATGTATTGACTGTACAAAGAGTATGTATTACTGTGCTGTACGAAAGTATTATGGAAACGTATTGGCCAATATCAATATTTTTGAATAAATAAATAAATAAATAATGGTATCTTTAAGGACTGATGACGTGTGTCCTCGTTATCTGGTGATCTGTGAGTTTTTGTGTCCCACTCAATATCACACACTCAACCCCGATGAGAAACACACATCTGACATCATTTTCAATACTGTAATCAACACCCAGAATATCACAGATTCTTTGTACTATTGCACTCACATGCACACGCACACACACACACACACACACACACACACACACACAAACGCACAAATACACACACTCTTTGGGGACTGCAGAGCATGCTGAATTGTCAATGTGATAATTTGCCCATGCTGTCATTGACAGCCTGACAACACTCGGTAATAATCATCTGACTTAGGTTTTCTGTTTGGTCTGCTGTCGGATCACCCTGCTAACACACTCACACACTCTCTCACACACACCGACACACACATCTCCTCATGCACATAAACAGAATAGAGGAAATACGTGCTTGTAAGTGAACCTCAACGACTTCATATTCAGCAGGGCTTTACTCTCCTCCCATATCAGGTTGCAGTACATCATGTAGACACTGACTGATCAGCAAATATACCGATTTCAGCGACACTGCGGAAAAGGAAGCACCTACAGTACATATAGTTCTGTCCCACCGAAGGATCTGGTGGTTGTGTATTACTGATGGCTGCAATGAAGAGCAGCAGGAATATCCATGGATTTTAAATATGTGACACATTCTCTGCCTGCACTGATATGAAACGAAAAACGAACGAGTTCATTTCAGTTCAGTTGATACTTCATTAAATCCCAGAGGGCAACTGATTTGTAGTCTAAGAGGCAACATAACAACAAACAGAACAGGGAATATACAAGGTTAAAAAAAAAAAGATTTAAACACAGCCCAGATATAAACATATACACAGCATCGTAATGAATCCTAGTCCACAGTAAAGTGCCTGTGCCTGTTTATTTCATTTAAGAAGGGACGGTGCACATTAATAAGTACTTAGATGCAAATGTCCCAGATTTAACCATACAAGCAGGTTGATGGTTTACAAAAACATCAACATAAACAGCCAAATGCAAAAATATGTGAGAAGGCATGTAAAAACAAAGCAATCCAACACCCAGTTATCCAACATCCACAGGGTAGAGAAAAATCATGCAGCATGGCAACACATCGCGCAGTCGTGCCGAAAGGGTTAACATCATTAACAGCTCAGTCAGCTGCCTCTCAGCTCTGAGGTTAGGGTCAGATAGGGAATGATATCTGCTTTTGATCAGTGGCCTCCTCTGATGTCATTATTAGACTGTCTTCATTCAGTACATTTTACATACACACAGCAATTTCCCACTATTAGTCAGAACATGACAGTATCACTGATCTGATACGGGTTATGTAAACAGCATATTCTGTTTGGATATTCAGAATGAGGCCTTTTTCCAAATGTAGCATTTTCCAATTAAGACATGTGGGGTATGCTGATATTCATATCCAGGTTTTAGGAGCTTTGTTTGGTCACGTATACATTGCATTCAGACTGTGCGTTTCAACTGGGATTTTTACCGCAGTTGGCAAGACATGGCCGCCTGTTTACGGTCAGCTCTGTGTGTTCAGAATCAGAATCAGAAATACTTTGTCGATTCCGTGTGTTGTAAACAAACCAACTCGCCAACTGTTTGCAGGCCGGGGTAGAGATGTACCCAGAAAACAAAAGCCCACATTTCTAGTTGGAAGGAGACACACATGTGCTTTTAAGCATTATGATGACTTAGACATCAACAGGTTTTTGGATATAAACGAATCGGAGCATGCACAGCTGCATGTAGATGGAAATATTAATGGAATATTCATCTTCATTAGTCACATAAACAGCTTAGTAGGAATGTTGTCGGAATAAGGGTAAAAATCACAATATTTTGTACATGTTGGTGCTACCAAAAGCAACCCAGTAATTCCCTCTTACCATGTTTTATTATATAAAGTCCACTTGTCTTTCCATCCAAACAAATGAAATAAGATTTCTGACTTGTCTCCTTTAACTCTTTGTCAGCTGAATTGCGCTGATGGTGCTTGGATCCCACATGTCATAGGGTGACGTAGGGTGTGGGTGGCGCGGCTCAGGAGACTGAGTGGCTGTCTGGGAATTGGAGAGTTCCTGGTTAAATTCCCCGGCTCCTCCAAGGAGTGTGTCAAAGTGTCCTTGAGCAAGACACATGTCATCCAGTAATAGTAAATTTGCAACTTCAAATAATAATATAGACTACTGACTGCAGAATATTGATTAATTTTTTTCCCCCAATTTCCCCCGGGGATCAATAAAATAAAATGTGCATGTGTATGAATTTTTTTCAAGGAAACTGTTCATAAAATTCCAGGCAAATTCCAGTCCCAATTAAAATAGAAATTCACACGGCATACACATAAAAGGGACCTCTATCATAGTGATTGGTATTGAGAACTGGTTCCAACTTGGAAAATAACTCAAGATCATGATGTTTAGTTGTTGTTTTTTTTTGTTTTTTTTTTTTGTTTTTTTGTAATAATTTGTTATACGAAACAATGAAATACTGAAATAAATGATGTGAATAATACATAAAAATAATGTGGGCCCAGAAGCCAAGACAAACACATTAGTGACCTACCCGAACATTAAAAATGATCACAATTAGAAATAATCTTCCAACTTCCATTTAAACCTCCTATGATCCAGACTGTAATTTTACCCACACACCCCCCATCCATCTTTTGACCCCCCCACCCCTCCACAGAGACCTGATTTCTTCGTTCTTGTAAATTATAAAACTATAATTAAATCTTGCACGCTTATTATTTCCCATCAGAGCATTTCTGTCATGATGGAGTCAGTGTCCTCTCAGATGATAACATTGCCGTTGAGATGGCAAGAGTCTAATGGCCCAAATCCAACAGTTTGTAGAGCATGAAAATGATGTTAGCAGTACACCAAGGCCTTCTCCGACACCACACACATTTCCACTTGAGAATTTATGAGATTTGCTGAAGTGGTGTCTGCGGTAAAGATGGAGGGCTCGGCATCATCATTTAAAATCACCATGTTACTCGTGATGAAGACTGACTCTCTGTGAGGTGAGCAGACTAAAATCATGCCAGAAAAAGTGTCGTACACACACTGAGAGGCATCCATGGCTGTGGGACGTCTTTGAGCCAGTGGTCCTCTAGATTCCTTCTGTGTGTGTGGTTACAGTGGCTTGGTGGGTATGTTAGGGTGAAAACAGGTTGTTGTAATTCAGCAGGAGGTGAGGGTGCAGTGACAAGCCTCAGAGAGAGAGAGAGAGAGAGAGACAGAGAGAGAGAGAGAGAGCGAGAGAGAGTTTAGCTCAGTGTGTGTGTGTGTGTGTGTGTGTGTGTGTGTGTGTTACCCCATTAAATCTTGACAGCACAGGTGACTCAGCCACCACTTTGTCCCTGTCAACGTCAGGAAGTGAGAGACTGAAGAGTGGTTTGCACACACACACACACACACACACACACCCACACACAATACACACGCACAGGTCACTGAGGTATTTACCTAATTACATAGTGTATGATTGAAGTAAAAGCACCACATCACAAGTACATGTACGGTTTCAAACTCCCCTGGTTACATCCACAGACATCAGCCAATCCCTGGCTGGCACATATTCACAATCGTCCAATCATAATACACACAGCTTATAACAAGCCAATTAACACTTCTCTCCCAATAAAGCGGGGCTCCCTGGGGTAATACCACTAACTGTTGATGTTTCCCTGCACAAGTAGAAAATTTAGCCAGCAACAGCTGAGCAAAGGGAGCACATGGAGACGGTGTGTGTGTTTCAATAAATCCACAAGCTGCAGACCCCACAATAATTCCACACCTCGCCATACTATTGTGTAAATGTCCTGTCACATCTTTTGTTTCTGTGCTGCTGTGTATTTGCTCCACACTGCAATATATGCATGGCTGATAAATGTCCTGCGTCCCGACTGAGAGTCTTTTAGAGCATTTTTATGTGTAGCGAGAGAGAGAGAGATAGAGAGAGAGAGAGAGAGAGAGCAGTGAGTGAGAAGGCAGAGGGAATGTGTGTGTGTGTGTGTGTGTGTGTGTGTGTGTGTGCATGCGTGTATGTTTCTGTGTGTGTTTCTGTGCACACTGCCAAGTCTTACCCGTGTGTCACTGCAGTAATAAAGATGGATGAGCCTGTCTGCTGCTACTGTGATTGGGCTGCTGCTGATTGCATGTGTGAGTGTGTGTGTGTGAGAGAGAGAGACATAGTATGACAGACAGGAGAGGGCTAAGAGAGTACAATAAGAGAGAAAGAACAATATATCTTCTGATCCCCATCACTCCAAACTAAAAATGGACATTTCTAGGTCTATGTGGAGGGTATTTACACGTCTGTGTCTACGTGTTAGAGCAGAGATAGGCAATTATCTTCCACGGAGGATGGAAAGGCTGCAGGTTTTCATTTCAGCCTAACAGTGTTACAGCTGATTAGTTCCTTACCTGCTGTAGTGTGGCTGGCGTATTCATGCCTGTATCTATGTTTGTGTGGGCTGTATCTGTGTCTCCACGTCTGTCACTCCTCCACGCTCTGGCTTCTTAACCTTGAAGACAGCGTGATATTCAGCAGCCACACAAGGCTGAAAAAAAAATGATTTTGAGGGATGTGCACCAACACATGCTCGTTTAAAGTCACTACAAGCATTTTCTACTGTACCACCACCATGGCTGATCATGTGGTGTGCGAAGTGAGTTGTGGGATTGTCTGGGAATAAACAGTGGGATCAGCACCAACAAACGCAATATAGTCCGATACAGTGGTTGACGCCGTGAGCGCAGAGAGAGGAGTTTTGACAGCTGGAGAGTTGATCAGTTAAAACGATATTTCTCAGACTGCAATATCCTCATGACACACACACGAAAAGAAATTTTAATTTGACATTTTAAGGCTGCAATCATTTAAAAAACTAAAGCCTAGTGCTGGGCCAGCATATTACAACTGTAATTGAAAATTAGAGGCTGTCCAAGGTAGGTTTGGATGTCGTCATTAGCCTTCCTGACCCCGATACTCTTCTGTGAGGTTAGGAAGACAGCCCAGCCAGTTATCTCCATCTCACACAGAGAGGTGTACAACCTGTTTGCTTTCCACCAGAGAAAAACAGATCATTTTCACCTGAGTATGAAGCAAGCTTACCACATAAAGTCGTCAAGAAGTCACACGGCATCACTAACGTAACGCAAGATGCTTTGCTCAAACTACAAACTAAGACAGCTGCCAGTGTGAATCTCTCAGCTTGATAGTGTCTGACAGGCACCATTTCACCAGTGATCTATAATGTACTTTGTTATATTCATCAGCCTATAGGCCTAGATGATTGCATGTTTCTTTAGACTTCTTCATATAGAGAAAGAAATAAAATCAAACCTTAAAACAATTTGTTTGAAACACATATGTCATCCTCCACAAATCAAAATAAGGATGGAGTAGGGCTTTTTATTTGCTTGTTTTACAGAGATGACAGACAGGCATGATATTTATTTTGTGTTGATTGATTTATTTCAAAATAAGAGGCAAGTTAAAACAGACATGCTTCCATGCACACTAACTAGCCTCCTATGAATAGGCCATCAGCCTACTTGGATTTCACCTTCAGCTCAATGGTAGGACTATCATCTTTTCCTTGTTCACCAAATACCTCCGATGCACTTTGGTTTTAAGTTTCTCCCAGGTAGAGCCTGTTGAGCACCTCAAGGCCGTCTTGCTGAGACTTTAGATATAGATAGTGAGTAGAGGTCACAGGAACGTAAGCTGTACCCGCTCTGTGTTGCTGTTGTAGATATTTATGTGCAAAGATGGGAGCAAAGTATGCCAAGAATCACCTCAAAATGAATGTGTGCCAGTGTGTGCATGCCTCCATTAGATAATGAAGGCTAGTTAGCCTTGGCATACAGAGCACAGTGGGTGCATGAGAGCTTTAGAGCCAGTGCCAAATGAATGTGTTTTTTTTTTTTTTTGTTGTTGTTTTTTTTTGATTTGGAGAATATGATTTGTAGGCCAAGACACCACTGTAGCACCACAATCCTCATTTATAGAGTTATTTTGTCACAAATTTTACTTAAAAAATAAATAAATAAATAAATAAATAATAAAATATTGCTCCTTTGATCTGGACATTGCACTTGGCCATACAGTGATCTCAAGAATATTTGATTAATTGTTCTGGTCCACATTCAATTTGCAGCCATACACTCCCTGTGAGCCTGTTCTTGTGACAGGAAAAGATTTAATGGACCAAACTTGGTGGATGTATTTATCTGGGTAAGAATCCAAACTATCACTTTATGCCCAGGATCTTAACGAATAATTTGAACATTTTAAAGCAGAACAGAACAGAACAGAACAGAACAGAACAGAACAGAACAGAACAGAACAGAACAGAACAGAGGTAACAAATTATATCTGAGAAAAGAGGACAGTGTCTGCACACTGAAAATCAAAGCTGCCACAGTATTTATTAGTGCAACTAACAAATACAAGCAATGAATTTAAACAGCTGGTGCAGACTACTTTCTAAGACTGACACACTGAAATTTTAACCGGGTGATGTCGGCTGTGTGAGGAAAATTTTATATGGAGAGAGAGAGAGCAATAGCATGTGGAATTCTGAATATCCTAATATCCTGAAATGCTAGAGGCACTGTCTTTTCCTATAGTTTTAAAGGCTGCATCACAGTGAAGTGATGCCGTTTTCTGGAGCGATTAGACTGATTAAATATCCAGATGTCCAAACTAATGGTTTATCAAAAATCCCCAAAATCTCATGGTGCAAATATTTTGTGAAGGCAGCAAGAGTCATCCCTTAAATTAAAGGTGATAGGCAATTGTTTTCCTGTGATGTAAACCTGCTGTGCTTCCTGTTATGTAACAGCTTAATACATCATGAAATGATCTGCAATAACATTTTTGAAGATTTTCTTGAGGATAACACAAAGGCACAAAAACCTGTCAACATCCTTCTTTGTGAGGCTTGGAAGTGAGAAATGACACTCTTGTGAAATCACTGCATTACAGTAAAATTTAGGACACAATTTGTTTTCTCACAGAAATGGAAGAGAGAATTCACATGGTGCAGAGGAGTCTTCTGTAATGCGTGAAAATGCTTTCTGTTAACTGTGCATTAGACCTTCACCAACATGAATAAACTCTCCTGCCAAAGCGGTGACATCACTGAATGCATTTGCTGAGGATTATGCAAAGGGATCATAAATGGAAATAAATGTAGTGTTTTTTACAGATTTACCTCTCACCTTGAAGTTTTTTCCCATAGGCTACAGCTAAAATTAATACGTATTCAAGTTTTTTTCATTCAGTCAAAGGAACAAATGGTGTTGCTTTGTTGATTCTATGTTGTCAAAATACCAAGCTAGAGTTTTCTTTCCTTTCTGAGTGAAGTTTGCATGTTCACCCCGTGTCTGCGTGGGTCCCCGCCGGGAGCTCCAATTTCCTCCCACAGTTGCAAATATGTGTGTGAATGTGTGTGTGTCTGTGTGTCTGCCCTGAGTGTTCCCCTGCCTTCTGCCAAGTGAGAGCCGGGTTAAGTTCTCAGTTGGAAAAATGAATGAATAAATGAATGAATGAATGAATGAAAATCCTAGGCCTTAATAATTGTGTTAATTAGCAAGATCATGACTGATACAACTTTGCATTTGTTCATCATAAGTCTTGTAACAGTCTGCAAAGAGGAAATGTGTGTGTGTTGTGCAACACTCTGAAAACAGTATTGCATTTCTGTACAACTGGCCTCTGCTTTAATGAATAATAGTTGTGATGCAGATAGGTATATAGATATAGGGGGGTATTAGGGGGTACTTGTTATGGCGGTCTGCTCTGGGTTAAAGTCCAGACAGTTTCTCAGTCAGTCTGTCCCTGAGCAGTAACGTATGTTTCACTGAGCCTCATTTATAAAACTGGGCATGGATTCCACACTAAGAGTTTATGTTAAGCATAAAAAAGGAAAAGTACATACACCAAAAAATATTCATATTTATAAAGCAAAGCCTACACACCCCTGCATGCAATTCCCTTTAATAATTACAAATCTCCCTGAAATGATGCGCATGTGCACAAGCGTCAACTTCCACCCTGTCAGTGCTCACAATTAGCCGTATATGGTCAAGAAACAACCCTCATGAGTAAGCTGGTAAGCATACTGAACAGTTTGTCCATTCATTGTGCTTTAGGGAGAAAACTGCAGAAAGGGGCCGCTAGACAAAGTGAGAATTTTCTCCGGGGGTGAAGTGAAAGTTCTTGTCGGAGAGGTGGAAGCAAGACAGGAGATGTTATTTTGAGGCTCCATGTTTGTTTGCTGGGTGGCAGCATGTCACAGCAGGACAGATGGAAGATTACTTCAATGACTGTAATCAAGAAGCTTTTTGTGCAATTTGTTCTGCTTTGTTTATTTATTTATTTAGTTCTTTTTTTAAACTTTTATTATTATACATTTTATATAAATCTTACTACAGTCCACACAGCTACATTTTAAATTATACAGCTGAATACAGATTTTGTCTGTCTTTCATATAAGCATCAGAGACAGCTCTGACACGATGACACGTTGTTTGTGGAGCCATCCATTATGAATGAGGGCCCTGATCCCAACCTATCACTCAGTTTGGCTCCTTGGATCATATTTTGGGAGAAACTCTGATGATGAATCTGTATTGAGATTGAGGTTTATATGACATGGCTTGGTACAGCACACAGAACTTGAATGAAGCAGGCGGTCTTTGCTTTGTGTCCCACTTGCTTGGAAACTGTGCAGATACTACTCTGTGTTGTGGCTGTAGTCTGAAAGCAGAAATTATTATAATAAAAGAGCTGCGTACATATGAATCTGTGTGTCCTGCTGTGTTACACGAGGTTAGCATAACATAAGACTGTACATCTCCTAATAGTTCCTCCAGTCACGACCTGCAAACTAAGAAAATGTTACTAAGAGTCGTTGTTTAGTCCAGGTTTAGTGGAAAATAAAAGTGTTTATTAACTTTAAACAGTTAGACATCTTTCCACTGCTTTGGCTCTTGCTCAAGACCTCCCACGTCAACAAATTGCCTGCAGTCGGTTTAAACAGAGGCTAGCCTGGTAGCATGGCAATGATACACATAGATACACTATATGGACAAGAGTACTGGGACACACCTCTTCAGCACTGAATTCAGGTGTTTCATTCAGTCCCACAGCCACAGGTGTATAAAATCAAGCACCTAACCATGAAGTCTGCCTTTGCAAACATTTGTGAAAGAATGGACTATTCTAAAGAGCTCACTGAATTTGAGTGTGGCACTATAAAAGTGTATAATATAATATTTATTAATAACAATATATAATATTATATAATATTTATTTGAAATAAAATGTTTTGTTCAATAATAATGCACATAAAAATGGCCACCACTCCAATTGTTCTGGTATATTCAAGTTCTGTGGTACAGCATTTCATTGCATTCAAAATGCACACCTTTGAAAATCAGCTGGGATCAAATGGTAATGTGCAGCTACACATACAGCTCAAAGACAGAAGCCCCTAAATCTATATATCTTTATAGGGCTTTTCTACATGTGCCAGTGAATCATTTCCCAAATGTCACTGGTCCTCTGAATTTCTGGAATAAATGAAAACATCAACAAGGGAAAATAACGTTGGCAAGACACTGATGTTCATTGGCCACCTGTTACCACTTTAACAAATCAGTTGAGCCGCTCTCATGACAACTGACAAGTGGCTAACCATTCATGCCATTTTTCTGGTCGAGAGATGATGAATCCCTGCTAGTCCTCCTTTCATCACACCTAACCGTTCTCTCCAGCCGCCGAGCCTCTGCTTTGAATACCTGTCTGCTTAATGTATTCCCCACCACTCAGCCCCTCAGCTTTCATCTGGCCAACCACAGGGCCTTGATGCCAGAGCTGTGTTTAATTCAGGGTGGTTAGAGCTTCAAACATACAGTAGATACAAACAACTACAAAGACAAAAGGGCGCCTAATGAAGTTGTCGCATGCAGCAGGCATATGTGTTTGTCTGGATATGTGTGTGATTGTGTGGATGAAACAGAACGTGTGTGTGTGTGTGTGTGTGTCAACACATGCACGTGACAAATTTGTTACAGTTTGCATTACAAAGTATTGGAGAAACAGCTGAAAGGCTCCAGAGCACAGCACTTTGATAGAAGAATATTCTACATGCTCTATACTGCCGTGTCCACTAGAGCCAGTATTACTTACATGAAAAATTACAGAATGATCTTTTTTTTCTGCAGGAAAAACATTATTTTTTCAGCCCAGTACCCACATGGCTGCATAAATTCCACCCCTTGGTTCATAACGACCAAAAAGAGTTTAATGAGTGAGCCCAGCAGTTGACATCACGGCTCTGATGCATGGTGTTTTAGAGAGAGGAGAGACTCTCCTTGCGTCCCTGAGGGGAATGTTTTGAGGCAATTGAAAACACAAAAGGATGGCCGCAGATTTAATGAGACAGAGGAAGGCCCAGAGTTGCCACTCCTTTTTGCTCCTTCTCCTCACTCCATCTCTTCCTCTAGTCCAGAGGTCCTTGCCAGGTCAGACTCTCTCAGAGGTGCACCAAATAATGGATGAGGGTGTACTGCTACACCGAGTCCTCTCTACAGTGATGGTGTCTCCAGCCACTCCTCCTTCTCTGCCTCCCTCTTCAATCTCTAATTTTCCAAGAGCTGCCACTGCTCCTGTGTCAGTATTTTACCTCTTTTTCCTTAATCATAAATCAAATAGTGCATCAAAATGCAAAAAGCACAAAAAAATGAATGGTAGCAACACCAATCCATCAAACACTGGAGCTGAGAAGGAATTGCATATGTGATTAGGAGTAAAAACAACACAATGAAGCATTTTGCTGATCAAGTCCATTTTTCTTTGAGGCAGTTTTTCAAATTGAGAGCCGGTACTCTGTAAACCCACTGACCTAACATTTGAAAATTCTGCACCACTTTCATATTCAAAACCACGTCATAGACTTTACATCCAACTGATGAAAAGGTTGCTTTGCTAATTGAATGCAGCAGTGCTGTGATGGAAATTTGCGATGGTGTTGATTCATTCTAATTAAAATTTGGTAAGCCACTCAATAAATATTGTTATTTCTATGACTGTCGATAATGAAGTAGATGATAAGCCAAAGCTGCTAGCAGTGATATATTATTAAAAGCAAATAAGCAACACATGGCTCACAGCAGCATGCATGGCAAAGTGTGTATGCAGTTCCATGTCACTTATATTTGTGTTCATGAGTGCACATAAATATGGCAAATGTATATTGTGGATTTATCTTCAAGCATTCATCAATAATTGCAGTGAGGCAGAGCATCATTCTGAAAAATTTCTTATCATGTAAGTCATACCTGAAAGGTTACACATGTGTGTGTGTGTGTGTGTGTGTGTGTGTGTGTGTGTGTGTGTGTGTGTGTGTGTGTGCATGTGTGTGTGTGGTAGCGATGTTGTTGGTGGGGTTTTAGTGGTTGACGAGGGATCTGACTCCGTCCTCCGCAGCGCCCTTTACCACCCTCCGGGGAGCTCCCTTTGAGCTTCTCGCTCTCCCCAGTCGGAGGACAGGAACCAAAAACGCACCCCTTCATCCTGCAAAATGACAACCACCGACAATAAGGACTATCCTATTTGACACAGGGCAGACTCCAAAGACATTTTGTTCTCCTGTGACCTGCTGCTGGCCATACACTCCTGTGCAACTTCAAAGGGAGGAACAAAGTAGGCTGGCGAGGTGGGAGGTGGGGGTGGGGCCAGGTGGCAGGGAAAGATAGCATGATGGAGAGACGGCTGTATCGATGGTGACAAACCAAAAGGAGAGAAAATGTGTACCAGATCACCCTCGGTTCATAGTATTCTCAGGAAAATCGAACAAGCTTCTAGCCTGCATAGCTGCTGTGTGTCAGTGAGGGACAGATGTCAATAATGTGACACGCTATAATTTCAGATTCAAGCCATCCAAGAGGTGGATATGCATCAGTTAACCCGGAACCACAGGAGATTTTCTGCTATTTTATGCTCTTCATTTCTCCTCCCCTCCTAGTGATTAGTTTTTACAATCAGCAGATGCAAATGGGAATTCGCTGACAGCCCATCAATCACATTCCTGCTACAATCTGTTGAGCTGCTGTGCACGTGCCAGCAGGCACATCCTACAGTTAATTTGCACTCAGACACTGGAATACATCTGTGCACCACAGGTGTATGGAAAAGAGCATTCAATTTTCATCTACACTGAACTAGGGCAGACCCGTGCTAGTCGTCCCAGGGGTCATTCGTTTCAGAAGCTAAATGTACCTGTGAAATTGCTAAACCACTTTTTTTCTTTATTTCGTTAACCAAAAGCAAACATGTTAAATCATGATTTAAAATTACCTAGTAGGTAGAATTTAAAAATTAAAAGAAAGACAGAAAGAAAAAAGCTTGCTGAGCTCCAAAATTCAGATTTGTATAAAGTCTCATGAGGTCGAGAGTCATTTCTAATAAGAGGTTTTGTTGGACCATTTTGATAATGGGGAAATCAAGAGTGTAAATGAAGATTACAGTCTTTGACATTTTTACTTTTTCATGGCACAGTTTCAGAACAATGGGAGTTGTTTTTAGGAAGCATATTCAAACATCAAATACCTTTACTTTCTGGAATTACGTATATGATGGTTTTAACAGGAAATCAAAATTAATAGTTTTCTAACATATTTTCACTACAAAAACTTGACTGTGGTGTATGGAGCTATTACCATAATAATAAAATGGTCAGCATTGCCACAATACAAATTTAGTACTATTCATTAAAGAATCACACCAGGCAACCTCTTTGCTCCCTCAGCAGTTCAGTTTATGCTTTGATATAATGTCACATAACGTGTGAAACAGGGCATGCTGTCAAAGGTTGTTGAGATATATTATGTATAATTATGTTTTATATAATGTTGGGTAAGGAAATGTTAGCTGAATTATTTAATTTACTTCACTATAAAAAAAAAAAAAAAGCACACACACACACATTGTCCAAAGTATCAGCTAAGTCTAAAGTAAAAGCTAAAGTAAAAAAGTATAAGCTTCTACCATTCCACCATGTTTACCAGCCACAGAGTAACAATTACTGGCTAATACAAACTGTGGCTGAGAGATGGCCAGCTGTGGCCAGAGGCTGTTTGTCCTGTGCAAGGCTTTACAGCTGTGATAGAGGATGGAGCCATTCACAATAAACTGGGGGCTACAGATGAACATCCATCAGCCAGCCAACTCCTGGTATAAAGTGAGGCAGTAGGCTGATGGGTGCAGAAGGACCATGTGGCAGTCGGCCAGGAATGACAAGGCAATGCAGCACTGTTCTGTCCCTCCAGTTCACAGTGTACACAGCAAGAAAAGTTGCAGTTAAATTATTTCCCTATGCAGAGTTTCATAAGATTATAGCATAAGTCAATGCGGAAGACACATAAAGAGAATGACAGTCTGGGATGCAAAAATAATAATAATAAAAATAGTTGTGCATGAATGTCCGAAATTCCTTGTTGTGTGTGCACGCTCTCGCTCCTCCGTTCTGTTACTACACACTGGCACACACACCATGTGTGCACGCACACACACACTTCACTCCTCTGTAACTACTCAAGATTCGGTTCACTGGGTGCATTGTGTTTAACAGTCTAAGAGTCTCTCTCTCTTTCTCTCGCCCTCACCATTTCACTCTCCTTTACTCAATACAAAAGAGTGTGATTAATTAGTATGGCCGGTAGCTACAAAAGGCCCAAATAAGTTGTCATCACAAGTCCCAGGGGTGTCTCTTTCTTCCTCTCTCCTTAGTGCAGTTCAAAACAGATCACACTACTGATTCCCTTGCTCCAAGACATTGTGGTTATGTGCCTCATATATTCAACGCTATCCCAACTCAAGGGGCAAAACTCAAGTCATGGATGGCATTAGGAATACCAGCATTTCAGACTGCTGATTGAGTTAAAGCAAGAGGAAGTAATCAGTGGGAGTGGTAAAGTTCAATCTTTGGTATTTAATATTCTGATCATTCTTCATCTTCATGGTGGGACTGTGGCCATTGCCATCTAATAGCAGCAGAAGAGAGAAAGGGTGTTCATTATTTTCCAGGAGCCATTTCATTCTGACATCTGTGAACCCCCCCTACTGGATATCAGGAGAATTACTGTTTTAATTTCCCGCACAATAAAATCTGCCAGGGCAAGAGCTTTCATTGAGCTCAGCAATCAGTTATGGTAACAAAACTGTGCATGCTGAACACGACATAAGAATATTCATTTACATAGCCTTGTGCTGTACCAGTATGGTAGTAGACAATGTACACACACACACACACACACACACACGATTATTAATGATGTAATCATATCATATCATATGAGTGATTATTAAATTTAGATAGATAGATAGATAGATAGATATACACATGAAAACTACATATTTTAAATGTCCTTTTTGACATTGTCGGCCAGTATCTGTTTCAAATATCCACAGTAAGGGCCCCCACTTGTTGCCATTCCTGCCCCTTTTTTCTCCCTTAATGAGAGAAAAGCCTCAATGTCACTGATGACCAGAGGCAGCTAATGACGCTGATGTTGGGACAGTGATATATACTGAAAAAAATGGGAAACGTGCCTTGGATTGTTAAAGGGGGCATATGGGATAGAAACTCATGTACTGGCCAGAGAGAGAGAGAGAGAGAGAGAGAGAGAGAGTGAGAGAGAGAGAGAGAGAGAGAGAGAGAGAGAGAGAGAGAGAGAGAGAGAAATTTCATTACCTCACAAACAAATCATTTGATGATTCATCATCTGTCCGATACAGACAATTGGAATTTTATGGCGCAATTAGGCAGTAGCAAAGATTGCTGGCCATTGAATCCATTGTAATTATTGGCAATGGTCCATTATGACAATGAATAATGTGTCGCAGAAGAAGAGGAGTGTTTGTAAAAGTGGTAGTTGTGGGTTGGGGGACATATGGTCAAATATGGTCACGGTCTGCAGGCTACAAATGTTTTCTAGCAACAAGAAAATTGTATTGTGAGAATATTAAGAAGATCTGAGTGGACACTGAACATTGAAATAGGAATTACAAGAACTTGTCATTGTAAAGTTGCATTTTAACCAATGAATCCCAACCCAACTGAATGGCAAATCCAAGTTAATAGTGCAAAAGTGGAGAAATAAGGAGGCACCTACATTTTAAAAAAAGGAAAACATTAATGAAATACCACTTGAGTCTTGAAAAGGACAATATTAGAGGACAGCATCAAAGTCAACCCGTTCCAAAAGATATGGAGCTCAATGTGTGGAGCTCTGTGGTGTGTGTGTGTGTGTGTGTGTGTGTGTGTGTGTGTGTGTGTGTGTGTGTGTGTGTGTGTGTGTGTGTGTGTGTGTGTAAGTATTCATATGTTGTGTGGGTGGGAACACAATATTACCTGTGATGACAACCATATTGGATTGTACAGTACTTATGGATGAGCAAGTCAAACTTTTATTTATGATGCATTAAATGGTGATTACTATTATTATTATGTAACATGTTGAAATATTGAAGTATTGTTTTCAGACAATACATTCAAAAAAACAATGTTCAGGCATCACTCGGGGAAAATCCATCACAAAAAGCACACTGTCATCATGCTGTCATTCACTGCAATGTCTGAAAAGGAGATCATTCGTAAGGAAATTGCCAACTTCTGAGAGGATGCAGGATGTCCCATACAGATCCAGGGAATAATCTGTCATTTTAAATTCTTGGTGTGCACACCACTGCAGGAAGGTAATCTGTATTTTGGGATTACAATGGGCCAATGGAGGAGGAGGTGAAGAAGGAAATGCATAAAGAAGATAATTTACCATGCAAATACTCAAACCTGGTAAATTAAAAATGCAAAACTGAGCTGGTAAACACCTGGAAGCAGCTTAATTTAGTAGCAGTAAGTAAAGAAACTAGTAAGGAGGCAGCTCAAGTGGTGCTGAATGGACGGTGGATGGCAGCAATACGCCTCTGCAAGCCTCTCCTGTGCCGGAAACCCAACAGGAAAAAAGAGGAAGCAGGACGAGTCGGTTGAGTGTTTTTTTTTTTTTTTTTTTTTTTTTTTTAAACTCTTAATAAAAGGTGTTGTGTTTGGGTGCTTAGGGCGTGAATGATTACGGAATATCGTGACTCTATCTCATGATCTGGCCTTCGCTAAGATCCGGTCGAGATTCGTGAATTTAGGGTGTGTATGCCTACTTGCCGACTGCACTCTTATCTTATGTTTTTTTATTGAAATATAAGTAAAGTTAGCAGCCAACTTGCGGTAAGTGATGTTTGTGTTTGTTAGCTGTTGTTACTAGAAATGCGGAGAGTCGTGTGGCAGGTTTGCTTTGAACGCGGTGTGTTGGCCAACTTTAACCAACAAGAGCCACTGTGTTTTTTTTTTTTTTTTTTTTTTTTTTAGATTATTGCAAGTCATTCTGGCTCTTGGGTGATCATTTTGTCTCGACTGTGTTTGCCCAGTGAAGTCGAGATGTGGTCTGAGTCCCAGCAGGTCTGCGGGAGTTGGAGGACTTTGGTGAACAGCCTCTACAATGACCCCAAGGTAATCCGAAACTCTAAATCTGCTGCTGTTTAATCTGTGTCAATCCTGCCCCTGAAGTGTGCACTGACTGCACACAGAATTATATTGAAGTCTCTGAGACTTTCAGCAAGTCTGTTTTGGTGTGAGGACAGAGGCAGACCATGCCTACTTGGGCTGAACCTCCCCACTGAAGTTAATCTAAAAACTAGAAGTGTGGAAAAATTTGTGTTTGCTGAAATACAACTACAAACTACACCTTAGGAAAAACAAAAAACTAACAAACAATGTTGGGTACTCGCAAAAACAAACTACAATACAATCAAAGTGCACAGAAACTTTTTAGTCTTTGTCAGTGTGGTCAAATTTGTCAACACAAGCATGAGGAGGCTTTGGTGCTGATTTTTATAGAGACTGGGACGTCGACATGACCGTGATACCTACTGTGAACGTCTTAAATCTTGTCCCTGACTAACACCTCCCATAACTAATAAAAATATCTAAAACTAAACATTTTTAAACAATGGAAACTAAGCTGAAATGAGCAACGGCGCTCTGGAAACTAACTGAAACTAAATGAAAAGCAGAATATAAAAATACAAACTAATGTAAAATGCACCACTCTAATAACGCTGCCCCCCAGTTTACTGATGATGGCTGGTGTGTTGTCCTCTTTGCCAGGTGACGCAGCTGATGAACACCCGGATGGGGCAGTACCTGAGCAGCCACCCGTCCCTGGCCCTCACCCTGTTGGTGTTCAGCGTCATGGCCACAGTGCCTGTTGGACTTTTCCTGTGTTTTGCACTGGTGACCATCACTCTCAATGCAGTAGGGTTTGTTTTCTTCGAGGGTAGGTTCCTGTCAAAATGAGCTTCTATGGTACAACATTTGTGCAGATTAAATGGATTACAGGAGAAGGGTTACTCATCTGTCATTGTCTTTCTCCTTTTCTCTTAGTTTTCCTTTTGTGTGTAGGAGGGGTGACGCTGCTGTGCGTGCTCTCTGGCCTGGTTCTCTTCTCCATCGTGTTTTCTTTGGTCGTAAATGCTTGTTACATCACTACCTCCAACATCCTCAACTTCTACCACACTCAGCGGACGGCGGTAATACACAACCCTCTTATTACCAGGGTGTCTGCAGGTCCTTGAAAAGTCTCAATGTCTTAAATTCAACTTTATCAGATTTATAAGTCTTGAGTTTGACTTTATGAGGACTTTAATTACCACATCAAAAGTTTTATTAGATTTAATTTATGCATCTCATGTATTTCTGTCAAAATGAGTGAAGCTCGATGGCATGAAATTGAACATTTCCGCTGTTACCAAACTCTAAACCTGCCGCTGAACCTGACACTTTCTTTATACCGACATTTTGCACTTAGCCTGTTGTGAAAATGCTGCACATACCTGCAATGTTCATTTGAATAAGAAAAAGATTATTTTCCCAAAAAATCTGTCTTAATTATGGATTAAATTGAGCTTAAATAGGTCTTAAAAAGCATTAAATTGTACTCTCTGATACCTGGAGACATCCTGATTACGTACTTTGACAAACAGTGTGTCACAAGTCAGAGTTTGTCCTCAGTGTACTTTTATTTTTCTCTTGTGTTGCATTTCAGTCTGAGTGGGACATCCCTGTGAAGGCCAGAGGGAGTGAAACTTCAAGATTGGCACACAGGAAACCGTAGCTTTGTTTTTCTGTGGATTAGCACTCCTCAATCTGGCTGGCTGGGATTCATGGATTCAGACACTTGATCAACTCTGGGACCCTGCAGTTACAGGATATATTCTCTGACCGCACAGCTACTCTGTTAGCTTCTTATATATGACAAAAGCTCAAATATAACTTAAAAAAAAAATGCTGCGAAATGTTACATGGAATGTCTTTATATACGTGCAGTGACTATAAAATTACCACAAAAGCCAAAGCATGGTGTTACTGGTCTTCAAACATAAATTATGTATATAGAATATATATATTTTTTAATCTGACAGAAGAATGTATTTGCCAATGTGTAAAAAGAAAGTAAATGTTTTGATACCAAAGACTGTCAATGCACTTCTCGTGCATCAATGGATGGCACTTTGGGGGGGAAAGGGGGTAAACAAGGACTCTGCTGAGCCTATGAAAATACTGCACTCCACATTGGCCTTGAATGCTAATGATGCACTAAGAAATAACCAGTTTTCCCCCGAATGGTATTTATCAGATGCTTATTTTAACTGTCACTTAATAAAATGCACTACAAAGTAACATTTTACACATCTATGCAACATTTACTGCAACACTCGCTGTATACTTATGTGCCTTTCAATAAAACAACGCATCTCAGAATAAACAATCGACTTTTGATCACTCTGTAGAGTATACTTGATTTCCTCAGTGACAACAATATTCCCAATATTAGACACTCAGCCAACAGATTCTCATAAAATCTTTAATGGAGGTGATATGAAAAAAGATTGACAAAAAGTTTAAATAATCCTTTAGGAACCACTCATGTTTCTGGGAAACTCGTGGGAGCAGAGTGTAGAATGCTTTATGAAAGAAATCAGAGGTTTTAAAATGTAATAGAAATGCACCATTGGAAATCATGATCATACAATTGTCAAATCCTGGTATTTTCATACCAAGTGCCCACACATTAGTTATTGCCTTCTTGTCCCAGTATGGGAGGTGTATCAATCAATCAATCATTGAAACAATCTGTGACATAGATGACTTTAAACCTTAAGATTATTGTTGGATGGTTTTCTTACACTGGTTTGTTCCTGTGGTGCAACAGCAGAAACACAAGTTTGTGCTCTTCATCTGCATCCAAAAAACATGAAGTGCAGCACATTTAGGTGTGTAGGAAATTTATATTGCAGGTGTAGAACAAAAGCATTAGGTACTTCTGTACAATATGCTGAGGCAAAAGGGCAAATGATCAGCAAATGCATGAGAGGTTTCATTCAAAATGAAGATATCCACCATTTGAAAATAACCAGAAATACTCTGACAGTGTTGACAAGAAATTAACCATGCCACAGGTTACTGAGGTTAGGAATCTTACAAAATAGCTGTTTTGAGGAAAGAATTGTGTATTTTGAAATACTGACAAGTCTTACAAATGGCGATATATCCGTTTTTTGGAATGAAAACCTTCATTTAGGCCTCAAAAAGGTTTAGTAAGGGCACACAAAACAGATGTGTAATATTACTAGTAACAAAAATTGTATGCAAACAATTTTCTGGACAAAAAAATATGAACCCTAAGCTATGGATTAAAAAAAAAATACTGTCTCAGAAACTGGACATTAATCCTTATCAGGCACTCAGATACATTTATTCTTTATCTCAATCTTTAGTAAGACTGAACATTTGTGCATTTTATTACCGAGTTCAACAAGGTATGTCTCCTGGAGTCAACCCTACTTGTGACATTGTAATAATAATAAAAAAAAAAACAAACAAAAAACAAAAGAGAGAAAAAAAAAACATAGTATACACCTCACATGTAGAAAAAAAGCATTTTCTCCTATTTGAACAGCAATGAAAAAAAGTTTAAGGCGAGATGCTGAACACAGAAATCCAAAGGTTGAGTGTTGGCCTGGGATGATCTTTGTTCAGCTCTGGAGCTTGTTGGCATTTACCAGTTCCATCAGTTATCTTCAATTAGACTAGTGTTTCTTCCCCCTCCATTGGCTCTCTGTCTCAGTCATCCTTTGCTCGGTAAGCGGGATTCCTCGGTGTTATCTCCACGCTCCCTGAGTCTGCTGGGAGTCGCTGCCTCCCTCTGTAGTGCTTACGCCGGCAGGCTCAACTTCTTGCCTTTCAACACTGAGGGTCCACATGCAAAGTTTGACAGTTAGTAATGTTACACACTGCGCATCACTGTGCCTGTGGATGTGCATGGAGCAGTAGCTGTATGTATTTCATGGCACATTGCATTAATGCACTGAAAGTATTGGTATTTCCTTGTCATTGTAAGACTATTAACACCTTGAAATGTGATTTTCCCTTAAATTTCTTCCTAAGTAGCTTCAAAGTTAGAAATGTATGTATTTATTTATTTATTTATTTATTTTAAATAGAGGATGACGTCGCTTAAATTTTCGGTAGCTTCTGGTTCCAATGCTTCACTGACATCGCACTTGAGTGAGTGAAATACTGAAACCCAACATGCCACCGCTTAAAGGCTACAACATTTTATTAAACAGGAAATTTATCGATGTCTCTTGCATCTTTTTATACAGATCTCCCTGTAATTCAGACGTATTTGGTATCTATGGAAACCTTGGGAGCTCAGCTTGAATTTAAAATTAGGTTTGGTGCATTTGAACAAAGTTTGGGCATGCAGCAATGAGAAAAGCACCAATATGATGAGCAGTGTTTGAGAGGTTATTATAAGAGGGCTTCAAACTATTAAAGGTCTCTTCTTTGATATACAAATAAATCCATGGCCTTTCATCCACAGGTTGTTTTTAAGTATTCACTCCAAATGTGATGGAATTTCACATTTTTGGTGCAGTTTAACTAAACAAAATAAATGCCAAGATATTGTAGAATCAAATCACATTAAAGCTGCAGTTCGTATTTCTCTGACCACTAGAGGGTGCTGAGAGCACCCCATTTGTAAACAAAGAATCAGTCCTGCCTCCAGGCCCATGGCAGATTGCTTGTACAAAATCAAAAGTAAAGGATAAAAAATGGTTTGGGGATGGAAATGAGGGATAGATTCTACTCTCACAATGTTTTTGTTGGATTTTTTTTTTTAGATCATTTTGTCACTGACCTCCAGTACAAAAATTTGGGGAACATGCAGACATTAAGATAAAGGGAAAAAACTGCTTTGAATGAACTTTTTCTTTTGCCACAGTGCAGACTGCAGTGACAGAGGCACTTGCATGACTGATCTGAAATTTGGACATGTCTATCTGTAGAAGGTGCTGTTTTAGAGACACTTTGAATGAAGCTGAAGAGGCGAGGGGGTGAAGTGCACAAAGAGAGAAAAGAGATGGAAAACGGCAAAATGGCTGGGCCTAGTGACCTGATATTGGTTTATATAATTAGCAGTACAAAAGTCTCTATAAAGCACATATTAGTTTCAGGATTGTCAGTAGGTTCTGAAATTGTTTGCTGCATGCTTAAGTATATTAGAAAACGACATACGTATGTATCACTGTGATGCCCAGGTATCCTGATTTTACAGTGCCGTATTGGGAGCTCTGGCATTCCCACTCTACTTAGGCCTAATTCAAATCTAACCCTCTGGTCTTTGTCAAATTCGGTATTAGCTATTAATTTGCAGCTATAGCATCATCAAATGAAACTCTACTAAAAGGCCTTTAACTGACCAAATACTATAACATCTAGTAGAAGCAATGAACCCACCTTTAGTGACATAAAGGTAGAAGAAGTCACAGTAGAGGACAGTCTGGACCACACCGGCCACAATGGCAATCATGTCGAAGAAGCCCTCAAAGTAGAAACGCCAGACCCAGTTGAACAAATAGAGGGCTCGATAGAGACCCAAGCAGAACAGGTAGTGGGTGGTGATCGTCTCAGCCTCGCCTGTCTTGCTGATCATGAAGAGCTGGGGCAGGATTGCCACCGACTCCAGGTAGATGGAGAATGTCCACAGGATCTGATGGGAAACAGTTACATTGCATTTATATGAGATTATAAGTGAGGAAGGTGAACACTTGTGTCAGGGAACCTTTAACTTTAGAAAACAACATTTCCCCATTAATACAGAACAGAAAACAAACCTCTAGGAGCGAGAAGTCATGGTTGATGAGAACAGCGAGGCCGCCGACAGGCACAACCAGAAACTCGACTCTGAAGCTGTCGTGATTTCCATCATAGGTGGCCTTGAACTTCATGTAGATCAGGTACACTGTGGCATATGCGCAGGCAATGTAGATCACCTGACAGGGAACACAGGACAACTCGTCAACACATATTACTGAGCTTAGATGTGAGACTTTTATGAAGTGCTCAGAAATCAGTGAGGCTGACTGTCGCCTGCTGATGTGTGGCCGGTGTCTTACCTTCATGAATGTGTTGTACAAGGAGATGAAGGAGGTGAGCAGATCCAAGTAGCGAGTGGTGAACACTAAAGCAAACAGGATTTGGCTCTTCCCGGAGATACCTTTATAAAAAAAATAAATACACATGTCAAACATATATCAAGCACATGTATTAGTTCAGGTCCAGGTGACAGTTCCTTACTTCACAGTGACATCTACTGGAAACTGAACGAACATTTACCCCAACATTCAGGGAGATCACACCAGAACTAAAATATGGTTCTTCCTCTTGCACTTGAATTAATATGCATTGTAACCAATCAAAATGCACATGTAATTAATTTGTTTGTTTTGCTCTCCACTTGGAGCAGGTTTGCCAGACAGACGTCAGTCCATTAACACACACATCTGTAGATAGACCCTAGAGCAAATATATGGATTTGGGCATGTCCCTCAAACTTTAACGCAGAGGTGAGATGCAAATGTGTGAGGTGAGGTTCCCTTGGGGTCCTTTTACTTTTCATTCGGACCTAATGTCATCATGAGACGAGACTGCTATCAGGAATCAGAAAGTGCTGCAACTTTAAGTAGGCGTCCTTATAACTCTGCTCAATGATATAAGAGATATTTGGAAGAGCCACTTATATATATATATATATATATACAGTACAAAGTAGATGCTACAGGACTAGCGGGTTAGGGTTAGCTACTTCCGTAGCTTTTTCTAGAACGCCACGTCAGAAGCCAGACCAAAAAAATCGAGCCTCTAAAGTCCTGAAACAGGACTGCAGCTGGGTGCTGTGTGCGAAACAGCCCCAACAAGTGCAACACACAAATTCCCTTGTGTGGATTACCTTAGTAGCGACGTCTAATGACAAAAGTTCAGTTATGTTAACCGAGGTTTTCAGCAGGCATCTCATTAGACCTACCGACTCGGAGGTTAGCTAGCAGGCAGCGCTGTGCTAGCAGTCTCTAAAGCTAATGCTAGGCTCAGACTCTTGGAAATGATCACCAACAAACTTGTTAAAGAGCCCATATCCTCAGATAACACATACTCTGTGCTATTCGAAGCAATAACAATGAAGACAGTACGTTAGCTACTTTCAAGTTATCTTGCTCAGCTGGGGATTGAATGCTATCGCTCATTAGCCACTGGCTCAGATGAATGAATGGGAAGTATGTACAATCAAGTTGCTAGTTCAAGCCCCGCAGTGACAAAGTTAGTAAGTTAATTTTAGCAGCCAAGGCAGCTCAGTAACAGCCAGAACAGTTTATTTAGACGCCGTAGACCTCACCTGCACACGATCTGCTCTTCCATATTTTGAGCAACAGGATGATGATAGCAGCCAGATGAGAGAGATCCCCTGTCAGCCTGAAGATGTTCATATTGGCAAAATGAAAAGATATAAAATTTACTCGCAACCTAATCTTGAGCTTCTTCCTTATTTCTAACGAAGATCGTGAGAGTTTTACACCTCTTTTGCCAGGACCTTGTGTTTAATTAATTCCCAAATCAGGCTGTGTGAGATGCATCTGATTGAAAATATGGCGAGAGTGCAAGTCGACGTGGAAGGGGGCGGGACAAAACATAAAGAAGAGATCGGATTGGGCGAGCGTCGTGACTGACAGCGCTGGTGAATACGCCCATAACGTGCTGTGGGGAAGGGGCGACTAAAACCTTTTTCTCCTTTATTTGATTAAATTAGTATATTAAGTATAAATATTACATGCATTTTTCATTCAAAGTTGCGATAAAATATTTCAATATAAAAATAAATTATAATAAATTACAAGGCGCAACAAATAAAATGTAGGAAAAACAAACAAACAAACAAAAACAAGCCCCAGGGTCTGCTAACTAAATGGAGTAAATTTGAAATGTACAAGTGATTTAATAGTTTTTTGCCAGTTTGTGATTTCTGGGTTTTAAATTTTCAGTAGCAGTCAAATATGTTTTAAAAGCACAGGAGTAAACACTTGAGACTGAGGAGCGGCCCGGACACGTTGGACGGCGGGGCGGGGCTGAGCGGGGCAGGGCAGGGCCCGGCTGGCATGCTCACGGCCTCCTGTTGGCCCAGCCAGAGCTGTAGGACTCTTGCGCCCATGGTTAACATCAAACTTGCATTTAAGTGGAGGTTGGAGAGAGGCGCCCCTTTTCACCTGAATAGACCTGGGGCATAAAAATTCAAATCTAAATGTCTTGGAGGAAAAAGCAAGCCTTAAGATTTCTTTCCGATGTGAATGAAATGTTTTCACCGAGATGAAGGAGCTGCTTTTAGACAGGCGTTTTTCTCCTTATTTGCCTTATTTTAGCCCAAGACCGTACACAGCTCTTTGCCAGCAAGTGTCACAGTTTGGTTCAGTGCAAGCACTTTTCAAAATAAAAGTAGACACAAACAAGCTCTGCCGTGACCCGGATTCGAACCGGGGTTGCTGCGGCCACAACGCAGAGTACTAACCACTATACGATCACGGCAAGTCAGCTCTACGTTGGACTGCTCCACGACAAACATCATTTAAATCAAGTGAAGTCCATGCATGCACAGATTTAAAAAGTACTTCAAACGACAACTTATGAGTTGTTTTTTTTTTTTTTTTTTTTTTATCAGATGTTTGCCGTTCAACCTGTCTTTCCATGCACGGCTGTTAAACACTTTGTTTGTTCCCAGTTTTATTATATTAAAATGTTTTCACTGAAACGGAGGAGCTGCTTTTTGGAGACACTCGAGCTGTATATAATAAGTATAATAATCATAATGATTAAGTATTTAAATTTAAGATTAAGCAAAACTACATTAGGCACTATTAGACCGCTTAGACAATAAAAGATAAATTGCTTGAAATAATAAAATGAATCACCGACATCCCCCTGTGGTTTATTTACTGCGCATGCGCTGAGGCCTCACCGCCAGCAGGGGGCACTGTGGCATGCTGGTTTTGTCCTCAATTCAAGCCTCGACAACTTGCCAACCAGTGTGGACACCGGGCGCCAATGGAGCAAAAGTTATGTGTCTTACAGCCAAAACATATTACAAGGTAAGCATCATAAAGTGTCATAAAGCATAATAAATGGTATTATAAGGTATTATAACTGCCGCCGCTCCTGGCCGTTTTTAAAGCTAGCTGCTTGTGTTTTTTCTTTTTCTTTCTTTCTTTCTTTTTTTCTTTCTTTTTTAAATCACACTATATACTTTAAAAATGGCAAGATATGAGCATTACTGTAAAAGGTGTCAGCAAAATCTAGTTGTCTAGTTACTTTTGCTGGACTGGATATGGATTCTATGGAAGCACATTACCGCCAGCGGAAAAAACACCTTATGGTAAGTCATAATTATGAGATAGAAAAGTTGAAATTATTATGAGAAACTTTCATGCAGCTGTCAAAGTCCAGTAGCTCCTTGGCATGACTTGTGTTGCTGTGAGTTGTGTTAAATTTGAGATGGACTGTGAGGACATTGAGGGCTGTTTTAGACTTGGCTTCACAACAGATGAAATACTTGATTTCTTTGCTTTCTGATTCACATGGGTTTTTACTAAGCAAATGCACTCTTGAAAGAATTTTAAGTAAGAAAAGGCTCTAGTTTAGAAAGAACAAACCCGATGTGGCAAATTTTGACTTTTTTAAAAAAAATCTCATATTTATGACTTCTACGTCATATATTCGACTTTATACTCATAATGTCAACTTTAACTCATCATTTCAGCTTTTTAATCTCATAATTTTGACTCTTTATCTAATAATTATGCCTTACAATATGGATTATTTATGTTTTTCCTGGTGGAAATGGGCTTCCATAGGATCTAAACTATGGAAGCTGCTGGATTAATGCAACATTTTAAGTTGTTTAACCCTCCTATAATTCACAGGGGTCAGTTTGGCACCATTCAACATTGAACGCCTGTAAGTAGATGATTAACATTGGACTTTATGTTTTGTTTTATTTAAAGAGCTATTTAGGTAGTCAGCAAGACACGTAAACTACCTGACACTTAAACTTGTTTCAGCTAAGTACAAGCCAACCAGGAGTTGAACCTGGAATCTTCTGATCTGTAGTCAGTGCCCATAAAAGCCCACCTACAGACTGTGCCAAAATTGCTGGCCCATGGTGCGATTACTAAAGTCTTTTTGGTGCGCTGTTTGAATCCAACAGGATACATATAACAATGCTTTGCACACAGACAAGACATTGGCAGTTACTGGGCGTTTGCATGATGTGAGCATCATGTTTGTTTTCTTAAACCTGCCTAACAGTTGGCATTTAAAGGGTGTCGTTCAGAAAGTAAAGCAGGACTACTGGAGGATTTTGTTAGCTGTTTCAGCCAAGGGCAAGTTAGCCAGGAGTTGAACCTGGATTCTTCTGATCTGTAGTCCGACGCGTTATCCATTGCGCCACAAGGCCATCAAGACCCACTTATAGACTGTCCCAAAATCGCTGGCCCATAGTGCAATTACCAAAGTCTTTTTGGCGTACTGTTTGAATCCAACAGGAGACGATGCTCTGCACACAGACAAGATATTGGCAGTTACTGGCCATTTTCAGCTTTGTTCAGCTGCCAGCATTTTTCAGATAAAATCAGATGCACACACAAGCTCTGCCGTGACCCGGATTCGAACCGGGGTTGCTGCGGCCACAACGCAGAGTACTAACCACTATACGATCACGGCAAGTCACCTCCATGTTGGACTGCTTCAGGCCAAGCATCCTTAAAACCACGTGAAGGTCAAAAAACACACTGAAATATCACCATCAATTGAGTATTGGCTAGCTTGTAGTTAGCTGAAACATTTTTCTTTTGTTAAACGTGGGTATCTCAAATCAATTGTTGAAAGGGGAAAAGACTGCAGCCGTCCATCAGTTCAGTCCAAGTTTTGGTGATGGGTGAGCATCATATGTTTGTTTTCTTAAACCTGCCTTTCAGTTGGCATGTAAAGGGTGTTGTTCACAAAGTAAAGCAGGACCACTGGTGGATTTTGTTAGCTGTTTCAGCCAAGAACGAGCTAGCCAGGAGTCGAACCTGGAATCTTCTGATCCGTAGTCAGACGCGTTATCCATTGCGCCACTAGCCCATAAAAGCCCACCCATAGACTGTCCCAAAATCGCTGGCCCATGGTGCGATTACTGCTGTACTGTTTGAATCCAACAGGACACAATGCTCTGCGCACAGCAATGATATTGGCAATTACTGGCCATTTTCAGCATTTTTCAGATAAAATCAGATGCACGCACAAGCTCTGCCGTGACCCGGATTCGAACCGGGGTTGCTGCGGCCACAACGCAGAGTACTAACCACTATACGATCACGGCAAGTCACCTCCATGTTGGACTGCTTCAGGCCAAGCATCCTTAAAACCACGTGAAGGTCAAAAAACACACTGAAATATCACCATCAATTCAGTCCTGGCTAGCTTGTAGTTAGCTGAAACATTTTTCTTTTGTTAAACGTGGGTATCTCAAATCAATTGTTGAAAGGGGAAAAGACTGCAGCCGTCCATCAGTTCAGTCCAAGTTTTGGTTATGGGTGAGCATCATATGTTTGTTTTCTTAAACCTGCCTTTCAGTTGGCATGTAAAGGGTGTTGTTCACAAAGTAAAGCAGGACCACTGGTGGATTTTGTTAGCTGTTTCAGCCAAGAACGAGCTAGCCAGGAGTCGAACCTGGAATCTTCTGATCCGTAGTCAGACGCGTTATCCATTGCGCCACTAGCCCATAAAAGCCCACCCATAGACTGTCCCAAAATCGCTGGCCCATGGTGCGATTACTGCTGTACTGTTTGAATCCAACAGGACACAATGCTCTGCGCACAGCAATGATATTGGCAATTACTGGCCATTTTCAGCATTTTTCAGATAAAATCAGATGCACGCACAAGCTCTGCCGTGACCCGGATTCGAACCGGGGTTGCTGCGGCCACAACGCAGAGTACTAACCACTATACGATCACGGCAAGTCACCTCCATGTTGGACTGCTTCAGGCCAAGCATCCTTAAAACCACGTGAAGGTCAAAAAACACACTGAAATATCACCATCAATTCAGTATTGGCTAGCTTGTACTTAGCTGAAATATTTTTCTTTTGTTAAACGTGGGTATCTCAAATCAATTGTTGAAAGGGGAAAAGACTGCAGCCGTCCATCAGTTCAGTCCAAGTTTTGGTGATGGGTGAGCATCATATGTTTGTTTTCTTAAACCTGCCTTTCAGTTGGCATGTAAAGGGTGTTGTTCACAAAGTAAAGCAGGACCACTGGTGGATTTTGTTAGCTGTTTCAGCCAAGAACGAGCTAGCCAGGAGTCGAACCTGGAATCTTCTGATCCGTAGTCAGACGCGTTATCCATTGCGCCACTAGCCCATAAAAGCCTTTCTATAGACTGTCCCAAAATCGCTGGCCCATGGTGCGATTACTAAAATCTCCTCGGTGTACTGTTTTAATCCAACAGGACACCATGCTCTGCACACAGCAATGATATTGGCAGTTACTGGCCATTTTCAGCATTTTTCAGATAAAATCAGATGCACGCACAAGCTCTGCCGTGACCCGGATTCGAACCGGGGTTGCTGCGGCCACAACGCAGAGTACTAACCACTATACGATCACGGCAAGTCACCTCCATGTTGGACTGCTTCAGGCCAAGCATCCTTAAAACCACGTGAAGGTCAAAAAACACACTGAAATATCACCATCAATTGAGTATTGGCTAGCTTGTAGTTAGCTGAAACATTTTTCTTTTGTTAAACGTGGGTATCTCAAATCAATTGTTGAAAGGGGAAAAGACTGCAGCCGTCCATCAGTTCAGTCCAAGTTTTGGTGATGGGTGAGCATCATATGTTTGTTTTCTTAAACCTGCCTTTCAGTTGGCATGTAAAGGGTGTTGTTCACAAAGTAAAGCAGGACCACTGGTGGATTTTGTTAGCTGTTTCAGCCAAGAACGAGCTAGCCAGGAGTCGAACCTGGAATCTTCTGATCCGTAGTCAGACGCGTTATCCATTGCGCCACTAGCCCATAAAAGCCCACCCATAGACTGTCCCAAAATCGCTGGCCCATGGTGCGATTACTGCTGTACTGTTTGAATCCAACAGGACACAATGCTCTGCGCACAGCAATGATATTGGCAATTACTGGCCATTTTCAGCATTTTTCAGATAAAATCAGATGCACGCACAAGCTCTGCCGTGACCCGGATTCGAACCGGGGTTGCTGCGGCCACAACGCAGAGTACTAACCACTATACGATCACGGCAAGTCACCTCCATGTTGGACTGCTTCAGGCCAAGCATCCTTAAAACCACGTGAAGGTCAAAAAACACACTGAAATATCACCATCAATTCAGTCCTGGCTAGCTTGTAGTTAGCTGAAACATTTTTCTTTTGTTAAACGTGGGTATCTCAAATCAATTGTTGAAAGGGGAAAAGACTGCAGCCGTCCATCAGTTCAGTCCAAGTTTTGGTGATGGGTGAGCATCATATGTTTGTTTTCTTAAACCTGCCTTTCAGTTGGCATGTAAAGGGTGTTGTTCACAAAGTAAAGCAGGACCACTGGTGGATTTTGTTAGCTGTTTCAGCCAAGAACGAGCTAGCCAGGAGTCGAACCTGGAATCTTCTGATCCGTAGTCAGATGCGTTATCCATTGCGCCACTAGCCCATAAAAGCCCACCCATAGACTGTCCCAAAATCGCTGGCCCATGGTGCGATTACTGCTGTACTGTTTGAATCCAACAGGACACAATGCTCTGCGCACAGCAATGATATTGGCAATTACTGGCCATTTTCAGCATTTTTCAGATAAAATCAGATGCACGCACAAGCTCTGCCGTGACCCGGATTCGAACCGGGGTTGCTGCGGCCACAACGCAGAGTACTAACCACTATACGATCACGGCAAGTCACCTCCATGTTGGACTGCTTCAGGCCAAGCATCCTTAAAACCACGTGAAGGTCAAAAAACACACTGAAATATCACCATCAATTCAGTCCTGGCTAGCTTGTAGTTAGCTGAAACATTTTTCTTTTGTTAAACGTGGGTATCTCAAATCAGTTGTTGAAAGGGGAAAAGACTGCAGCCGTCCATCAGTTCAGTCCAAGTTTTGGTGATGGGTGAGCATCATATGTTTGTTTTCTTAAACCTGCCTTTCAGTTGGCATGTAAAGGGTGTTGTTCACAAAGTAAAGCAGGACCACTGGTGGATTTTGTTAGCTGTTTCAGCCAAGAACGAGCTAGCCAGGAGTCGAACCTGGAATCTTCTGATCCGTAGTCAGACGCGTTATCCATTGCGCCACTAGCCCATAAAAGCCCATCTATAGACCTTCCCAAAATCGCTGGCCCATGGTGCGATTACCAAAGTCTTTTTGGTGTACTGTTTGAATCTAACAGGAGACGATTCTCTGCACACAGACAAGATGTTGGCAGTTACAACAACCCGGTCGTTCTTTTTGTACCATTCTGTTTGAAAAGTCCTCACAATTTTTGTCCCCTCCTTTGGATTAAATCCTTGAGGTCAGGTGTCGATTTCCCATTTAATATTATGTTTTTGTTCCTCAAATATCAAGTTAGAATGTCTTTTCATGGGAAATCTCCAACTTCACTGATAGTCAAAAGCACTGTGCGCTGGTGACAACAGCATCGCAAGACCTGCCATTGGAGAAGAGCCATAGTGGTGGTGACATTTAATACAGGATGCTCTGGTGTTCCATTCTCCTAAATGCAGCATGAAGTATGCAACAGAAATCATCAACTGCTGGAAAGTGGAAAAAAGATGTGGATAAAGAGACTCCTGTAAACTAGCAGGTTTTTGCAAGTACGCCTAATTGTATATTTCAACCCATGTATGAATCTTTAGTGTTATATAATATAGGCTTTTATATTAACCCTTTACAGGGTACTCATTGAAATACTTTGAAATAAAAAAAAAAAAAAAAAAAAAAAAAAACAACCCTAGACTGTTATTAGTGAACATGACATGACTTTATTACTTTTATAACATTTTTCAAAAATTTTCATTTTCCTATAGGGCTTGGCAACCGACGTCACTGCGCAATGCATTCTGGGACGTAAACAATGGCGCGCCGCCATTTTGTGTGGCCATATTGAGCGAGAGAAAAACAGAGCAAACAGGACACAATAACTTCTTGAAAACTTGTCGAAAGTGATTTTAAAAAGTCGATTAAACGACTTTTGACGTTTCCCGATTTTTTTGTGTACTTCATCTGTGGCGTCAGTGCATATACCAGGGCTCGGCAACCCGCGGCTCCGGAGCCGCATGCGGCTCTGTCATCCCTCTGATGCGGCTCCCTGTGGCTTTTGAAAATATTTGATGAGTATTTAATTAAAATGTATTTTATTTTAGTTCGTTCGTTTTAAAAATGTAATTCTAAATTTGAAGATTATGGTGATCTTGTAACATCTAAATAAAACGTGTTAAAATTTTTTTGTTGCTCTTAAAAGCAAACATCGCGCACGCCTCACAGATGACAGCTTACGATCCTGTGTAAAGATGAAGGTGACGGCATACAGCCCTGGGGTCCGTTTCACAAAGCAGGTTTAGTGAAAACTCTGATTCTGTTAACCCTGAAATGAGGGAAACTCTGAGTTTTCCGTTTCACAAAGGGAGGTAGGCTAACTTAAGCTCTCGGTCAGTTACCGCAGTAACAGACTCCATGAAACTAACCTGGTCGGGACCAGGTTTTTCTCATGAAACCTCGAGTTTCTCTCTGTGTCCGCCCTCTTTCAGCCACACACGGTATTTAACTTCCTCATTCATTCAGTCAGCAGGTGAGTTTTGGCGTGGCATATTAGTTCTACCGTCTGTTATTTAAAAAAAACAAAAAAAACAAAAAACAGTCAGTAGGCTTTTATAAGTCCATTAGTAGCCTAGTTAGGTGGCGACTTTTTTCACGAACATGGCATGTCCTTGACAACGATCCCGTGGATGAAGGTGCAGAGAATTAAATATTCGTCGGGAGATGGTTGTAAGACCGCGTATAGATGTTTGAACAATGTTAGGCCTATTATATTTCATCTTAAGCTGCTGCCAAGTGCGCTTCTCCCCCGTGCGGGAGAATTGCACCTAAATGAAATAAATTAATACGCTACTATTCAAGCAGTTTTCCCCTGTAATATTACTGTGATTGCAACGGACTACATTTAAACTTACACATTGACCCGAACAGCAATGTTCTCCCACGCCGTCTCCCTCTGCTTTGCCGCTGCAGCGGTGTTGCACTGTTGGTAAAACCAACTCAAATCAGCTGCTCCGGAACCGAAAACTCAGAGTTTCCTATCTCAGAGTAGATCCACTCAGAGTTCGGGGTAAGACTCGTTGAACCTGCTTCGTGAAACGGACCCCAGATGTGCAGACGCTGTGCGCTGAGGTTCAGGAGCAGAAATCACATGAACCAAGTATGATAAATATTTTAATTGCCTATTATTTTGCATATATTCATATTTCCTCATTGTTCAGTGAAGTAGTCCTTTTATTATTCAGGTTGACAGCTGACTGCACGCGCCAGTAAAAGGATGACGGCACACAGAGAGAGGACGGCATTTTTGGTTTGCTGCCGGTGGATAGGCCTAATTTAAGTTCGGCGTCTTTTTCATAAATACAAGTAGGACTCAAGTAGACATTGAGTATTTTTACTTGAGAGTAACCTTCAACCCAGCGTCTTTTTTTTCGGAGTTGAAAATGTTTTTGTTGCATGCAGAAATGTAATTTCGTTTTCTCTGCAATCGTTCATTGATTTCATAAAGGGTTCAGTGACTCAAAGGGGTTTAATGGCTCCCAGTGTTTTCTTTACTGTGGGAAACGGGTCCAAATGTCTCCAGTGTACCAGCAGAGAGAGGTTTTTCTCTGCAGAACCGGATCAAAACAGCGCAGCAAAGTCGCCTGGGGGAGAACAAGTTCACAAGACATGCGTATTGCAAGTTGCAGAGAGACACTTGAGACTTTTGATTTTAATCCAGCTGCTGCACAGTTCACTACAGCGAAAATGTAAAAAGTAGGCTTTTTTTTTTTTGTTTGTTTGTTTGTTTGTTTTGATTTCAAGTTGGCAGCACACTGCGTTATTAAAATGGTATGAGCCAGTTCAGATGTGTTTTTTTGTTTGTAAATTGTAGTTGCAATTGTTCGCAGTTGTTTTATGTTCATGTTAAGAGTGCAGGCTTGTGCAATATTTATTTATTTATTTTAGAAGTTACGTGAGTCAATTGACGGTACTCATTTTATTTTATATAGCCTTGCCCGGGGATCGGCAACCTTTACCACTCAAAGAGCCATTTGGACCCGTTTCCCACAGTAAAGAAAACACTGGGAGCCATTAAACCTTCATCTTTACACAGGATTGTAAGCTGTCATCTGTGAGGCGTGCGCGATGTTTGCTTTTAAGAGCGACAAAAAAATTTAACACGTTTTATTTAGATGTTACAAGGTCACCATAATCTTCAAATTTAGAATTACATTTTTAAAACGAACGAACTAAAATAAAATACATTTTAATTAAATACTCTTCAATTATTTTCAAAAGCCACAGGGAGCCGCATCAGAGGGATGACAGAGCCGCATGTGGCTCCGGAGCCGCGGGTTGCCGACCCCTGGCCTAGCCTACTTTTCAATAAAAAGATTACGTTATAAATTGACATGCCCTGATATCATTCTTATATGGCCTGAATATAATTTTAAGCTCAATAAAATACATTACATCCGACCACACAACAGGTTCTTCCCATGACGGTAACTTCTCGGCGCGCAACAACGAACAACAAGTGGCCTCACAATATGGCGATTTCTCCCATCAGCCCCTGCGGCGCTCCGGCCATGACGTCACGCCCCCATCCCCTATAGAAAATCAAGGCCGATGAAGTTATCATTTTTGGTTACTTGCCCGTCAGTGGTAAAACAAATTCCAGTTAAGTATTTCTATTAAAAAAAAAACAAAAAAAAAAAACAAGAAGAATACCTATAAGATGAAAGAAATGTGTTTTAAAACATTTGAACATCAAGTTAACATTATAACAAAAGTGCTGGTATAGGCACGTGTGAGGGTTCGAGGTAGTGTCTGTTTGTCTTGGTCTGTATCTGCCTCTGTCTGTCTGTCTGTCTCTGCTTCTATCTGTTGTGTCTGTCTGTCTCTGCTTCTATCTGTCTGTCTGTCTGTCTCTGTCTGTCTCTGCCTGTCTGATACAGGCTCCTCAACACATTACCACTTTAGACATTAGGCCACTTCTTCGTGGTACTTGACAAAGCAGTTACGCTCACCATTCATGCAGAGGTGCACCTTGCAGAACCCGCAGACCATATTCAACCTCAGAATGTTGCCTTTCCTGCTGCAATGCTTACAAGTCTGGCGTTCAGCATGTTCAGGGGCATGGAAAAGGGACATATCAAACCACCCAGCCAAATTTGGGGCATGGCTGCGGTGTCCCCAGACAGGCTTAGGGACATCAGCACTGGAGGTCAGGCTGTCAACAGAGGAAGATGAGCCTCTTCTGGAGCTAGGCGTGGCTGGCCTCTGGTTGTTGGCATCCCTGAACACCTAGAGTCTGAAATCTTTCAGAGACTAGCTTTTCACACCAAGGGCCTTGCAGTCCCGCTTGTACACAAGCTAGGCATTTGTGAGGCTAGGGTAGTCTTGTCTTGGTATAACACCATGTCGTGGATGAAGCCATCCTCAGAGGCCCTGGCAAACAACTTAAAACCCCACTTGTCTGGCTTGCTTTTGATATACTGCGTCAGGTTGCCAGCTTTCTTCCCTTTGTAGGCAACCATCACCTCATCCACAGACTGTTTGGGGGTCTGTGGCTCATACCTGAAGGCAGTATTTAGGAAGCTGAACAGTGGCCGGACTTTGAAGAAGCGGTCACTGGTGTCAGAGATCAGGGTGTTGTCGTTGAAGTGGATAACCCTTTTCAGCAGCCTGAACCTCTTTGACGACATCAGGTTGGCAACTTGGGGGACCCTGGTCTCCATGGTCCAGTAATCTTTGACAGATGGGAGCTCCACAATCCCCATATAGATGAGGATGGCCAGAAAGGTCATTATTTCATTTTCATTGGTGGTGAAAGTGGTGTTGATGTCCTTCTGAGCAGCTTCTGAGGGGCCCATTTCGCTTGGACCTGGAAAATCATGGTTGTGGGTCGTGGGACGAAGTCAGAGTCTGACACATTTTCATCCTCCTCCTCCTCGTCATCATCATCATCACTGATGTCAGGGTGGACTGGCATGACAGCAGTCTCCCCCTCATGCCATAAAATGTTGAAGGAAGCTAAAAATTAAACACATTCAGTACAGTAACTGTTAGAAGCTGTTATGACTGTTATATCATCACTTTCAATGAATTTACATATTTCAGCCTCAGCTATTAGGTGTTAGTTATGTCTCTTTCTCGGGCTTACCAACCCCTCACCCCCCGCGTGAACCGCACCTCGTGTGAACCGCACCTGCCAGAATTAACAATGTATCATATCTTCTCACAGACCCCAGACCCCATACATAAAGACTTATTTGTGCCTTGCTTTCATTCTACTCTGAACACAATGAGTAGACAACTGATGATGCGGTTTTCTGTCCAAGGGTTCTAGACCATACTACCATATTTTACAAGCGAATGATAGTGGAGAGGAGATTTAGATTGAACAGGAGATAGAGGAGGATGTCTCAGAAATGGAAGACAAGCTTTAAAGCTTGACAAAAATCTGACAAAGCTTTAGTGACCCCTATAATTCAACGGCCAGTCAGCTCCATGTGAGACTGCTGCAGTCCAAGCATCATTTAAACCATGTGAAGGTCAAGAAACACACTGAAATATCACCATCAGTTCAGTCCTGGCTAGCTTGTACTTAGCTGAAACTTTTTTTCTTTTGTTAAACGCGGGTATCTCATATGAGTTGTTGAAAGATGAAGAGACTGCAGCCGTTCAGTCCAAGTTTTGTGAGGGAGCATCATATGTTTGTTTTCTTAAACCTGCCTTTCAGTTGGCATATAGGTGCAATGGTTCAGTTGGCATTTAAAGGGTGTCGTTCAGAAAGTAAAGCAAGACCACTGGTGGATTTTGTTAGCTGTTTCAGCCAAGGACGAGCTAGCCAGGAATCTTCTGATCCGTAGTCAGACGCGTTATCCATTGCGCCACTAGCCCATAAAAACCTTTCTATAGACTGTCCCAAAATCGCTGGCCCATGGTGCGATTACTAAAATCTCCTTGGTGTACTGTTTGAATCCAACAGGACACCATGCTCTGCACACAGCAATGATATTGGCAGTTACTGGCCATTTTCAGCATTTTTCAGATAAAATCAGATGCACGCACAAGCTCTGCCGTGACCCGGATTCGAACCGGGGTTGCTGCGGCCACAACGCAGAGTACTAACCACTATACGATCACGGCAAGTCACCTCCATGTTGGACTGCTTCAGGCCAAGCATCCTTAAAACCACGTGAAGGTCAAAAAACACACTGAAATATCACCATCAATTGAGTATTGGCTAGCTTGTAGTTAGCTGAAACATTTTTTTTTGTGTTAAACGTGGGTATCTCAAATCAATTGTTGAAAGGGGAAAAGACTGCAGCCGTCCATCAGTTCAGTCCAAGTTTTGGTGATGGGTGAGCATCATATGTTTGTTTATGTTTGTCCCAAAATCGCTGGCCCATGGTGCGATTACTAAAATCTCCTTGGTGTACTGTTTGAATCCAACAGGACACCATACTCTGCACACAGCAATGATATTGGCAGTTACTGGCCATTTTCAGCTTTGTTCAGCTGCTAGCATTTTTCAAATAAAGTCAGACGCACTCGCAAGCTCTGCCATGACCCGGATTCGATCCGAGATTGCTACGGCCACAACGCAGAGTACTAACCACTATACGATCACGGCAAGTCAGCCCCATGTTGGATTGGTACAGGCCAAGCATTATTTAAACCACGTGAAGGTCAAAAAACACACTGAAATAGTGATAAACGCGGGTATCTCAAATGAATAGTTGAAAGTGGAAGAGACTGTAGCTTTTCATCAGTTCAGTCCAATTTTTGGTGATGGGTGAGCATCATGTTTGTTTGCCTGCCTTTTAGTTGGCATTTAAAGGGTGTCATTCAGAAAGTAAAGCAGGACCACTGGTGGATTTTGTTAGCTGTTTCTGCCAAGGACAATCTAGCCAGAAGTTGAACCTGGAATCTTGTGACTTGTAGTCAGACGCGTTATCCATTGCGCCAAGGCCAGCATGCATTGGTCGAGGTAACACTACCAAAAATTGCGCAGCACATACCGGAGATCTGCCGATCGAATTCCGTTCGACCCGAGTTCGTTGCAGTCTTTTATTATGACTACAGTACATCCAGATTTTTACACAAATTCACTGTCCTCCTGAGAATGAATAATAATATTGTTTTGGATGGTAATAAGCAATTAAAAGTGATGTTATTACCTGAAATTCTGTTTACTTTTTACCAGCCAATCACATTCTTCAGCTTTATCCTGGCAAAAATATGAGGATATAAAGGATATAAATATGATGTCCACTCGCAATAAAATATTCATTTTTGTCCTCTGTAGAGGATGTTAGGTTTGTGCTAATATCTCCTATACTACACTTTAATGAATTCTGCTGTTCCTGAAAGAGGACAATTGTGGCTCAACAGTGATATCATGCTTGGGGGGTGTGGCCATTGCAACTTCTTTTTCCCACTCTTTTCAAAATGGCGAGAATCCAGTGCAGCACATTATATGGAAAAAGGAGAGGTAAGCATTTAAATGTTTTTTTTTTTTTTTTTTAATTATTTTTACAATTTGATCGATTTAGTTAGAAAACATCTCAGTTGTGATCTGCATGAATTTGCAGAACAGAGCTAATATATTTTCATGTGAAAAACAGCTACTTTATCAACGTCCTCTGTAGGGGACGTCAGGACTCAATACTTGTATTTGTTCCCAATTTCTTATAGTGGTCAGCTCTGTTACTGAAGCAGAGAGAACTCCCAACAGAATAATTGAGGGAGACTCAGACCTATGGTGTGTCTCAAATCGTGCACTTCTGCACTTACACTTATTATTTTGAGTGCATAAGTGTGTTCACACTGAAAATACTAACAAAATGAAGTGCACTACAAATGCCCGGATGTACCTCAAAACGGTCAAAAAGTTGAGTGTGGAACGATCGCCAGTTCTCACCCTAACGGCACCACTGACTGGAAGTAGCTACTTTAAAAAGCTGACTTGACTTTTCGTTTTATGACTGTTAATATGTCACTAAGTTTTAATTTTTTTTTTTCAGGCGAGAAAGTAACCACGTAGTTTCCAAATATGTGGTCAATTTGTCCAAATAACGTCATTTTTGAAAATTGCATCGACGTTTTCGGATAACTCTCAAGCCAGCAATTGTGCAAAGTACAGTCACTTCTGGTTGTTTACAAAAATAAAACTCTAATACCTTAGAAGCAGTGGTGATGCTTTTATTTTGAAGATAGGATATGTACACGTCTACTTCTGGATAACTTTACCATCAAAAACCACTAAGATGGCGTCTGGAGAAGTCCCTGCTGTAGCTGGTAATGGCAAATTACACAAATGTAAGTTATAAATGTGTTTGTTTGTTTTTTTTCACAGAGTACCACTATAACATAACGGATTAGAATTCACTGTTGGGTTAATTTATCAGTCTGAGTTGATTTACTGCCAATACGGCATGATGTCAATGGCTAACTATACCTAGCGCAAATATAACACTAGTTTAATTGCTAGCATTGGTGATGATGCATTCACGAATGTGCTTATAAGCACGTGTCACCATTGTGAAGCGTGACACCCTCACCCCTTCGCAGTGCAGGGCACCAGGGTACAGAGTAGGGCTGTGACTTTCCTCCAAAATAAATTCCGAATTTCGATTGCCCTATAATGTCAAATATCGAATTATGTTCGAATTTTTAGGGTCAATTTTAGTCTATTGTTTAGCCTATTGATATGTACAATATGGGTGTCATTTACGGTCTGTCCGCCAGAGGGCGTTTCAACCATATTAACAAGCGCTTTCCTTCTGAAAGGCACAACATTAATAATGATGATCTGGATGTATTTACGATCGTATTTTAATAAGCACGCAAGATAACTAATGCACTTCAACTCTCACTCAATATGAAATTTCTTAGGAATGTCTAGAATATATAAAACAGACCACAAAAAGTACAGCAATGACGTTTAATAAAGCAGCCAAACGTATCCATTGCAACAGGTCAGGTCAGCCATGCTGTAAACTTCCTACAGGTGCGCGCTGCACTGATGCATGCCCACACTTTTTTATCCCGCGCACGATCACGCGTAAAGGCCGGAACATACTTGCTGCAGACAACGCGTCCGCGTCCGCGTCATGGCTGCCACGCGTATCTTGCGGTCGTTTGACGCGTGGGACGCTCACTTTGACGCGAGGTAACGTGACGCGTGCGCGAGATGCAATATGGACATAACCGCTAGAGGCGCTCGTGCGAAAGAAACCCTGAACGTGAAGTCAGAGAGAGAGAGAGAGAGAGAGAGACGCTGCCGCCTCTTCTGCCTCAACCTCAGCAGTAACAAAATGATCACTTCTTCTTCATCAAGAGAGGAATCCATGTTTCTTTCACTTTCTGTATTTGCTGTATCCGGAAATACGTCACCGACTTCTTCGCTGTTCACGTCTGTGTCCGAGTGCTGTTGTCTGCCCCTAGCGGAGACCACCAGCATCACGCGTTTTGGCTGCGTCGACGAGCGACCGCGCTGCAGCAAGTATGTACACAGGCGCAGCAAACTACGTACGCGAACGTTTGGCCACGCAGCAAGTATGTTCCGGCCTTAACGTTGATTTGCGTCGTTACGCAACGTAAACAAAGACACACACACACACACACACACACATTCGAACGTGAATTTCAGCAATCGAACGTTATATCCCTCCCTCCAGTTCGAATTAATATCGAATTTCGAAGTTCGTTGTCACAGCCCTAGTACAGAGCACAGAGCCTTGTGAAGATGGCCTCCACCACTCTATTACAGTCAGGCCACTGAGCTGGACTGTGAGCCCCGAAGAAACACCTGCAAATTACAAAAGAATACATATTATTAAAAACAGATGATCTTATTTTGTTATTTTCATTGTTTTGTTTTCCTTATTTATTTTTCCTGTTCTTATTCATTTCCTATTTCTTTCTTTTATTTTTTTTGTTGTGTAGATGTTTATTTTAATATCTGCAAAGTTATGTTGTCTTTTTTAATGAATGTTTTTGTTTGTTATTGTTTAAATTACTATTGTATGTGTCTTATGTAATGTATGTTTCCAAAAACCAGATGATAAGCCAGTCATCAAATTGTCAGCTAATGAGGATCTTTACATTAATGTAACTGAACTAATAATAAAGATGGAGACCATAGGTTCTGTGTTTGCTTGATAGAACAAACTTTCTCGTGCTCTCCACACCTGGTGCCACAATCTTCTTAGTGGCCCTGAATCACTGTGTTAAGGTGGTTTGGTGACGTGGTGGGTAAACGGTCATCTTTTTGTCATACTCCCCCAACGCCTGCCACAGGGTGATGATCTGGGCACACTCTTCCCCGGTCAAGGCCAGACTGTGGTCTCTGAGGCCAACCAGAAACTCTGCTAAGGCCTGCACAGCTCCATACCCCTCAATATTGTCAGGTCCAACATAATCCTAAAAGGAAAGATAATTTTAGAACTTTGGATAGCAGCAATGAATACTATTGCTTTGGGCCAACATAACACAGATTCTGTTTACAAATGTTTTTGTAAAAATGAAATAGGTCTTTACATCATGTGAAGTGGACTCTTCAGATGCAGGAAGGTCAGTTCCTGTTGATACCTGGTCCACCGGAGCTACATGAAAAAAGATAACTATTGGAGGGACCACTGATGGAGGTGGCAAAGTGCTGGTTGCTGCAGGAGTTGCAGATGATAAGACTACAGATGCTTCGGACGCAGATATGCTCGTGATGAAGCAGCAGGTGCTCACTGTGTCAAAGGTGGGGACAGTGTTGTCCTGAAAGTGGTCAGTGGTCTCCGACTCTGCAATGGCCAGCTGGTAGTCCTGCAGCACTTTACCAGTTTGCCGGTAAAGGTATTCCACTCCGATAAGCTCAAAATACAGCGAGGTACAACAGTACAACAAATACTACGGTATAATATGTATGTGATGTCTAGTAAATCATTATACCATTATACCATATTGGTAATGTAGATATATTTTACTGTAGATATTAGCTGTACCCTTATACACAGCCTTTGCCTCACCAGTCCCACCAGGGTCAAAGAGCATTTTCCCCTCCTCCACCAAAGTAACTTTAATGGTGGGGGAGGGGAAGGGGAACTTGACCGGGGGAAGTAGAAGGGGACCTGTAACTTGAAGTTCATTTAATAACTCAGCTCGCCAAAGTCACCAAAAGGCAGGTTATTTCATGTAGATCGGTTAATGTAAAATTGCCTCGACAACATCAGCAGAAAGTCTTGAAAAAACGCTAAAAGACAGTATAAAAGTACAGCAACAGGAAAGGTAGCTACGACGCTAGCCATTAACCTTACTAAGCTACATTCTTATTGCCACTGACGTGGAAGAAACAAAACATATATTTGCCTGTTTATTTACAACAGCAACGACTGTAAAAGGATTTACTTAGCTTTCAAGCTGCGACTGCATGGCGCCGTGACTGGCCGAAGCCCTCGTGACCAGACAGCGGCCACCCATTGGTCAATTCTTGGTAGAATGGCGATTGGCCTTTGCCTCCCATTCTTGGTAGTGATACGGGCGCTGATTGGCTTTGGCTACCAAAAATGAGCTCGACTCACGAGTGGCAGGGAGCGCCACTAGCCCATAAAAGCTCACCTGTAGACTGTCCTGAAATTGCTGGCCCATGGTGCGATTACTAAAATCTTCTTGGTGTACAGTTTGAATCCAACAAGACACAATGCTCTGCACACAGCAATGATATTGGCAATTACTGGCCATTTTCAGCATTTTTCAAATAAAATCAGACGCACACACAAGCTCTGCCGTGACCCGGATTTGAACCGGGGTTGCTGCAGCCACAACGCAGAGTACTAACCACTATACGATCACGGCAAGTCACCTCCATGTTGGACTGCTTCAGGCCAAGCATCATTTAAACCACGTGAAGGTCAAAAAACACACTGAAATAGTGATAAATGCAGGGATTTCAAATGAGTTGTTGAAAGAGGAAGAGACTGCAGCCGTCCAACAATTCACAACAATTTTTGGTGATGGGTGAGCATCATGTTTGTTTTCTTAAACCTGCCTTTCATTTGGCATTTAAAGGGTGTTGTTCAGAAAGTAAAGCAGGACCACTGGTGGATTTTGTTAGCTGTTTCAGCCAAGGACGAGCTAGCCAGGAGTTGAACCTGGAATCTTCTGATCCACCACAAGGTTCCTCGTAATATTTTGGGGGCAGGAGCTACTACAGGAACGTCCTCTCTCTCGGCCCTCTCAACTGCCATGTCTCCACTGAGAGGGCCGAGTAGGAGGAAGGTTCCTGTAAAGTTACTGGGCAGTTGCGCGACCATGACCGGGGCATCAAAATGCGTGTTGTTACAAAAAGTGTGTTGTTAGCATTAGCTAACGTCCGCTAAAGCTAACGTTAGCGTCCCTAAAATGCCAGCTAAAAAGCCTGTTGTTAGCGTTAGCTAACGTTCCCCAAAGCTAACGTTAGCATCCCTAAAAATGCCAGCTAAAAAGTGTGTTGTTAGCGTTAGCTAACGTTAGCTAGCACGCTAGCGTTAGCTTGGTAGTGTTGGCCGTGTTGCTAGGGACGCCTAATGTTAGGTAAAGCTAATGCTAGCATCCGGCTATTTTGTTGCTTTCTGTTGACACCACATTGCGCAGTGAAGCCCCACCCAGGAGATTTTCGCCTGCTCAGAGTCCCTACCCCAAGGCAGGGCCTTTTTTTAGCCCCTGTAAAAGTTCAGGAACTCTCTCCTTCGGGGTAGTTCCGGCGGTGGAGACACGCGACAACGGCCCCGGCCCCATAAAATTACCCCGAAGTTCTGGCGGTGGAAACAGGCCTAAAGTCTTCTTGGTGTACTGTTTGAATCCAACAGGACACAATGCTCTGCACACCGCAATGATATTGGCATTTACTGGCCATTTTCAAATAAAGTCAGAGGCACACACAAGCTCTGCCGTGACCCGGATTCGAACCGGGGTTGTTGCGGCCACAACGCAGAGTACTAACCACAATACGATCACAGCAAGTCAGCCCCATGTTGGACTGCTACAGGCCAAGCATAATTTAAACCACGTAAAGGTCAAAAAACGCAAATTGAAATAGTGATAAAGCAGCAGCAGTTTTTCTTTTGGTAAATGCAGGGTTTTTTTTAAAAAATGTATTGTTGAAAGGGGAAGAGACTGCAGCCGTCTATCAGTTCAGTCCAATTTTTGGTTTTGGTAACTTGGGTTGAGCCGGACTCGTTTCAGCCGAGTATCCGGATAAAGAACTTTTGACGAGTATGAGTATTATACAAGTAATATGAGTCAATATCTGTGCTTGTGATGAATGAAAATCCTCATAGGGTAGCTGACTGTGTCCACGTTGTGTGATAGGCCAGTCACACACAGCGCTCCTCCCCTACACACACACAGTTCACTGAACACGTTTACATGCACACCTTATTCCTGTATTAACCGGAATATTCACAATATTCCGGTTGCGCATGTGTCATGTAAACACGCACCAAACCAGATTAAGGTCAATTGGGAATACTGTGGCATGTAAACACCTTAGTCGGAAAATGCCCCGAATCGGAATATTCAGTCACGACTGCGCATGCTCGACCTGCAAGGAATTCTGTGGCGTCTTTGTTGCTATGGTTACTGCAAGCGGGGAAAACGGCATGGCAAACAGCAGCAAGAGCTAGGAGACTGCAGTCCGCCTTCAGCTAATGAAAGACTTAAATATCATGGAGTATATCGATGGGAGAAAACAGAAATAGCGACAGAAGAAGAAGAAAAAGAAGAAGAAGACAGGGAAGAAGACTTCTTCTTCTGTATTTCCGGCAGACCCGACGCCTATACACGTACTGCTGCTCCTTGTGGCTGAGTGTGGCATTACATAAGAGAGTACGTAAGAGAATACGCCGAAACACGTGAACATGGCAAGTAACATGTAAACGAAATATTCCAGTTGCCGCAGCGCAGTTACCTTAACCAGAATATTGACCTGAACCGGAATATGGTGTGCATGTAAACGTAGTCACTGTAGCTGTGCCGCTCACACACACACACACACACACAAAGTGAAAGCCCCTCTCTCAGTCACTCAGGTCTTACAGCTCACATCGTGTCTCTCTTCAATACTGGTTAGGTTTTTTTCAGTTCGCTCTTACCTCAGTTTGTAATCAGTCACTTATACGATATACCATTATACCATTAAATGATCATGTCAGCAAGTCAGCCCCACGTTGGATTGCTGCAGGCCAAGCATCATTTAAAGGCCCCATGGCATGAAAAATGCAATTTTCGTTGTTTTTGCGTGATAGGGAAGGTCTCGAGGCCCCATAAATACTGTCCCATGCATTAAACCTGTGATAAACGGAGAAGTGCACACAGTCCGTTCTTTGAAACTCTCCCTGTAAAACGAGTGGATTGCACTTCCACCTCTTTATGATGTCATAAAGAAGCGGGTTTCTCCCGTATTTTAGACTCATCTCCTTTGTCTTTTCTCCCGGGAATCTCCCGTAATTTACAAGCCCCAACTTTTTTTGTTAATAGTAATTAGAAGCAAAGGTTTTATTTTGAAAGCTCAGACCGGAAGCTGCCGCAGCTCCATTAGTTTAACAGAAGCTGAAACACACGGCAAAATGTTTTTAACAGTAAATAAAAGTGCACATTTTCCAGCCTGCATTAGAGTTCTCATATTCTGCCCGAACCCAACCCGACCCGACCCGACCCGACATTTTCGGGTCAGGTAGGGCCTAAAATTTACGTGAATTGGGCGGGTCAGGTCGGGCTTCGGGTTCTGTGGGGGATTTTTTTTTTTTTTTTTTTTAAATAAAAAAATAGAATTATGTGTTCTGTTATTGATTATGACGTTTCATTTTTATGTGACTGGTGGAGAGAGTGAGAGGCTGGATTGGATTTGGAGGCTAAACTTTCAGTGACAGACAGACAACCAGCTGTGCGAGCGCAGCGCAAACAAGTGAGAGAGGGTTGCAGCAGTATCCCGCTGTGCTGGCAGACTCTGCAGCAGGGACGGTTTTTGCTATGGGCAGTGCAACTGCCCAGGGCGCAATGTACTTGGGGGCGCACGAGGAAAAAAAAAAAAAAATCTCCAGTTTTCTAGACTACCGTATTGACCCGCACATGCTGCGGCACCATCAGGCGGGCCGGCCGCGGCACCGTCCGATACCGCGCCCACCCGTCAGGTCTGCCGGATCTGACAGGTGAGCTGCCTGATGCTGGCCGGTGCCGCGGCCGGCCCGCCTGATACCGACTGATGGTGCCCCGGTGCCGCGGCCGACCGGCTCTGCTAAATAATGGCGAATTTGGAGATTTTTTTTTTTTTTTTTTTTTTTTTTTTTTTTCCGGGCTTTATCGGGCTGTCGGGCCTAAAGTTCGGCTAATTAGTCGGGTCGGGTCGGGCCTCGGGCTGGCCCAGTTGGGCCCGGGTCGGGTCGGGTCTTAATTTTCAGGCCCGATGAGAACTCTAGCCTGCATCAGACAATGCCGAGTTTACTGACTAATTATTAAAAACCTGGATGTGTTGTAAATCTTAACCCGCTCAGCAGGCACTAATATCCCCGCACATCTTCTGCTGCTAATTGATTTTGTCATAGCTGATTCAAGGATTCAAGGAACTTTATTGTCATACCAGCTCACATTTACACGTTAGTGGTACGAAATTAGGACTCAGGTCCCGGTATAAGCCTAAATAAATAAATAAATAAATAAATAAATAAAGCAAGGTAAAAGAAAAAAAAAAAAAAGAAGTGTAAATATAAAATATATAAGTATAAACAGCATATATAAATATAAACAATGTGACAGTATGTATAAACTATAAACAGTATATATAAATAAATATAAACAGTACATATGAATAGATATAAGCAACATAAACAGTGCTGAAATTAGCTTGTGAGTGCAAAACACGCATGTTAGTGATATTGCACTTGTGGTGGAAAGTGATTTGTGCAGGAAAAAGGGAGAAAGAAAGAATGAGATGGGAGAGGGTGGGAGACTACAGAGCATGGCTCGAGTTCAACAGTCTGACAGCTGCAGGGAAGAAGCTGTTTCTGAGCCTGGTGTTACATCTGCCCCCATGTCCTCCACTTCTCCCTAATTGGCTGATCAGAAACTGGTGTGTGAGGGCCAGTTTGTCTCCAGCCACACCAGCTGGACCTGTTTTGCCATTAGCCTAGTCTCTTTATATGCTCAGCTTTGATCCTCAGTTTTTGTCAGATCCTTGTTGTAACCTGTGCTTTTTGTCTGCAGTTTCCATGCGTGGACCTTGCCCAGCCTTGCCAGCCCAGCCAGCTTATTCTGCGGCCCCCTGTTTTGGCCTGTTCCTTTGTTTATAGTTTTTGCTTTTCTGTTTTTGCCTGGCTGGTGATTAAACTTGTTTTTTGAAGCAATACTGCTTGTTGAAGTCTGCATTTGGGTTCACATTTGACTGTTAAACTTATCACCTGGTGGTCTTGCTCTGAATGCACCTCAGCCGCCTGCCTGAGGGGAGGGGCTGACACAGACTGTGAGCGGGATGGGTGGAGTCCTTCATGATGCGGAGGGCCCTCCCCCTGCATCATGAAGTGTAGAGGGCCGAAGTGGCGGGGAGGCTGCTCCCCACAGTCCTCTGTGCAGCCTTTACCACCCTCTGCAGAGCCTTCCTCTCAGCAGCAGTGCAGCTGCTGTGCCACATGGTGATGCAGGTGCAGAGGACACTATCCACCGCACAGTGGTAGAAGCTCCTCAGGACGGAGCTCCCCAGTCCAGCTTTTTGCAGCTTCCTGAGGAAGTAGAGATGCTGGGGGGTTTTCCTGACCAGATGGGAAGTGTTGGCACTCCAGGTGAGGTCACTGGATATGTGCACACCCAGGTACCTGAAGCTGGAGACCACTTCCACAGCTGCTCCTCCGATGTGCAGGGGAGGGAGAGGGCGTTTGTCCCTTCTGAAATCCACCACCATCTCCTTAGTCTTTTTCTCGTTGATGCAGAGGTTGTTTCACTGCACCACTGCACCAGGTGTTCCACCTCCTCTCTGTATTTGGACTCATCGTTGTTGGTGATGTGTCCCACTACTGCTGTGTCATCCACGAACTTAACTATATGACAGCTGGGGTGTCTTGCCGAGCAGTCATACGTCAGCAGAGTGAACAGGAGGGGGCTCAACACACAGCCCTGTGGCGAGCCAGTGCTGAGGGCGATGGAGGAGGAAACGGTGTTGTGGATCCTGACGGTCTGAGGTCTGTTGGTCAGGAAGTCCAGAACCCAGTTCCCCAGTGTGGGACTCAGTCCAAGGGAGGAGAGCTTCTGCACCAGGGTCTGTGGGATGATGGTGTTTAAGGTAGAGGAGAAATCCAGGAAGAGCAGACTGACGTAGAAGTTCCTGCTCTCAAGATGGGTGAGAGCTGTGTGGACCACCGATGAAATGGCGTCATCAGTGGAGCGGTTTTTCCTGTAGGCGTATTGATGGGGGTCCACAGTGATGTCGATGGAGTCCTTGATGTGGGTCATGGGAGAAAGGCAAAAGAGAGGAGCTGTGAAACTATATTTAGCGGACCACAGGTACTCAAAATACAAAATACAAATACATCTTGCTGGGATCAGCAGTTAAAATAAAAACCTTGAAAAGTGTACAGCATGGGGCCTTTAAATCAAGTGAAGTCCCTGAAAATAAATGATTTTGAAATAAAAGTAGATGCACACATAAGTTATGCATTAAATGAATAAAAATCTATCTATCTAGAAGAGTGAAACTATCTAAATGCAAAAGAGCCGCCTCTATAACAAAACAGGTTTTCTCATATCTATTCTAAAACCTAACTATATTGATTACGTTCTCAACAGCTACTTACTGTTTTGCTGTGAAGTGGTAGCATTGTGTATTTTTTGCGATATTTTTGGAGCTATTTATAGATTGAGTTTATGTATCTACATATGGAATTACAAAAACTGAACATTTTTCGGTAATTTGTTTTGGAATACAGGATAAGGGACCATTTTGACCACCTGTGACTTTTAGTAGTAATTCAGTCATACAGAATAAACAAGCACACAGAGTAAAATGATTATTTATCGACAACGGGGACTTAATAGTGGCAGTCTGGGAAAAGTGGTTGGAATGAGGGGTGGAAGGGACTAGAGTGGTCTTGTGTAACAGCTGCGGCTTCTCTTTTGACTGGGTGTATAGTTCACATAGAGGGGACTCCATACTCCTTAAAAAAATGTGATCAAAACATTGGCAACTATCTCCAATAATGTGAAATAGCAAAGATGCCAGTGTACTTAAGTAGTGTTTTGTGATTTACAACTAGTACTGATGCACATCACAAATCACATACGTTTCCACACAATCATGCAAACATATATTTGCACCAGCCAAACAGTGCATGAAAGTAGTTAGTAGGAAGTAAGTGTTAGGAAAGAACCACATACATACTTCCCAGCTGTCAACAGTTACAAGTCTTATGCAAGGAGTCATGAGATCATTCACACTCTCAAGCTGCCAAAATGAGCTGGACATTTTCGCTCTTTCTCTCACTCAGCTACCTCCCAATAGCAGGTAATGTGTGTGCATTATTCATGCAGTGCTTAGAGGTAGTGAGCATGCCATTCTAATGTATTTTTGTATGTGTCATGGTAATTTGAAAAGCCAAAATGTAACAAGTATTGTTCCACTCATACAAGAGGGAGTAGACAGCACAACTTTGGCTCAGATGGTTGAACAGTAGTGCTAATTTCTGGCCTGATTTGAAACTTTTCTGGGTTATATGACATTACCACAAAAAGCCGTTAGTGGGTTGTACACCTCAATTCTGTCTTTTGTCATTTAACTCCAGGCAGTGTGGTGAATGCAGTCAATTGCTCATCGTTCTCACTGCCAAATGAGGTAATTTGGCGGAAGACAGGGCAATCTGCTTCTGTCCCATGTACTTTAAGCTGTTCAGCCCATGGAATGAAGTTCCAGTGGTTTGCTTTCAAAGAAAACTTCCATCATCAAGTCAACCTGGATACCATGCCTCCCAAGTACAGCCTGGAAGGAGCATCTCTTCATATCATGTCACTTAATACTAATGACAGTGGGACCTACCACTGTGCTGTAATATTCGAAATAAAAGGTTCAGGCACGCAGATGATAGGCTCAGGCACTACTCTGGTAGTGAAGGGTAAGTATCCTCTGACTTGAGAAAACCTGTAAGATGATTTTTAAGGTCAGATACAGCTTTTTGTAAACTTTAAGTTGAATTGGGAGACTTTTCCTCTTGCTTTCAGAAGACAAGCAAATGGTGGGGGACACGCTCATGTGGTTAGCATTTGCCCTCTTGGCCATCTACAGTGTAGCTGTAATGATACTCATCATTCTCAAGAAGGTAAATTGCCTTTATGAACTAAGTATATAATGTGTATTTTTAAAATCTGCTGGATTTCACATTCAAAGGAGATAGAATACCAACTATTAAATGATTGAAATGCTGACTGAATAGATATTACTGGTTGAAAATAACTTGGATTCTCTATTCCAGAATGGGCGTAGCATTAACAGACAAATAGCCACAAGTCACAAGGTTGGTGATAGGCTTCTGGTTTTCCCTGCTTCATTTGTTCGTAGTAACTCTAGAAAATTCTGTGTGCCAAATGGGGGAAAGCCCATGGAGGAAAAATGAGGAACAGGAACCAAGGTCTTTATAAATTGTTGGAATGAGAATTTGAGTTCTTTGTTTCATCTTTTTCCTACCAGGGACTTTTCATAATATCCAACAGAACAATATCCAAACATTGCTTGTTCATTAATTTCTTTTTTACTGTAGTCGCAGAAAAATTCAACAAAAAGAATGCAGTTTCGTGCGGTGATGCAAGAATTTTGTAATAAAAGGAACTTGGAGAAAACCACACCAAACACTAGCAGACAGCCACCTCAAAATAAGGTAAAATGACGAGAACATCTTACCTTAGTGCAGCATGTTGTGGTCAGATTCAGCTGACAGACAAGCCACTGATATGGAGGTGTAGAAAAATGTGCCATTTTACTATCACTTTCACAACAAGTTTAATCTTGTTGCAGGTTGAAAGCACTCAGCACAGCCATTCAGCTGATGACATCTATCAAAATCTGTAACGATCAATCAGGAATTCTCAATGACAGTGAAGATTCGGCAGCTCTGCCTGAGAGCGGATATCAAAGCATGACTGAGGACTTTATATGACTGAGAAGCTGAGCGACTCAGCAGTTGGTGCAAGTTCAAGTTCAGTGTGTGATCATTTGTGGGAGATAGCACATTAAAGACTAACAAAATGCTCATGAGTCACTGTCTGTTTTGTTCCTGAGCTTCATGTTTAACAGTTTAAGACAGATGTTTATTGGCTTCTGAAGTCCTCTGGAAAAGCCCTCACTAGATTAACCACATCAGTGATTTTTCCCAGTTACAATTACAATTCACTTTTGGCAGATGTTTTTATCCAAAGTGACACACATATGACATTTTTATACACCACAAGCAAAGATCAATTCAGGAAAGAACAACAACATCAAGTGCAAGGCAGTGCAAAGAGGGAATGTATAGAGTGCATAAAGGTCATGGAAGAAGGAAGAAAGCACTGAGGCAGAATTTTATTTTATATTACACAATCCATTAGGTGAAATTAGTTATTTACCAGTGATTCATTATTCACTCAACATCCACTCTATATTACATGTTTATTAAAATGCAATGGTCCCCTGTAATTTCAACTCAGTAATTTCTACCACACAACTGGGCTGACTAGCTGTAATATAATTAAATAATTCTTCTTAAATCTAGTTTTGTCAAGTCGCTTTGGTAGATGCAAAATGAGGAGCCAGACGTCATTCAGATTTCAGACTACATAGATAATGTTGATTTTTAGCGGCGGTGACAAAAATTCTGTGAGAAATCAGGTAGCCTATGCATATTACTCCATAATCTGTTTTGTTATTATACATTTATAATGACATGATTTATAAGACACTGTAATGATGTTCCCAATTTTCATAAGAGGACTTGGTACCACCTTGATTGATTTTGATCATTGTATATTTACATATAATCTGATTTGTAAATAACACACTTCCTCATGTTTTGGAATGACTCTTGATAGGCTTGTGTATGAAAATATATAACCACTCTGGGCATGGTTGTCTAAAACATGTATTTAATTAAGTATGGAAAGCCAAACTGAAAAATTCCCCTTCATTTCTGAATTTGCCAAGTATGTTAGTTATTGTAGATGATTTGTAAGGCACAGTACCAAGAAATATATAGTACATACTATAAATACACAATTTCAGATGCAGTACATTTCCAGTGTTTAGTTGGCTTACTTTCACTAAAACGGAGAAACTTGACACACTCTTTTGCGTTAGTAAGACACTGTACATCACACACAGAGTTGTGCCGCTCACTGTGACTGTCACCCACGCTGGCTCACTGATGCAGCTCATGAAAAGTATTCTGCCTCCTGTCTCAAAATTTTGCGGTGTATCATCCGCAAGTTGGATTACCAAAGTGATATATGTTTTTGTGACTCTTCTATACAAAATGACTCAGTGTAAAATCTGATTTTAAAAAATATTCATGTATAATTAAACAGCTAAAAGTTGGGCTGGTGGCTTATTTGGCTAAAGCACATATCGTGTACACACAACATCCTGGGTTCAGATCTTTGCGACACCCCCCCCCCCACCTTGAACTCATTAGCAAAGGTGTTGTTTGCAGTGGCACTGTAAACTGAAATCCTTTTCAAAGCCCCTGAGATGTCGGTGAGTTGACTAGAATTAATCTGTGGCCTTTGTAAATTGACTGGTCATGACACACACAATGCAAGTAAACACATATCAACATGAGGTTTCACAAAAGAGGCTGCATATCAGAGTAAAAACAACCATTAAGTCCAGGGTACAGAAAAACTCTCAAGTGAATTCAGCAGCAAAGACTGAGAAACCTGTGAAGATTGAGGGAATGATGCAGTGAAACATCTTTCTTACCAAAGACTGATGTTAAAATGAATGTTCTAGTAGGACAGTGATACTAGGCAAATAGCCAAGAACAAGAAGGTAAAAGTCTTTGACTGTCTGAGCCAAAACCCAGACTTAAAGTCCACTGGAAATCTCTTAAATTACTGTTCCCAGATATTCAGTAATGAGCCTGACCAAGCTTGGGCAAATTTGCCAAAAACGAATAGGAGACAATCCTGAAAACGATATGAGCCAAGCAGATAAAGACTTACTCAAGAAAAGCAGAAAAACTGCAGCTAATGCGATAACTGCTACTTCTACAAAGTTTTGTGTAATATTTGTGTATGCTGTTTTAGTAGATTTGCGAAAAAATGAATTCAGGCTGCAACACCCAAAAATGCAGAACACTTACAAGAAGTGGAATACTTGAGAGGGCACTATATGAGACACCTGCAGTTTGAGGAATTACAACTTCAACAGTTTTGACACTGAATTTTTACATTAAAAAAAACTGACTTTTTGGAATTTTCTTATTTGCAGAAATCTTATAAAAATGTTTTAAGCTGTGAAGCAGGAAATTCAGTACAAATACATTCAAACATAGATAAGCAATGAAATTCCATTTCCGCACCTTGATCCTCGTTTTACACATACAGAAAAGTGAAACAAAGAATCGGGGGGGGGGGTCCCTTCTTCTCCTTTGTGCCCATTTTTTATGACTTTTTTCTGACTTCTAGTGCGCACCACATCTCACTGGTGCTCCTTCACACTCACGGACACAGTGACATGTGAGATCCAAGTGAGTCAGTGGCGGATACTTTGTGAGGACGACGATGTGAACTGGAGTGAGGTCTATCAAAATTTTCTGTACCACAATAAAAAATATTTTCATTGCCCTTAGATCTAGCTCTCTGTCTCTTTTGTGGAAAATATAAATCTCTTCTCCCAGTGCCACTGAGTGACCACAGAAGGTCTGTCCATGGCCCGGTAACAAAGAATATACCGCTTTGAAAAAACAAGAACTATAACATTAGACCAACTCTAATTTCATGAGCACTATTAGGGCTGTGCAATATGAATTTGTGCAACACTATTCACTTTTAGGCTCTCTGATGCCACCACGATACCCATGGATGCCCTCAAGTGAGTCACATTTCCAATTCATTTTCAATCAAATAACAATTAAAAAACTGGATCCCTTACTCATCCCCATTACAACTTTTCCCAAACCCAAACCAAAGGAATGTAGCTACTGGTACATCTTGGATTGTGCTGAAAATGTTACAGTCAGCCATCAGTATACTTTGTCTCCACTGTGTGGCTGTTGCGTATGGAGAACGGCCTCCAGGCGAAGACTTGCAGAGCAGAGATACACATGGGCACCAGACACACTAGGCAGAACATGAGCCTGTGGAGGCTCTCCAAGGCACTGGGAGGAAGAAGGAAGACAGTTAGTATCACAGACCAGAGCCAATTGCATCTGCACATTACATTTATTTACAAGTGCAGTGATTGAGGCAATCTCCCTCTTTTACACAATGCACATCTGTAATTATATCAAAATGTAACTACATTAATTAATTACATTAACATTTTGAAATATCCTCTTAAATTCATCCTGTTAGACTGTGGTAGCATTATGTCAGCTTTGGGAGAACCTTGACTCTTAAACGAGAATAGATTTGTCCCCCATTACTGAAAGTGAGCTGGAGGGGGAAAGTAGGAGCTGCATGTCCAGTATGAAGGACAAGGTGGATGAACATGAAAATTAAACCTACTGCCCGACTACATGAAAAGAAAACAGGAGTTGACTTAATTTTTTTACAATTATTCCTTTAACATCAACCTTATAAGGAGTCCATTATATTGGTAAGACAATAAAGGTGCTGGCATCCTGTAGTGTCTCAGGCATAATTTGCAGGGTTAAATTATCAGTGTCTCTCACAAACACAACTGTTTCTGACTAGTGGGTTAGGGTTATTCTCCCCAGTACACAAGAACATCACAAGCTATGGGTAACTCAGCTGGTGTTAAAACTAATAACCCTCATTATCAGTCTTGTTCCTCTACCTTTACAGCCTCACTGCTGAATGTCATATCAAGTGTCACAGTGATATCTTTGACCTGTGAAACTGGTGTATAGGCATGGTAATATTATTCTTTTAATATGATTTTTACTGTATGTCTCCTCCACGTCAATTTTACATTATAGTTGTGATTGTATTTTACAGTGTATGTGTCAGTTTGTAACAGTTCAACAGGATCAGGACGTTTTGTGGTCAATTTACAGTTTGAGGCTGCATGTCAGTCAGATCTGCCATATAGAGAAGACTTCGGTGTTCCTACTGGCACAGCTGTCATGCACCTTCAAGAGCAGAATACTGAGTCTCCTGCTAATTGGAGGTCTTTTTAAAATTCTTTGTGCGTTTTGAGAAATCCAGAAGAGGTGGGCTTGAGATGTGGAGGTGGGACAGTGGGAGAGGACAGGGGACAGAGACAGGGCGAGTTTCTGAACACTTTAAGCAGAGAAAAATCATGAAAGATGAAAAAAGTGTACAAGTGTCACTTCTTAGGTCCATTATAATTACAATTACTTTTCTCAGTTCACAAGTGTTTCTTACACTAAGGGCAACAGCTAATATAATGTTGCTTTCCATCATCATTATATAAAATTATCTGTGGACTACCAGTGAGAAATTGTCTTTACCTTGGGTTTGCAGCCACTCCTGCCTCCTTAAGCTCGTTGTAGCCAAACTGGTTTAGGATATTAAGAACTAGCATAGGGGCCAGGGACTGTGCTGGCTTGGTGAACAGAGCATTTGTCCCAAACACCATGGAGGACAGAGGAGAACTATAGGAGAGAAAAAAACACAATTATATTATATGGAGATATCTAATTACAAGTCAAATAACATAAACTTTGTTACAAATTGTTACAAAATACAAGAATGACCTTTATAAACAAAACAAAAACTGAAAATAGATTATTCAAGACTTTGATTCACACTGTGAAGCAAACCTCTATTTCCAGACAAATCTTATGTTTCTTTTTCCTGTTTACCGCACTCTACTTTGTGATTGAAAACAATATGCTTTATAGATTCGCTATATAATGGCAACTTTTTGTTATTGTGTGCTTTTGTAAAAACATAACACTGAAAGGACAGTAGCATCGCCTGTAAATGTAACTAAACGCACCACATCTAAATTTGTATGTAATGGATGGCTGGGCTGGTGGACATGGCAGTGTGTTGAAATAGAACATAAGTGATGATCTAAGGTGATGTAATTTTTTTTTTTTTTTTACCTGCGCTTGTACTTCTGCAGATCTGAGTCAATGATATCAGCCAAGGGCAAGTTGAACAGACTGAATGATGCCTGAATAATGACCCTGTATAGAAGGTAAATGAGAGCATGTAAATGTTCAATTTAGTGATAATGGAGTGATGCAGGAAAAGAAACCTCATGACATACTCACACAGGGGCCTACATGCATGTAAAAAATGACCTTTATAAACTCTTCTTTACTACATAAGACAGTGGAATATGTGTGTGACAGTCATGTAACCTCTTACATGTTAATGGTGAGGAAAAATGCCAGGATGTAGTAGTGGTGAGAACCTAATGCCATCATTACAAGAGCCATTCCAAACTCTGTGTAGAAGCTGAGGAGGATGATCCTGTAGTAGCCAATACTATGGAGGAGACTCTGACTACTCAGCACTAATATCTGGGAGGGAGAAAAGAGGCTGAGATATAAAGGGAAGTGGAACTTCAAGTCATATTCACAGAATGTACAGAAAGTGTAATAACTGGTGAAGAATTGCACAAGATTCCCATGAAAAGTAATTAGCAAGGTAGTTACACTTACTTTGAATAGCAATTACTTAAAGGGATACTTCATTCACAATACATGATATTTGCACGGTTATGAAGCATGTGTGCACACGTGTATGCATTTCACTGTTGAGCCGCTTGGATGGACAACTTTGTGCATGCATGTTTCGTGACCATGCACGAGTGTGTTTTGCAGAAATGGCCTTTGCAGCATGCTTTGAGCGAACATATATGTGTCTGGCAAGTACTGAGCATACAATTGCATTCCAGAGACTTGGATTATATAGTGTGTGTCAGCAATTGAGAGTACTTGATAAACAAATTATGCATTATGGGTGAAGTATCCCTTTAAGGTTAGTCTGTCATGCACCAATGCAACATTTCCTAATTATCCTTCTAATATAGAATGAAGTTTCTGGGACACAGTACCTGTGGACAGATGAATCCGGCTCCATACATAAAGCTCTTGGCCAGTGATGGCAGTTTATCTGCAGGAATTAAGTGCTCGGCAAATATCATGGTAAAATTACTAAAGAAAGTCAGAATGAAGACCTGGAAGAAGTTCATGATCACAAAACACTGGAAGTCCCTGTTGGTCAAGATTTGCCACGTCATAGTTCTTATTGAAGACCAGGAAAGTGCTGATTGACTTGAAGTCTGATCACCAGTCCCAGGTGGGCATCCTTTCTTGTCAAAGCGGCTCTCACTATGGAAGCCTGTATACAGCATGCAGCCACAGGCCAGGATAGCAATCAGCACTGTAAAGGCTTGGAAGGCTGCAAAGTCCTCCATGTTTCTGGAGAGGACACCACAGAAGAGCACACTGGAGGAACCAATTAGAGAGGCCACCTGGCAAAGAAAAGGGAAGGTATAGGGGAGGGATGGAGAGACATGTGTTGGCTAAGGGTGCACTACCTTCTAATGGGATGGAAGAAAGATGGAAGCAGTGTTACACATTGGCAAGTTGCAAAAAGTTAACATTAATCCCTCAATCCCATTGTTACCTGGTTGTACTTGATGAGTTGCAGGCGGCTCTGATGCAGGCCGGAAATTTCAGCAAACAAGGCACATTGCGCCAGGAGCACAAAAGTCAGCATAGCATCAAAGGCACAAAGTGCTACCATCAAATGGAGGCCACTCAGCCAGTCATCAGGGCTGTAGGATCGCCATGGGAACCAGGGCAGCAGAAAGGCCAGTGAGTAGAGAGGAGCCCCATACAGGATGGAAAGACGCCGCTGCGAGCAGCAGGGCACATGGGAGTTGTCTTGCAGGTATCCAAAGAGAGGGTCATTAACTGCATTCCATACCATGTAAATGACCTATAAGGAGGAAGAAAAGGTTTCTGGTTAAAGGCCCCCTCCAGTGACCTCAGTCATCTTCAAAATTCCTCCCCACAAAGAAAGTGATGTATGATTATCAAACCAATCATAATAGGTCTTACGTGTGAGAGGCTAACCAGGGCCTGGATTGTTTGTGCCAGCAGCTTGTGATTTATAACTTTATGACTCATGTATAGCGTATACTCATGTGTAATACAGTTTATACCAGCTCCCTGTTCATATGCATCCACACCTCTTATTATGGTTAATTTGTTCATGTAGCAGTGTTCAGCATCTTGATAGAGTTCTTATTTTCTCTTCTTCTCTCCATGAAAACTGGAATGGGTGGGTATACCTGTTGCACAGGTTAGACCCATTCTGACTGACTGCCATTAGTGGAATACATCATGAGGAATTTTGAAAGGGACTCTAGTCAAGAAATCACTGGAGGGCTGGCTTTCAAGCAGCCACAGTGAGGAAGCAGACAGGCTCTCAGTGTATCACAGTGATATGACAGATCTTCTGCAGGCACAGTACTTTGTCTGCATCACAGCATGCACAGTTTGTTTATGTATAATACTCACCTGCGATTGGTGAAATGCTCCCTCTGATATCTTATACTTATTGAGGAAGAGTTTGACATAGTAGAAGTTGAATATACTGCCCAGCATGCCAGCTCCCAGGGTCGTCATGGAGTAGGCCAGGGCGACATGACTGGCCCCGAAACGTCTCAGGTGTTTCATGACAATGTTCATGCCGCCTCCGTAGCCACGTACACCTGACGCAGGTTTCTCCTCCATGTTCACGCTTTGCAGTCAAACCAAGATGCCAAACAAGTGTACCGCTGACCTGACGTTAATAGGCTAAGCTACCGAACTGCTGCACAATTGTATATTCCACGTTGTCATCGTTTTTTTCACATAACTAGTACTGATGGACGGCTAATGCTAGTCAGTGTTGAGCAAAGTCGGCTCACTTTAAAAACAGGTCAGCTGCATTGTCCCCCCCTTTTTTTAACAGCTCCACTTCTTGATCTCAGATGGACTCCGCACTGTCTCCGGATGCTTACTTACTCCTGGCGCATCGATCTATCTGATGTCAGGAAACACCTTTAGATAACTTAAAATCCGGCTAAACTCGATTTGTGTGTATGCAGGCATGAACCACTTGGGACGATAACAAACACGCCATTGGACAGCAGAGCGCCTTGGTCCCGCCTACTGTTTCGTGATTTGTCCGTTTAGCCGCTCGTCAGACAAAGCGTTGCTAGGGAACGATAAAAACGACGTTAACCGGTCTTTAAGTCGTGACGTAACACCTTTTCAAAATACTATTTCCGGGTCCAATCCTCGTCATTTCAATATGCCGCAGTGCTGTGTTCCTGGTTGTTCTAACAGATCTGAGTCTAAAAAACGATACCATTGTCATTCTACCGCTTTCCTAGCGACGAGAAAGAGAACATATATAAATATTAAGTTTTTCATCTTAATTTACGTCAAAAGTTATAGCAGTCCTGGGGTCCGTTTCACGAAGCAGGTTCAACAAACCAAGTCTGAGCCTGAACTCTCAGTTGATCTACTGAGAGTTCAGTTAGTTTTAACTGTCTTAACTTAACAGTCTAGTTTTCGGTTCCAGGACAGCTGATCTGAATTAGTTTGATCAACTCGGAGTAGTTTCACCTGGAGTTAAGTGTGTGCACCACAGCTATAAAAAGAAATGACAGCGTCAATGGAGCCCCGATTTGACGAGTCACCATGGCAACGGGGAAGCGTCGGGCTGCGTTTTTCACCCCAGTTGAACTGGAAATCTTAATGCATTCATACAGCGAGTTTGAACATGTTCAAAAAAAAAAAAAAAAAAAAAAAAAAGTGCAACACCGCTGCAGCGGCAAAGCAGAGGGAGACGGCGTGGGAGAACACTGCTGCTCCGGTCAGTGCATAAGTTTAAATGTAGTCCGCTGCAATCACAATAATATTACAGGGGGAAACTGCTTGAATGGTAGCCTATTAATTTATTTCATTTAGGTGCAATGCCGCGGGGGAGAAGCGCACTTGGCGGCAGTTTAAGATGAAATATAAAAACATTGTTCAAACAGGTAAGACTCTGGCATAATCTCCCGACGAATATTTAATTCTGTGCGCAGTAACACTGCACCTTCATCCACGGGATCGCTGTCAACAGGACATGCCATGTTCGTGAAAAAAAGTCTCCACCTAACTACTAATGGACTTCTAATAAAGGCATACTGACTGTTTTTTTTTTATTTATTTTTTTTATTTTTATTATTATTATTTTAAATAATAGACGGCAGAACAAATATGCCACACCAAAACTCGCCTGCTGACTGAATGAATGAGGAAGTTAAATACGGTGTGTGGCTGAAAGAGGGCGGACACTCTTTCAGCCACACACGGTCCCGACCAGGTTAGTTTCATGGAGTCTGTTACTGCGGTAACTGACCGAGAGCTTCAGTTACCTCCCTCTGTGAAACAGGCTAGAGTTACCCCTCTTTCTCTCAGTTTCCCTCATTTCAGGGTGAACAGACTCAGAGTCTTCACTAAACCTGCTTTGTGAAACGGACCCCTGTGCGTTTTTTTGGCATATCATCTTAAGATGTCAACTAGCTAGCTAGCTTACTGCTAACTTCTAACTCACCTCAACCTCGTAAACTCTCTTTTTTGTTGGAATTGAAGGAGTTTTAGCCCTTTTTGACTCTCGCAGGTACCTCACTGAAGAAAGAAGTGATTGTAAACAAGTTCACCGGTTAAGCCATTGTCGTTTGTTTTGAGTATCTGTCAGAGCGTTTGGACCCGGAAATAGTATTTTGAAAGGGTGTTACGTCACACTTAAAGACCGGAAAGCAGCGTAAATATTTTTCCGATTCAATATATTTGACTTTTTTTTTCTTATTTGTGGACTTATATGTTGGAATATCTGCCGGACGTTTTTTTTTTTTTTTTTTTTTTTTTTTTTTTTTTTAAATATTTCTGAGACATTTCATTTGACTTCCTATCGCGGACAGGAAGTTTGGCTGCCCTCACCACCGGCAGCAGAGACTTGCCACGTTGCCGTAGACAACAAACTACGCCACCGACGGCTGGAGGGTGCACTCTCCGCCGCTCACCGCCGTGAACACAAGGCGAGTCAAAGCTGGAAGGGGACCGGTGTGCTAGGTGTCTGTCAGGTGGAGCCTCCGGACGCTGTAGCGGTGCAAAATGCTTACTGACATGATAGTGGAGGAGGACTTTGAGAAGGGTGAGGAGCCTTGGTATGACAAGCAGAACCTTGAACACGGTAAGGACTGCACAGCTTTTGGTCGCGCCCTAAATATCTACTCAGCAGCCGCTTGAATGTGCCTATTAAATTAATATCAACATCAGATTGTGTTAAATCTATTCGAAGCTGTCAAAATGTTTGTCGTACACAGTAGAAGAAAAATAGTCATTTTCGTCACTTTGTCATTTGGCTAAGTTGTGGCGTTTACCTACAATGTTACCGTCTGTTTTGAAGTGTTGTGCCACACCTGTGATCACACACAGCAGAAGCTCTACAATCAAAATGCGCATATATAAGCTCAGAAGAAATGACATTTAAATCCATAGCATACTTTTGTGACACTCTTACACTTTGTTAAGGTAGTCATGGGGTCACAGCTCTGTGTTGCCACGATGTCCTGAGGCTGTCACTTCCCCCTGGGCTGACTGTGGTCTGCTGTGCCTGCTGCTCAGACATGGTGTTTAAACCACATGGTTGACTGTGTTTTTGGACGCTGCAGTAAAACACAAAGTGGCTTGGCATGCACTACTGATTGCTAAGAAAAAAAAAAAAAAAAAACACCTTACAATGTTGCTGACTGTATAGACAGAGTGCCAGTGTATGCTGTGGTTTTGCAGAGCCCAGACTTGGACACAAAAGTTTTGCAACCACTTGTGATCACATTTTCTTTCTATAAAACAGACTTACAGTGTGTGTATAATAAGTTTGATACACCAGCATCTCTAACAATGCTTTATATGTGCTATGCTCAGCCCAGTGCATGTTTATACATGTATGTAATTCTATCAATGCCTATGTTTGGGTATTGAATGCATCCTGTTCCTTTTGTTTACATGTTTGCCTGTGTTTACAGATCTCCATCTGGCAGCAGAGCTGGGTAAGACGCTCCTTGACAGGAACCATGAGCTGGAGCAGGCACTGCAGCAGATGTACTCCACTAACCAGGAGCAGCTGCAGGAAATAGAGGTGATAACATAATGTCACTCAGAGGACAGTGCACTAGTGAGATGTGTACATTTCTCCATGTAAATGATAAATTTACATATCAGGGTTAACTGGCCTCCTTGACCTCCCTTCAGTAAAGATTACTGTCCTTAGATATGTAATGACTGTGTCCAATCATTACATATCTAAGGATGCAAAAGTATATTTCTCTGAACATTATAAATACAGTAATTGACTCGCTGTGAGAAGTCTTAATGTTGAGAAATCCAAAAATTTCTTTCTCTGGCAGGGGCTTCTGATCGTGAGTTTCTCTTAACTTTAAATAGAAGGGAATAAAATCTGGTCTTGACCAGCCTGTGACCTCATGATCCTTTGGCACAGTCTAACTTCTTGACAAGAGTTTGGTATACCTAATTATAGGAAAACTTTTACTAGCCTATTATCCAACAAGTCCTATTATCCACCCTCTTTTAGTCAGGTGGTTTTCAGTGACCAAGATCCTAAGTTATCTTTTGAATCTGCTTATTTGGGATAATGCTGCTACTCAGTGGCACCTGACACAACACAATGAATTATTTGTTGTTCATGGGGCCTCAGCAAGCTCCTGTTCTACAAATGGCAAAATTACCAAACCTTGGGAAATGAACAACTGTTCATGTATTAAATCCACGCTCTGCACACATATATTCATTCAGCCCCAGCTCTTACGTGTTATGTTTCAAGTGGAATATGAAAATGAAGGCCGTCTGTCATACCTCATCATTCAGTGCATAGACATTTAATTCCAGACAGTGCTAATCTATTTAGGTTACAGGACATGCTATTCACTGGCAACAGGTTAGCAAAGATAAGAGCCTTAATTTGTTTATGTCAGTCTGAGAGCCAATGGCCTGAAGGCTTATTGGGCTTGATATGGTAATCCAATTCATCTCACTGACCATTATCCCTGTGCTGTGTCTGCCCTGCTCTTACTTTCATGACTAATGTCACTCTCAATGCTGCAAGTCCAGCACTTGTCACTGTGATACAGGGCTGTGTTTCTGTTCCAGTGTTTCTTGAAAAATAAACACTCAAATGAGACAAACGCTAAAACTTGTACTAGTGAAATGAATTCACTTGACATCTTGAGCCCAATATGCACGCCTAGAATACAGCAGCATTTACTGTATTTGATTACTGGCTCAGCAAATGATAAGATGTGGACTTTGCATGTCAAATTCAAGGCCTGGTCTGGCTCTTGCCCAGACACTTGGCTAGCCTTGAATTGAACTGGCTTGAATAAATCACCTTTGTCTTATTATTCATGAAGCCAATATGTTCAAAGTTTATTTGCAGTAACTTCTTCTAATGTTTCTCTGTTAGATAGATCTTTGCAGATCATGACCAATGGCTTTACTATAAGCATCCTCTAATGATTATATTTACTATCGAAGTCAGATGCTATGAATAATTTACAGGAGCCTCACAAAGTTTTACTTTAAATGAAATGAGACTTATGTCATAGCTGTTGGCAATAGTGAGCTATTACTGGCACTCTTTATAGACATGTACATTATGGACACGCAGCGCAGATGCTCTTCTTATCATTGTTATTATTACAATAAAGCTGAAATGTTTTTTGCATGTTTTTAGTTGGTAACACTGCATTTGGCTACTTCAAAGGAAACACATCTGTTTACATTGAAACAAAATACATATCATATTTAAAATAAAATGAGGATTTTCTTTAACCCCAACACAAAAGTATTTGAGCTTTAGCTTTCGCTGTGTTTTACATGAAATGTGTTTCTGAACCACACAGTCAAATAAAAAACATGACAATGGAAATGGAGAAATAGATCTACATTGTCTCCCTGTTGCCTTTTCTTGTATCACCAACTTGACTTTCCACCTTCTGTCCTTCTCCCCCCTCTCCTCGACCCTAGTACCTAACCAAGCAGGTGGACCTGCTGCGTCAGATGAACGACCAGCACGCCAAAGTGTATGAGCAGCTAGACACGGCAGCCAGGGATCTGGAGCAGGGCAACCACAGACTGGTGCAAGACAACCGCCTGGCCCAGCACAAGATTAATGGGTCAGAGTCTTAAAATCAAGTCTGCCGATTATTAGTGAATTCCTTTTTCAGCTTGTCAGTCATATTTTATATAATTATTCTGCCACTCAACTAATTACAAGATCTAACATCTTGTCAAAAGATAAGTAGATAAATTAGGTAGCCACCAGTGCATTGCAATATGATTGAAGGCCCTAATTTATAAAACTAAATTTATAAAACTTTTTGCACTTTCTGTTCCCCACAGTCTGACAGAGACCATCGAAGGGCTTCAGACCCACATGGAGGACCTGCAGGCCCAGCTGGAGGAACTCAGGAACGCCCAGGTAGAGCGCAACAAAAGAGAGCTGGCAGAGCAGAAACGCAACCTTGGAGCGCAGAGCATGTCCTGTCTGAAAGAAGTCCATGACCTCCACAGTGACAGGTGTGTGAGTGTGTGAGTGAGAGAGATCACTTTTTGCTCTTAAACACTAACAGCAGAAGTGAAGTATGTGGAAGAACAACTTTTGTTCATGGTGGAAATTTCATGGTGCACGTAAACAATAGGCGGAGTTAAACTAAGGAAGTTACATCAGAACGTTTACCACATACTTCCTGAGTTTGTAATCCACTTCCTTTTGACTGTTTGCAGTAGTTTGTTTATTGCAGGATTGAAAGGACTGCTCAGAATGTATTGGCAAATGAAACTCGGTCTGTGCCAGGAGTAATGTGGCTGGATGCCCACCAGGAATTTGTGTTCACTGTCTCTACTTCCTTCACCTTGACACCAGAGCACAGTTAAAGTCAAACACAAAAATAATATTGTATTTAGACACTTGAGCACTGAAATGATGAAGTTCAAGTTGGCTAAGTGCTCCTATGTTTGTGGTGTCTGACCTCCTCTTACCCCTAATGCACTGGTGTCACAGCCCGACATGCTGACTGCATATCCTCAGGTCACCCGGAGCCAGACCAAATAATCTGACCCAAGGCTGTTGGCCATAATCCCTGCACATTAATCCAGCCCTATGATCAGCAGTGCACTGATGAAGGCAGACAGCTGTTGCTGTGCTGCATTTTCCAGTTGTGCTGAGCAGGTGTGCCATACAGTGAGCTTGGTGACATTTGGCCAAATGTATTTTAAACAGTGCATTGTCTACATTTTATTTATGTATTTTTAGATTTGTTTTCATTTTTATTTGTTTCTTTAAAAAAGAAAGTATTCTTATTAATTATTGTTATCATTACTTTTTATTTTTATTTTATTTTTAATCTTTTTTTTTTTTTTTTTTTTTTTTTTGCAGTTTCCTACTAGAAAAAATACATCTACATAGACCAAAGTTTTTTTTTTTTCGTTTTTTTTTTTTCTTCATTTTATATTTTTGAAAAGGAGACTGTACACCTAAGAGGGGTCCCAGTCTGACAGGTGTGTTGGATAAAATCCAAGCAGGAATCTGCAGGAAAATATTTTTGAAAGAAATAAATGGAGCTTGCCTCAGTGGGTTAAATATAACAAAACCTGATAGAACCTGATATGGTAAAACATGCCTATCCTCCTACTTTCTCTTCTTGAAGTGAACACAGTGTGCTCCTGGGATTTATATCACTATTTCTTGACGTTACAGTTCTCTACTTCTGAGGAGCCGATGATTCATGTGCTTTAGTGCTTTTTCTGTGTTATTCTTCAAATCTACAAAAATGGATGCAAATGACAGCTGTCAGTATGGCACTGCATGCCACAGATGATGGATTTGAACATTCACTTTAATTATCCATGTAGACCATGTTTTGAAATGATTACTGTTTTAATAAATTACCTGAACTGATGCCCTCTCCTTTGTTCAGGTACCTAGCCCATAATAGTCTGCGTGTGGACCCGCTGTGGTCACCCCAGGGCTCTTTCTATGAGCGAGACAGATGCCCGGACCCGGAGGAGGAGAATGCGGCTCTCCAGCACTCGATCCAGACTCTTCAGAGCCAGGTGGCTGCGGAGCGGAGCCGCAGAGAGGCTGTGGAGCAGGAGATGGAGCTGACAGCCCGGGAGAACAGGGCTCTAGAGCAGCAGCTGGTGCTGCTGGAGGGCTGCCAGGCCAGGCAGAAGGAGCTCGAGGCCGAAGTGGAGGAGCTCCAGCTTCTGTGGCGGGCAGACTGTGCCAACAGGTTAGGCCTGAATTCTGAATTGTCCTGACTCAAAGTGATACATCTATTTTTATGAAAACCAACTCAGTTTCTTCATATCCTCTAGGGATTCACAATAATATGCCCTGGCTGTGGCGATTGTCAGGGCACAGAGAGACCATCATCCAAACCCTTACAATTTTGTTTGAAAGAAAATCTTATGTAAAAATAAATATGACATGTTTTACATAACCTAACTTAAAGTAATTTTCTTAGTTTGCCCAGCGCATTTTGAAAAACATTGAATTTTACGTCTGCATTGCCAGTGGCTAGAGACTTGATGAGACTCTGCAATTAGGTGGAAAAAATAGTGCTATCGGTATAGGAAATCGGCCAAAAGAGTTAGAAGATATCATCATATCTCTCTTTGAAGTTGGGATATAACTTGCAATGTACTGCACATATACAGACTCATAAAGGGTGTGTGTACATCCTGATAATACAGCACACTTACATACTTTTGTGTCCCCAAATTCCTACCAGTGCCAGAAGGCTGGACCAGCTGTTGCTGCCTGATACCGTGTTCTTCAGCCAAGAGGAGAAGGCCATCTCGACACAGAGTGAGGAGGAAAAGAGTGAAAAAGAGGAGGTGGTAGAAGCAGAGCCACGGCGATACAGCCGCCAGAGGTGTAGCAGTGACAGCTTTGTGAGAGGGAACACAGAGGAGATTCAGCGTGGACACGACCAGATGTGTATTAGACGAACAGAGGCAGTGAAACAGAGGGGCATCTCTCTGCTCAATGAGGTGGATGCACAGTACAGCGCATTGCAGGTGGCGTATTCCCAGCATGTTTGGTGTAATATATTTTCTCTTCTTTTTTTATTTGGACGAGTAATATTAAGCAAAAGCAACTGATATTTGTTCCTTACAAAGGATGCTTGGCAACTTGATCCCCCTCCTTGTGCCCGCTTTCCCAACCCCAAGCCCCCAACATAGTATGAATTTCCAAAATGGCCTGCCTGCAGAGCTTATTGAGTACCCCTGCTGTCAGTGATAACGGGACGTGTTTTCCAGGTGAAATATGAGGAGCTCCTGCAGCGGTGCCAGCAGGCAGCGAACGGGCTCAGCCATAAAGCCGTTCAGACGCCCAACAGTCCTCAGGTAAACATCTGGACCCGCCGACGCCGGTCCAGCTCAGCCATTTTGTCTGACCTGCCAATGGTTTTGGAAGAGGGCCAGCAGCCAGAGTACAAGTTTCTCTTCAAAGAGATCTTCACCTGCATCCAGAAGACCAAAGACGACCTGAGTGACAACAGACGGTCCAATCAGGGACATTGATTATCAGGAATCGGCAAGCAGACCATACCAGTTGTATTTTTCATTGGCCTGGGGTATGAGGTTTGCGCTCCTTTCTTTCTCATCTGTGAAAGTTTTTGACAACGGAGAAATTCTGAGCTTGCCTGTCTTTAAAACATCTGAAATTCCAGAGGGTGCTGTGCAGATGCAGTATGCACGGTATCTCCCCCTGTGCATCTCAGAGATGTTGCAGTTGTCCTGTTAACTTGAATTATCAATGCTTTTGTCAGTGAGCACTTTTCCTAGCTTCCTCTTATTCCGTCCATATCTATAAGTTGTAAGCGTGGTGCAAAACATGTTATAATGGTCAGTTAAATTGTGTAAAATATGCATTTCAAAGTCCTCATTTATTTGTCATTTAAATATGCATCAGATGTTATCTAATAATTCTTACCTTCAGGAAACTTCAGTGTATGCAGTGACAGATATGCAGGGGTTATTGTTAAGGCAGAAATGTTAAGTGAGGTTTATGTACCGCATGTTCAGCTTACATAAAGTACAATTCTGCGTTTCCCTTCAAATCCACAAGTATTATTTCCATGCACAGCAGTATTCAGGCCTCTTTATTTAATGATAAACCTGTGAACACATGATCATTTGGTGCTCGGTTTTGGGAGAGAAAAACACATAGAATATTATTGTTGAATTAATGTGTTCATCCTAGTTGGCGATATAGCTCTTGATTATGTGTTTCGCAAACAGAAATGTTGGAGCAGGACTGAATGGGGTGCTTTGTAAAGTTAATAGGATGAAAAAGTGTAGCTGTGTCATAGCTAAAAACTAATGTGTTAGTGAAAATGGGCACAATGGCTGAAGTGAGTTGGTTTGTGCAAGTCGACAATAGTCGGTCAAGAGTCTTTATGACAGGGTTTTTCTGTTTCCCTGTTCATGAGTAGCTTAGGCTTAGATGAGTATTTACAAGTGGCCCTGTGCCAATGGGACACCTGACAACTCCTCACTTTTTTATGACTGAATCACCGCTCCTGATTTATTTATTTTTGCCAGAGCTTTAGAGATGATGAGATGCTATTTATTTTCATAAAAGTATTTTTTTTTTGTCACTGTATTCCAGATCTATAATGTGATTACTGTAGCTGAACACTCAGAGATTTATAAGTTAAGATTGACTGGAATTGAAATTTTCCTGAATGCTGAGGATTTTTTTTTTTTGCAGTTGTAAATATTATGTGTTAAATATATGATCGAGGAAAACAATGAGTCAAGTAAAGATTACAGAAGACATGATTTCTCTTGTTTGCAAAATGTCCCTGTTTTGCTTCAAACTGTTCCAAGACAAGCTGAATTGGAAGTTTCATGTCCTGCACATAATCTTGTTTCTTCTTGTTTGTGTGCGGGGGGAAAAAAGCAAGACAATTGTCAACAACAGGTCTTTGTTCAGTTTATTGTACAGCTGTACAGTTTTAGTCAGAGAGCAGAATGGCTGCAACTTAACATGCAATAATTAAGAGGTCTCAGTTGAATACGGCAGAAAATTCAAATTGTGTGCGGGTCCTCCACTGTGAGGGGCTGAAGCTGAGCTGCTAATTAAAATGAAAGCCAAACGATCTCAGAATGACCTGCCACTTCTTGTAATTATGGAGACAGTCTGTTGCTTACTGCAGCGACTCTCATCCTGGGTCTAGTGCTCCAGTTTTAATCAACAATCTATGTTTTCAGCACATTTGAATTACAGGTGATATTGCCGTGATGTTATTTGACTTGACGTGTGATATGCTAATGAGAGAAAAAGTTAATGGATACATGTATTAGTATACAGCGATATTCATATAGCAGTATGCTGTTTTGGAGCTGTGCTTACACTGCTGCTGTCTTCTATGATGACTAACATGTTCTTGCTTGCAGTTAACAAGTAAAAACAGTCATGCAACAGATTTTGAGTATTTTCTGTGTCCCAGCATTTCAAACACCAACACTGACTTTTTTTTAATGAGGTATTTTCATAAATCCGGTTGCTTTTTGTAGGTTCTTTAGAAATATAGCTTCACTGCGTGGTTTCTATACACAGGGCTATGATTCAACCTGTCCATGTTCTTGCATTTAATCTGTCAGTTCCAAAAAACAGACATAATGTCTTGGGTGTTTACGTGCAGGCTGGAGTTGCAGCGAAAAAAGAACTGCAGAACCCCAATGTCTCCCACTCATTTGGAGACAGGACCTCTTTCCCTAAATGTACCCTCTGGTCCAGCTAACACTTAATGGGGCTTTGTCTATGGGGCCTCAAATAGCTTTTACATAACTGGAAACCTCTCTGCCTCACTCTAAACTTGCCCCAAATCCATTTAACGCTTAAAAAAGGGGATTACATGCTAAGCTTGCCCATAAAAGAACAAGTCTTGGCAAGACTGAGCATACATTCAAGAATCTGACCAGTACAGCGCTAATCAATTATGAATAGCATGTCGAGCAGTCAGTGCAGGCCTGTGCTGCTCTGCCCAGGACGGATGGGAGACAATGCTGCTCTATGACTCAGTTTGGAAAACAGTCACACCACACAACAAACAACACATCACACATGACCCCTTAATCCTATGTATATATTTATCTAAAGCTCCAGCAGAATATCTCATAACGTTCTGCATTCGCTGTATGTCGCTGTCAAGACCGGGACAGCTACAAGCGATTTCTGTTAAGAATGCCATTCAGATGCAGGAAGAAGGTTTTTTTTCTTAAAGAAAAATATTTTTGTAGAAGGAGAAGTGGTGAGGGAAATGGGAATGTGAAGCATGCCTTAGCGCCTATGTCACAAATGCGTGGTGTGTCTGATTCAGTCCCATTCAGGGCAGATCCTCCACACATTCCTGCTCCCTGTCCATTCCTCCGCCAGCCAGGCACTATGTCAGACAACAGAGCATTTCATGCAATCTCAAGATGTAAATTCTTATCATATGGTAATCACAACACTAAGAAAGAAAATATGAGGATATCATAAGTGACTATTGCATAATGTACAAGTCATTACATAATATGATTCATGTATATGAATGGTTTTGTTCCAAAATGAGATCCAACTTTTGATACTGATGCTACTATGAAAGTAAAATTCACTACTGACTGTAATCAGCTTCACGTAGGCTTTGATTTACCAAATAACAATTTCAAAATGCACAGTGGCCTGTTGATAAGTAATCATGCACGCCTATGTGCAAATCTGTTGAAGGATATGAAGTAAACAGCACGGTGTTCAGGCCTACTTCCTGCACTGCTCCCACTAATTTCTCCAGTAGCTTCAGATCTAGGCACAAAACGTTCACTTTTCTGACAAAATTAGGGTTTCATGTGAAGATTTCAAACATCTAAAAGCATCAACATCAGGTGGAATTTGCAAGAGTGAGTCATGTGATTGAACAGTAGGCCCTGATTAAACACAGGACTAATTAAACAGAAGTTCACATCCACATAATCATATGATATCACAGAGTTGCCACCTCTGTCAGCTGGCAGGAGTCGTGAGATTTTTATGTCATGGGTTGCAGCATTTGAGGTTGCATATCTTCACCATAAATCATTATTTATTTTGCCAAAGCGGTCATAAACATCTACTGGCTGTCTCTGTTTGTCATCCGTAATGTAAACACTTTCCTTTCAGCCATATTTTGTATAACTCAAATTTTCAATAATAAAAATCATCTTGCCTGAGCTGTGGAGAATTACAACACCTAAGCCATATGCTTATTATACAAGTTTCAAGTGTTTCTTTTTGCATTTCAAACATCATTAAGAATGTGTGTTTTCATAATCTGTTGCAAATGAGGAGGGAAAACGGAGTTCACTTTTTCACAATCCTTAATGAAACTATGAGAGACTGTCTGGTCGGTTAATGCAGTCAAACTTTCAATACAATGAAGGCATGTGCTAAAACCAAAACAGGAGTCATCTGCTGAGTGTAGCGTGTTGGCCAGATTACACACTGAGCCTGACCCCATCAATACTGCAGAGAGCCTCGTGGACCTTTGGCTGACAGTATCAAACATGCAGAGACTGCAGATACTTTGTGAGTGCAACTTGTCCCACTTTCTTCTTATTTTCATGCTGTACGTTTCTTTGCTTGCGTGTAACTTTAAAACTCAGTATGGCATGCTGAGCAAACATACAAACTGTCATAATGAGGAGATGTTTAATTCATGAGTTATAAAATACATGACAGCCCCATCAGCTCTAATTGTACATATGGGATGCACTGACTGTTAGGAGGCTCATACAAACAGTGCAGCAGAAACTCCCTCCAACTCTCTAAAAGCTCAGTGTGACATGCTGATGGAGCGTGCACACTCTCATCATGACGAACACACAAATGCAAATCCAAACTAATCAGTCTTCCCGCTGCGAGCAATCACACACATTTTCCTCAGGAAGCGCTCCTTTTCTAGTTCATCATAATATTTTGTAAAACAGTGTAAGGAGCTCTTGTTTGGCAGTGCACTCTTCAGAAAAACAAAGTGAATATGACAGAAACTGTGTCACAGTGTGAGTGTCACCTGCATTCTCCCTGACAACCCAGGTAATGAGGCGGGCAGGGTGTCTGTAGAAAGGCCATCTCTCTCTCTCTCTCTCTCTCTCTCTCTCTCTCTCTCTCTCTCTCTCTCTCTCTCTCTCAGTGTCTGTGTGTCTCACTTTGTCTCTCTGTCTCTCTCTCTCAATTCAGTTCACTTCAAAGGGGCCTCATTGGTGTGGGGAGACAGACCTTTACATGACCAAAGGAAGCGTGAAATAAAAACAACAAAGTCTTTACAGATAAATTAAAATGACTAAAAGGAAAAAATAGGAAAAATAGACTTGGAATTCAAAAAATGTAGTTAAACACAAATACATTAGAACTATACAAACAATGCAACCTTTTAAAAAATTAATATATTTAAAGATATTCGCTCTGTATGTCTGTACAGTATGTCTATAGGCAGAGATCAGTGCAGAGATAGAGATCAGTTTCATTTGTGTGTGTGTGTGTGTGTGTGTGTGTGTGTGTTTCTCTACATTTCCTGGCATCTAATATAGCAAACACTGTGGACTTTAGTTTTACATGTTAGTTTTTGATGATAAATTTGAGAGTGTGCAGAGTTTCACAGTGTGTGCTGGTGATATGCACAGTTTATTGGTGGTGAAGTGCTCTGTGACTTTTGAAAACTGTGTACACCGGTTGCATTTTCTACCCAAAGCAGTGCAGTTTGCTGTGCTGCTGCCTGCATGGAGTGTTTTGGAAAAGCGAGCTCAAAGAAATGCCTTAACAAATACTGTTTAGCTCCTGTCTGTAACCTGGCAACGGCCAATGGAGACACACACAGCGAGTGAACTAGGCCTCTGAGGAGCAGAGGTCACCCGCAGTTTGTGCTCTGTTCATGTAAGACACAGGTACACACAGGTACACAGGGCCGAGAGGCTGCAGGTTTTCAGTCCAACCAGAAACTCCACCTGGTGATTTCACTGATCACCTCACCTTAATGTAGAGAGACGGGACTCATCAGTGAATGAATCAGTGGAATGAAAACTTGCAACGTTTTGGCCCTCCATGACACCAGTTTGACCCCCCTGTTTAAGGCACTTCACACACCTGTGAGCTGATACACCATGGCATTTACTTAATATAGAAAGGAGAGAGGAGACAACCATATTTTAAAAAAAAAACAAAAACAAAAACAAAAACAAACATTGGTGTGTTTTCCCTCCTGGTCATTAATTTATTTCAGCTGTGCTAGTGGCAGTTGATAAGGAGTAGGCTTTAACAGCTCTGCTTGTTAATGTTGCTATGGCTACCAGCGGATGAATTTAGGACAGTGATTAAACTAGAGCCGAACTACCTGTGCAACACACCTGCCGGCCAATCATAGCAGCGTCTGCACCCCAACCACGGTATAAACTAGGGCTGAACGATATATTATTATCATATCATTATCATATCGCTATCTAGAAATGAACATGCACGACATTAATATCTCAAAAGGCAACGAAATTGACGAATTTAGCGTCAGGGTAAGCCCAAGACGTTTATTTTGTGCTGTAAGTACATTTTCCACATCACTCGGTATTATTATGCTGTTTTTTTGTTTGTTTGTTTGTTTGTTTGTTTTTTGAAGATGGCTCAATTTTCACTACTGTTACACTTTAAAATATTGTTGACGCATTGTGTTGAAGTAGCAAAATGTGTCACTTTAATTTTTTAATTCAATTCCAGTGCAGCCAAAGACAGTGATTTGTCTGTTCAGAGCAATGAAATATTTGTGAACCGCATTTTCTGTGTCCATTTGGTGTTATTATGCTGTTTTTTGAAGAAAGCTTAGTTGTACTTGTTGCTACACTTAGAATTTCAAATCAGTCAGAATCCATCATTATATCGTATGACTATCGAGATATTTAGTATAAATATATGAACATCAATATCAGCCCCGCTGTCGTGAGCGGTAGCGTGGCCGAGTGGTCTAAGGCGCTGGATTTAGGCTCCAGTCATTTCGATGGCGTGGGTTCGAATCCCACCGCTGCCAAAACCTTTTCACGGCTCTTCCTCTGGTTGTACAGAAGTGGGAAGCACAGACATTTAAAAATCCACCGGTTGTTCCCCCTATAGATGATAAGACGTACTCAGTTCCGTCACCTCACCGCCGTCTTGTCAGGAGGAAAAATGGACACTAATTAAATTTATTATTATAACCTCAGGCCACAGACAGTGAGGCGTGTATAATCCAAAGCACCATATTGGTTGGGAAAGGCTTGTATGTATGAATACAAGGAAAAGCCTACATACACTAACAGATATGTACACTGTTAGTCCTCTAACAGTCTAGGTTTATGCAAGAGCTCCCCCTGGTGATGAGATGACTGTAAGTGCACAAGCGCCTCAACTGCCTCTGCACAGATAAACTGTGAGCAAGTGAGTAATTCCTGACATTTATTTTTAGGCTCACAAGCACTAATCATTGGAAACCTTTTGTTAATTGCCAGGTTATTTTTTTTTATTATTATTATTGTTGTTGTTATTGTTGTTAGTACTTTTAGGGGTCCAAGTGCCTAAAGGTGCTAGAGCCGTCTGCGTACCTATATGTTTCTTTTCCATTGCTCTCTTGTGCCTGTAAAGCCCTTTGACATTGTAACAGTGATTAAGGGCTCTAATAAAAGTTGAATTTTTCATAATGAGAAAAATCAGTCAAGACCTATAATTCTAACATTTGCTTGATCAAACATCATAATTTGTGACTTTTTTCCTATAATGTTTTCTCTGCCTAGCCCATCATCAAAGCTGAATGAAACTACAACTGGCAAGATCAACTTTATAAACATTTCAACTGACCCAACAGATTATGTGATAACATTTAATCATATATTTAACTCCTTTCTTCCTTCCTTCCCTCCCTCCCTCCCTCATTTACTTCATGATCATGTTACTCCTACAACAGGCAGGTCCATGCCCATTAAATCTCATCATGCTGACTTAAAAAAAAAATCCTAATAATTTCCTTTCACTGAATCTGTGCTGTACCCTCTGGTGCTGCAGTGAACAGTGACACTGTCAGCAAACAGAAAGAACACAAACAATGTCTGATATTTCACACTGAAATGAGGCCTGTTTACTTGGAGGGCTAAATTGTGAAATGATGCCCACACCATCATTGTGTCCCAGGCGCTCTTATTCCCAAGGATTACGAATTTTCATGTTTGTGGGATTTAAACATGCAAATGCAAGCATCCATGCATTTCTTTGATGTTCAGGATCAAGCCTAATAACCTAATAACACCTTTTTCTGCTATTTGGACAAATGAGCATATTGTGCTTGGACACCATCAGTCGATGCTTTCACACCAGTCTGTTCACACAAATAGCCCACACCTAGGTTCCACTGCGAGCGGCCACAGGGCTGAAAGAGATCCTGGAGAGAGCACAGAACCAAGTACTGAATGAGAGAGTGAGACAGCTCAATTTCACCATCGAAGCTTTGAGGAAGAAGACGGCTGACTGTTTACTCCAAAAAATGAAATTACATCTGCTCAGGACGGTCTTGTCTGAGTTTGTTGAGGAAAAACAATTATCCCAGCATGTCAAATGAAAAGGATTGACAAATACAGAAATTTCAAATCGTGAGCCGACAACACAAGAAGAACAGAAAAATTCACTGGGAGGCAGAAGCAAGATGACACCACATTGATGAAGATGCATGGCAGATGGGTGATGAACCTGTCAGACTGGGAGCTTACACAACCAAAGATGTCATAGCCAAAGGATTAAACTGGCCCTAAACTCTATGGACCACCATGCTGGAGTCACCATGCTGCTCAGTGACTCTGTAACATAGTTGTTGCCAGAGGGTCTATTGTGAAGTAGGAGGCAGACTCAAGAGGCTTTGCTGAAAGTCTCATAGGTGGACATTTATTTACATGTGCAACCTATTAACATAAAAAACTATTAACACAAGTAACTGAGGATAAATTAACTCATAATGGCACAAAGTTGAAATAATGGCACAAGCCCTGGCTTCAGCTATGCCTCACCTTCACTCTTTGGCTTCCCCAAGACAACTGGATTTACACTGACACACCTCCCATTATTATGCTGCATTAGCTCCTCACCGTCCTCACTACAGGGTTTGGCACCTTAAATATTTCAAACTCAGCAATTAATAAACACACATCATCATTATTAACCGGAAGCCAAATTTCCCACTGCACTGGAACGCATCATCCCATACTCTTTTCTCCGCCATTCACAAAACATAAATGAAATATGTATAAAAATCATCAGCAGCTTCCCCCTCTGACATCGTAGCTTCTGGTAGCTTCGCTGATGTCATTGAACGCTTAAACAAAGGAAAGTTTCTTTAAGCAATAATGTTGTAATGAAAACAGCCATAAAATTTACTGACAAAACAATGTTTGTCTTTCATTACTGTGTGAACCTAGGATTAACAATCATGGAGATCTTAACTTAAATGCAATGCTAAACACAAACAGACCTCTGTGTGGGAAGAAGCAGAGCTCTGAACTCCTTCAGAGGAGCATCGCTGAGCCACTGGTTTAGATTTTTGGATGACACATGGGTAAAAATCAAAACCCAGGAAATGTAAGCCTTCACAGAACACAGTAACTCAGAGGACAGTAACATCAAGTTCACAGGAGAGGATGTCAGAAACAACAGCTTGACCTTTTTGGGCTGTGCCATACACACTGAAGAAGACAGGAGCCTTCAGACTGAAGTATTCAGAAAACCAGCACACACAGATCACTGCTAACTCTGACTCTCACCGCCTGTTGGATCACATACAACGAGTTATCAGGACCCTACACCACCGACACCACTGATAAGGTGTCAGCCAGTTCCCAGGCCCAAGTAAAGGAGCACAAACATCTGAAGGAAGCACTTAAAGCTTGTGGATACCAGAACTTTGTAAAAACAGCCACAAGATCCATGAAGAACACCAGCAGAGATCAGGTGATGGAGAAATGAAGAATAAACGCAGCAACGTTGCCATCACCTACCTGTCTGGAGTATCTGAGGATTTTCAACAATCACCACATCCTGATGTTTTTCAAATCCAGTGACACACTAAGACAGGAACTGGTCCACCCCCCAAAAAACACACATCGAAACACAAGAGGATCAGTCAAGTGTAATGCAGCCCAGTGCAGTGAGGAATGTACAGACCCATATATCAGTGAAACAGAAGAGCTATTAAACAAATGCATCGGTCAACACAGGAGGACCAACACCTTAAGTTAAGACTCAGCAGGCTACGTGCACCTGAAAGAAAAGGGGCACTCCTTTGAGGACCATAATACTCATATTTTGGATAGGGAGGACAGATGGTTTGAAAGAGCAGTGAAGGAAGACATCTGTGTTAAGAGAGAGAAACCATCTCTCAACAGAGCAGGAGGTCTCAGACACCATCTGTCTCCGACTTACCACACTGTCCTGTCATCCCTCCCCAGAAAGGTGAACCATTCAACTTGACCCCTTGTAACCTTAACAACTAGCATTCACTGCTGTGGTCAGGTGACCCTAACAACCATCGTTCACTTCTGGAGTCATGTGACTCCACTGACACCCAAGACAGTTGTCACACCTGGGAGGAGTGCTGACAAGCCAATGGTATCAACATCCTCACACAGGCTAAATAGCTGTGACTCCCCACCTGTCGTTCAGAACTGAAGAGGCTTCTTGGGTTTGAGGTGAAACATCTTCAAGAATCTACTAACAAGTCCTGTTTACTTTGATTTGACTCCATGTGGATAACCATGACTTGGATTATTGTAAACCTCCACATGCCTAAATAAGCTCATTATTTCCCCCATGTAAACAGTTCATTAGAAGAGAGAAAGGACAATTAAAATGCTGAACATATAAATTAGTTCTCATTCACTAGATATAAAATAGTCATTTGGCAGTCAACGTTAGCTCTTTTATTTCTAAAAGTTTACAAAATGACTCAGACAGGCTCAATTCTACAGGTGTGTAAATCACAACAAATTCCCATGATAGAAATTGGAAGCATGCTTTAATTACAATCAAAAAAATTGTAATACAAATATTACGTCATTTTATGAACCCATATATTTTTACCCTTCATTTTAATGAAACTGTAGTGACTTCAAACTTCACATATTCAATACATTCACACATAAGAGGTTTAATACTTTTCTGGACATGGTCGTCTCATCATTTTGCACGTTGGCTTACACACATGCACATGTATACCAATATTAAAATGATCAAGGAAAAATTACATATTCTGGATTGGAGGGAAGTCAACTATGTTTTTAAAATATGGTGCAGATGTTATACAAACCAGTGTTCAATAATTGAATATTATATTTAAACTTTTGAATGTAACAACACTGAGTCACGTGCAGGGAGGGTCAAATTTTCATCCTTGCAAAGTTTTTTAGGGGGCATTTTTCATGCTTTGGGGAACATTACATCAAAGACCTACAGCCACATGAATATGAGAAATATCTAAGAATCTGCCAAAGCTGTGAGCCTGACAATGTTTTTACTCTCCTAACTGTGCCAAGTGAAGCGTCTTGGACTGCAATATTGCTGATAAAGGATCCGTCTGACTTCAAATTACAATGACTGAGAAGGCAAAGAGGACCTGGCCAGTGGCCACACTGCAGATCAGTTTGATCAGTGCAGACTGTTGTCAGCAGCTGTCCATCCTATCCAGAGAAAATGAGATTGGTTTTTGTGTTTTGACTTGGGGTTTTTTTGTGCTGTCATTAAAAAAAAAAAAAAAGTAAATCCATTTGGATGAAACTAGCTGGCTGTCTAATCCTGGCAGAGACAGGAGCAGAGCAGCAGTAGCACCAGGCTGAAGCCCATCAGCAGCAGCAGGGCGAGGTGTCGGGGCAGTGGACAGGCTCGGGGCAGGCGGAGGAGAGGTGAGCTGGAGCAGCGAGGTCTGGACTTGAGGTACTGTTCGATACAGTCCCTCAGGCTGTAGTGCTTTGGACTGAAACCCAAATCTCGACGGGCCTTGTCAATCTTGAAGGTGTGGTTTACTGCTATGTTCCTTACCTGGGGTTGCAGATAAAAAAAAAAAAAAAATGTGTTTAAGTTCACAAGTTCACAGCATTTTTTTGGTCAAGACATAAATCTCCTGCAAAGGCTCCAGCTGGGTGAGCATCGTCTTTCCCCACAATCAGACCGGGACAAAGGTGCTGTGTTCAGCACCTGCAGGGAGGTCCAGGCCAAAAGTCCAAGGTAAAGGTTACACTCTGAGGCTAATGGTTTGCATTAACCTCAGTTTGGCAAACTTGGTTTAACATTGTGATACCCATGGCTTGATAGATGCCTCGGGTCACTGTATCTTCTTACAGCTGGGGTGTAAAGTGTCTGCATGGAAAATCAGCATAGTGATGGAAGCCTTCAGACAGGCAAGGCAGTCCCAACACAAGACACAAGAACTCAGACAGGGAAAAGATACGCTTTTCTGCCATCTGTAAATGCTTTAAGACGAGCATGTTTTCATTTTCCCACACATCCAAGAGTCATATATTTTTGTATCATCACATCTAACATATCTAACATGTGTCAAAACAGCTTTGACAGAGCTCTGAACGCTTTAATAAAAACATAAGTAAGGGTCTATGACTCGCTCTATGTCGATTCATCATATTTAAAACAACTGTGGTATTGAGTTAAGTATAAATGGCCAGAAACTCAATGTGTCTGATCTGGGCAGGTGGTAAAGAGGTGATAAAGAGGTGAATCATGTTTTATTGCGGGTCCAAACCTTCTGCTCTCTCACTACCTTGGTACAGTATAGTTATGTTTTCCACAGTCAAGACAAATCACTATGAATCAGTAATTCACTCCCACAAATATATAACATAGGTCTCCTAAATTAAGGAAATAGATGATATTTAAAGAAGCAGTTCACTCTGTAATTCTATATGCCTACTCACCCCATGTAAGTTCAAACTCCATTCAGGTTTGATACAGCAATCTGATATATAATTCACTGTATGATATCATATGTTTTTACCCCTTAGGACAAAGACGAAGTTGAACATTGACATGATTTTGTGACACATGGCAGCGATTGCGTAAAGTCCAGCTGAACCACATTTCAAGAGTATTCACTCATGTATTGTGACATATTTCCAAGTGAAACAGGACAGACAGGCGGGACATAACAGAGCCTGTAACCACTGTATTTTTGGGAAATGAAAGAAGGTGTTGAGGCAGAAAACAACTGAAGACACAGCATCGTAGGACACTGTGGCTAGCTTGCTAACAAAGTAATTTTACCTTGAGGCACAAAAAGTAAGGAAGATTGATTGACAAGTGGCTGTCATGATATTATTGGTTGAAATTGGTTGGCTCATGCCTACAGACATGAGCCAAGTTGCCATATTTTGAAAACATGATTGTGTCCTGATATAAGAATAATTTGTATTTTTTGGCATATATTGTCAAATAGGTGCACAGTATGACCAGGGATGTGATATAAAAGAACCAAAAAGGCATTTTTCACTTCATCTGGACTTTGATTCTGTTTGATTTGATATTTGAAACTCTATGTTTCCATGCCAATGTAAATTAGAATTGTTATGTTGCAGAAAAGCTCTTCTGCATGTCAATGATGCCTTAACTCGACAGCTGATAGGATCATTTGAGCCAGGCGATTTCTGTCACCATGGTAGCAGCCACTCCACTGACGTCACTTCCTGTAAACTTCACCTTAAACTTCCTGTCCTGACCTGCATTCGTTTATGTTTTATTCACAGGACAATCATCGATCTCTCTGTCTGACAGAGTGAGTGCCAGGTCCGGGCCCACGGGCACAGGTTTGGTTTCTGTCTCATCACACATTCATGAGGACCTTATTGGCCATGGGGACGTCTCTTTAAAATGCCTCAGGAGGGCCCTCCTGGTGTATTAGGACAGACAAGATCACATCAAACAGTGCTCAACTTCTCACTATGTCTTGACAAAACTGTTTCACTGCTATAGTTCCTGAGGTAAGTCAATGTTTTGAACGGTACCTCCAACCAAGGAGCTTCAGGGCTTTCAGAGATGTTAGACAAAAGAGCCTTTGCCATCTGTTTACTGCATGTGTGAGTTCATGAAAGGCTCACTTTGGTTAGGACTTTTTCATTATTCATGCTCAAGAGGAACTATCAGATGAGAGAGGGGAGAGCCGGGGGATTGGGTAGGGTGTGAGGGGGGCTGATAGGAATATGGTTGCCCTAATGAAGTCTGTTGTCACTGTGGAGAGAGAGCCTCTGTGAGACTTAAACAAGAATAGGAAACAGGTAACCTAAGCCCCCCCCCCCCCCCCCCCCCCCCCCCCCCCCCCCCCCCCCCCCCCCCCCCCCCCCCCCCCCCCCCCCGTCCATCGCCATCGTCACATATGGACAAGTTATGAAACCATGTCCCACAATCTCTTTCAAAATGTCCCACTGCTCAGATAGCTGCAGAGACGTCTGCTGAAAAGTGTTTCCTTTATAACCAACAAGAACAGAAAGAAAATAAAGATAAAGAAGTTATCCAGAGTTCAGAGAAAGTTTGACATGAGAGTTTAAAAAAAAAACAGAAAAGATAATGTCTGTTTACCTCATTTCTGGTGAAGAGGAGAGGGATTTCTATGATGGGTCTCAGAGCCACGTGTAAATATTCCATCAGGATGGCTGAGAATTAGACAAAAACAAAAACAAAACAAAACAAAAAAAAAACTCAGTGATCTTTGGCTCCTGCACAGCAAATACACTGTTGATTCAATGAAATGACAATCAGCTAAAGTCAGCCAAGCTTTAAAACACAGGCAACAGGGAGCAAGAGGAGAGAGAGAGAAAGTCTACCTGCCATGTAGACCAGCGACACCGGCAGGTGCATCAGCGGTCTGCTATAACCCAGGTTTTCAAACTGCAAGTGGAAATGTAACATGAAACACATTCCACTTAGTTGTAACTAAACGGATTTCAATTAATGAATATCCTGCTGCCGTCACCCTTGAAATTTTAACTCACCAGCGGTGTTAACCACTCAAACAGATTCACTGACTCGCCATCATTAATGAAATAGGCCTGCCCACTCTGCAAGACAAGGACAATCAGCCAGTCAAAAGGGAAAACTGGATATTATGACTTTTTATATTGTTAATCTGGTAATATATATGCTCACTAACACACAAACATGCACACAATCTAGAGTTATCTTTTTGCAGTTCAGCTATAAAAATCTCTGGGAGCATGACAAGATGGTCTGATCCTCAACTGGCTGCTGAGTGAAAATAAAAAGGTCTGGGAATAATCTGTTAGGGCTCATTTATTCACTTTGGTTTTATTGTTGAAAACAGATCAATCAGCAGTGAACAGGTTGGAGGGCTGTTTCTCTGACTCACGGCGACACAGTGCCTCTTCGATGTGAGCGCCTCAGCTGCCAGGGTGTGGGCCAGCACCAGGTTGTCCACATGAACCCAGTTCATCCTGGCCTCGGGGTCACCAAAGCTGAAACTGAACAGCCGACGCTCCACATTCACCTGGAGAGAGGAGAGAGAGTTTTTCCTAATTTGTAGAGAAAACTGTGTATTTATCACATTAAACTGATCTCCATCAAATTGTCTTCTGTCTTGTGTGGCTGTGCGTTTGTGTGCGAGTGGGTCTTAATTAGAAATCATTCACTCTAAACCAGCGAGTGAGCAACTACTGCCAGTCAGTGAGGTTCAGCACAATCCATAATCTATAATCTTAGTTGGAAAAACCAAAGATACGGCCCGGGGCTAAATCCGTCCCATGAACACATCTCATTCAGCTCCCAAGATGTTTTGGAAGGAAAGGGGAAAAAACAAACATATTTAATCAAAATGTTCAAAATCAAAATGTTATTTTTTTATTGAAACATGCTCATCCAGTTATTATAGTTTTTATATTTATATTTGTTGCATTTTGACTGGAAGGCTACAAATTAACCTGAGATGATAAATAATTTAAAATAATAAATAAGAAAGTATCCTAAAATATCGATGAGTCGACTCAGATCACATTGATATTAGGAAAAAAAAATAATCCGGCCCTCGTGAGATCTCATTGAATGAATACGGCCTACTATCTAATTAGAGTCCAACAGCCCTGATCTAAGTTCATCTTGTGGGCCACTTGGCCTATGGTGACCCCAGAACTGAATCGGCCCTTCAGCAGCGTGCATGTGGCGTCGTCTGGGTGCCTTGGTCAGCGCAGAAGAAAGACAGACAGAAGGAGCATCGTAACCAGATACCTGGGGAGCACCTATCAATAATTTACACTCATTAGGAAGGCACACGCTCTGCCGACAACGTGCAGAGGAACTGGCTGTCTAGCAGGAATTTACATTTACCTTGAGACGACATAGTTATAACTGTAGTGTAGCTCTGTAGTGTGGTGTAGCTCTGAGTCAGTTTTGTGTGCTGTGTTTCCATGACAGTCACCCACCATCACTCGGTGGAGGTGTCTCCTCTCGTCTGGACCGTAGATCCCACCAGGACGCAGGACGCACGTCCGCAGCAGGACACCGCCTTTACAGGGGAGAAGCCACACCACAACTCAAAATGCAGCTATATCATGTTTGAATGATGAAGTGATATAACTTTCTCTACTCTGTATGTGGTGAAATTAAAAAGACAACCTAAAAATTAAAAACAAAATCAAACTAAGCCAAAAATGGCGGAATTAGTAAATATTTGAATGAGGGGTTGGGCGGTTGATATCTATACCTATACCTATATCTATCTATCTATCTATCTATCTATCTATCTGTCTGTCTGTCTGTCTGTCTATCTATCTGTGTGTGTGTGTGTGTGTGTGTGTGTGTGTGTGTGTGTGTGTGTGTGCGCGCGCGCACTATGCTTAATTGAATATATATGATATATACGTAAGTAGTGGTCAGTGATAGGGTATAGGGTTACAACCAAGGAGGGAGAGGAGGCCTCACACCTGTTCTCTTCACCAACTTCCTAGAACCTATTAGAGGTGAATGGTGGTAAGTGGAGAAAGAGAATCTCCTTACAAGGATAAGACAGTAGGGAAGGGAACAGGTTACTTTATTAGCGGTAAAGAAATGTAATTTCAAAATGGTAGTAATGAGGAGGAGGTGCTTGTATATGTCTAGGTGTTTGTGCGTGTGTGTGTGTGTGTGTGTGTGTGTGTGTGTGTGTGCGTGTGTGTGCTGCCCAGACTGCTTGAGACAGTCTGGTGTCAGGTGAATGCTGCACTCCAGTGGTATTGTCCTGTCCAGCTCTAAATTTAAACTGGTGTCAGTGGGTCCAGTGGATTGGATTGCACACATGGGCAGCTGGGTTTCTATGGCAACCCCTACCTCAGTGAGAACTTATCAGCACTCACACAGAGAAATTAACAGCACACTTATTGTCACCTAATATCCAACACATATTGTTTCCCAACCTTTGGCTGAGCATCCGTTGGCCGAGAGGACCATCTGCTCTGCGATGGCTTTGGTTCTGGAGTAGTGGTCTATGTGCTGGAGCAGAGAGACACCACACAGTTCAGCTTCAGTACTTTATCCACTCTCACAATTAAAGGATCATACCAGTGATTTTGCATGTTTAGCCTAATATCTACAAAGTGTATACATTCACAGTAGGATGGTTTCCATCGAAATATATCGAAATTTTTGACCGAATTTTGTCAAAATGTGCAAAAGAAAATGTGAATTTATGCCTGTTTCCATTAGTTTTGTTTTGTGATTATTGAGAGGAGAGTGCGCCGTGAGATGACGCCATAAGATAGCATTGTTGTTGTCCACTGAACAACAACAAACACTCAGCTGACACTCAACAGCTGATCATGGACAGATTCCTGCTGAACTTGTCGGCTCTTGGGAGAAGTCTGGTTACTATTTTGGCAGCGCTGACTTCGTACCGAACCATCCTAAATAAGGAATAAGAGACTAATAATAATAATAACTAATAATAAGACTGTAGCGTAGAAGTGTGACGTGGTATCCAGTCCAGTCATCGTTTATTCGCAAAACCCGTTTCCACAGCAAAAAGTCACATTTCATTTTCGATACGCTGAGAAATCCACCCCCTCCAAGCGTAAAAGCTTTTTTTGCGAATTTTCGGCCATTTTTCGAATTCCTGGCATTTCCATACAAGTTTTTTTTTTTTTTTTTTTTTTCGCAATTTCTGAAAATGCGAATAGAAATAGGTGGATGGAAACCCGGCTATTTTTCCTAATCTTTTCCCAAAGCAAGCAGTTGTATCTTAAAACTCTGATATCATTTTTACCATCTTTAAGTTAGCCTTTGGTTTCCTAATCCTAGAAAACCAAAGGCTAACTTACAAACAAACAATTTTACCAAATAGGAGGAATAACTGTTAGCTATCATTATTTAACAGGGGCGATGGCTCAACAGTGCCTCTGACATCCTCCCGTTGCCCGACACCTTCCCCCCGGAAGCTACTTACCTACCTAACTATTTTTTTGTCCTTTGAACTGATTTTTAGGTGCATTTACTAAACTCTGAAATAATTATTACATTATATTGCTAACAAGAGAGAACAAAAAAAGTTTGCTCCAAGCTTGGTTCTGTCATGCTGCTGCCACACTTTCTTTTTCCCATGTCTGCTACTCAAGAGAGAGTAATGGCCTGTTCAGACCAAACGCCAAGTGAATTTTTGCGTCATGGACAAATAGGCCACTAATTTTTTGCTCAAGTTGAAAAATGCCAACTCACAGAAATAAGTGAATAACGTGAATGTCACCTTTTTACATCATTTGCATCTATACATTGACTTTGTGTGTAATCATAACGCATAATAAATTTACTTTGCATATGGTCTGAACATACAGTAAGAGAAGCCCATATCCGCCCGAACCTGCCTCTGTATCACTACTTTATTTTAGGACTACAGGATTATCATCCTAATTCTTGATATTGTAAATGTGATTATAATTAAGATTTAACAGTAGTACTATAAAGCTATATACATATTTTGTGTAGGCCTATACTTTAACCTGCACTGACTGCAACACCGAGCGTGGTGTGGTCAGTGCAGGTTATATCACCTGCTCCACTTCCAGGTTACACCAAACATTTAGAATAAAAACTATATATATTATATATATATTATAAAATATTTCGCCTAGGGTGTATTTTCAGCAGCAGAGATCCTACTGAATGATCATAGAAATATTAAAGCAATATTATAGGATTATTACAGGCAGCAGTGTGTAACTATGATCCTCTTGGTCTTCTGTAACTACATGTTGCTACTTTAATCATGAAGGTGACACTACTCTATAGAGTATATAGGTAACAATATAGTATAGCATTAAGTATTTATAGTATGTAGTTTAAAGAATATTACAGATCCAAGATGAAACTGACAGAAGGGTGGGGATGAGAGAAAAAGGCACAACTACAAATCTGTCTGTTACTTCAGCACCACGGACAGCGCCATGGATTTATCAACACACAGCACAGTGGTGCTGCTGATATCTCATGACTCATACAGTCTAACTCAGTCAAATAAAGGATCAATAGATTAATGGGACTAATACAGTCAGAGAAACAACCCTTCTGCCCCTGCACATTTTGGTAATTTTGTTAACAAGGGAGATGGCATACTCCCCTCATCTCAAATAATATAGGAGGTGTACATGTGCTGGGAGGTGTACATATGTGTGTGTGTGTGTGTGTGTGTGTGTGTGTGCGTGTTGGTGTATGGTGTGGCAGCAGGGGAGTGCTTCCATGGGCCATCCCCCTCACTTCATTACGACAGCTTAGAGTCTTTACTATGTAGGTGCTCACCATATCCAGGGAAACACACGGCACTGAGTCCTCATCACCGTCCTCTATTGGTTTTCCAGCAAACACCACATTGATGGTGCTGGTGTACACCAGTTTAGGGATGCCCCTCTCCTTACACACTGAAAGGACACAGATCACACAGCACAGCAAAAACAGAACATTGTCATTCCAAGTCAAATCAAATACTGGTGTGATCAGCAATACCTGATTAATACATAGGGATGTGCAGATGTAAGATGGGATTCTATTAATTTGAGAGTCCCAAAATACATCTTAATTTATTGGAGAACGAAAAATCCCATTTCTGGGTTTTCTATCACAAAGCAAATTAATTGTTTGTTGACCTGCTGAAGTCTACATAAGCCCATAACATGAGGGTCTGTTTCTGAGTATTAACACTGAGGAAGATAGAGCAATCAGTTTTCACATTTCAGACTGTCGAGTGACCTCCCCCTTTTGAAGTATTTACAAAAGAGGTGAAGAAGTGCAAAAGATATCCAACAATCATTAAATGGATTGATCACACTATGTGTAATTCCTGCCTTTGAGAGTGATGCACAAAAACACCACAGATTCTTACCCTTTATGACGTTGTTGGTCCCTCCCACATTGACCGACTCCACCTGCTCTTTCCTCAGCTGGGAGACAGAGAGGAAAACATTATGTCTTAACTCCCTTTCCATTCTGCACATTGTTGCATGTCATAACGACTCATTCTTTTTCCTCTATAGTTTTTTTTTGTTTATGTTTTCCACTATATTCCTGCATTGTGTGTGCTTATACGTGTGTCACTAACGGAAAACATGAAGAGCCCAGTTCAGCCGAGGGCATCTGAAAGAATTTGACAGTTTGTGTGCTAAACCTGAACCTCAACTTCAAGTGAGACAGAGAGACAACCAGCCTGTGCAGGCAACACGCCTATTTGGATGTGACATTGCATCCAAACTCAAACATATGTTCTTACAGTTTTTGTCCTGCTCCATCTAGAATATTTAAATTCTTAACATCAGAAAAGTCCCTTCCTTGATGTGTTTTTGAATGATGATGTGTCACACTAGGCTGAAGGCTGAAGACATGAAGGAGGAAATGGATGTGCAGTCACCTGTTCTGGCCCAGACATGCCATAGGAGGCTGTGTGGAATATACACTCAACCCCATCACACACTTTATAGAGAGAAGAATAGTCCCGGATGTCACACTGAAAGAAAAAAGTAGAAAATATTATTGTAAATGACTTTCAGCATGAGGGCATTTGTTTTAACAACTTAATTAAAATGTTTCTGCATGATTTAATTAGTTGGTTGTCTAGTTCCATCTAAGAGAAAATACAAGGGAGACAGAAACGACTGCTGAATCACAATACTCTACTTGTCTTGTTTGACAAGTACAGTAAGTGACATGGTATGCATGGTGTGTCAGAGATTAACCCTTAAAAGGGCAGTATAATTAAGCTAAGAGTGCCATGAAGCCTGCAGCTGAAACCTGAATCATGCCTCCACCCTCTCTAACCCAGTCAGCAGCTGGTGCTCAGAGGCAGATCACTCACCTGTGTCTGTTTCCAGCCGGCACGCTTACTAACCACAGACCACAGCCACAATAACTCTGACCAGCGGAAAGGATTAGCAAAATGTACATCAAAAGAAATGTGTTTAATCAAACTTATAATCCACAAAAAACAAACAAACAAACAAAAAAAAAACCAAAAGAGTGAAGCCCAAGTGTAGTAGTTGTTCTCCCCCGCCTGATGAAACTCTGAAAAACGTTATTTCCAGCATTGTCCCGTACCTGATAGAAGGCTGCTCCATCCGGGGTGTCCCAGGTTGGCTTGTGCAGGTCCAGCAGGATCACTGACAATCCCTGGCTGGCCAGCGCTCTACCCAGCTTGAAGCCAAAGTAGCCCCCTCCTCCAGTCACCAGCATCTTCCCTGAGCCACTACGGGCCACTGATGCCCCCTCTCCGAGCCTGGAGACTGCACACTCCGGGCTGCTGCACTTGGCCCCCACTGCTCCATCAACCTTGTGTCGGATGGCAGCAGCCGGGGTTGAGGCCACAGCCGGCGGGGATAGGTTGACCCACGGCTGCTGGGTAAGAGTGTGGAGGCTGTGGAGCTGGTGCCTGTTGGACTGCAGGTGACAAAGGGACACGCTGTGGCAGGGCAGCTGCTCCACCGGGCAGAGAGGGCCTCCACTGTCCCTCATACTGGGACCGCACAACTCCATTCACTATCCTGGACGACAGTCTGGGAACAAGGGGGGATTAACAGGGCGTGGTAAGGAGCAGCCATAATGCACAGAGATAGACAGTGTCTGAAACAATAACAGTTACTTTAAATTAATGACTTTTGCATATTTTGTCATTTGTACCAAAAAAGAATAGATGTGTTTCGTATTAAGGTGCACTTGGACATATTTTTGTTTAAGGAACAGAGCAGATTTTTGTAAAACACCGGCACTATCAAAGTCACATTTCAGACTCTCTCTTTTATTTATTTATTTATTTATTTATTGGCTATAAAGCAGTAATGAATACTGTAATGACAGATCAGTGGCAAAATCACATGAGCTGTACTGATGAGATGTGGAAGCACAGACATTGCACAGACAATTTGAAAGATATAGTGAAAGCTATTGTAGAAGCGTTTGACCTGCAAAATAATAATCTTACATTAGGCATGGGAAACATATTTAATTTTTTAAAAAAAATTAAAAAAATAAAAATGTCAAATTTACAGCTCTTGGTGTGCACATCCTATTTTGAGATACCAGTATTTACAATATTTTGCCATTTATGGTAATAAATTCAATAAGCAACTCATGTCTAAAACACCTAATTTTAATAGTTTTCTCTATTTCAGGGTAGACACGTACAGACCCCTTGTTAGAGCAAATAGCTAAAGGCCATGGAGCACCAATCAAACCCAATCCTAAGAAAAACAGTCATAAACGTTTGGATTGAGTGCTTACTGTACATTTAAGGCTCAAACTCAATCAAACAGCTAATACGGTTCTCTTGCTCTCCAGCCGCCTGAGGAGGATGGATCCATGTGGTAACTAGACTTTCTGTAGTAGTTTCTGTAGAAATGCAGACTGGTACCAACACTGATGACCGCTTCATGACAACCTGATGGCAAACATCTAACCATAACGTGTATTTTAGAGAGACAGACGGCAAAATGCAACACAACCTGCAGGGTGTTGGAAGGCATTCAGATCAAAATGTACTTTATCTGTAGGAGCAATTTGTCAGTCGCATAGTTACATATATGATCCCCCAACTTCCATATCCATCATAGCCTTTTAAACAATTTTCATTCACTAAGACGATTGACCTAAAGTGACACTTCAAACTGATGAATAAACGAGCAGGAACAGGCTGATATGCGGATCCGATTGCCCGCAGCTCTACTCTTAGTCTTCCCTTCATCCCAAAAGGTGTTTTTTTCCAGAACTCACCTTAGGCTGATATTATTCTCTGCCCCCTCTTACATCCATACTTGTGGCCATCAGCTGATGGCCTAATCTACTTTCCCTTTCCCTCCGTGAACCCTTTTTAAGGGGTCCGTGTCGCCACTCTCACCTGTCAATCACCTGAATCCGTACCTGCGATCCTCCTATCGTAATGTCTGCAGGGCGCAGCCTGGAGCCCGCGAGGATCACGTTTCAGAGCGTCAGGTGCGTCAGGTGCACCTGTGGCAGATGACTGGCGTAGTTTTAAATCCAGGGTTTTCATGATGTAAATAAAATATACATTCTTGCAGTGACTTCTTAACTGACAGAAAAAACACGCATTATTTTTTTCAAAGGTGTGCTCTTACAGGTGTGAAGTTGAAACTGACAGGACTTAATGTTTTTATCGGCGCGTTTTTATTTATCTCAGTTGCACGATTTAATGGACCAAGTGCATTACTTCCCAGCACACGTAATGAAAAGAAAAACTAGGTGTAAAATTGCGATCAATGTTTTTAAGTTTCCAAAAAGTACAGTAATCCCTAATTATAGTCTTTTAAGACATAAATAAATAAAATATACATATATAAATTAAACAAATGACTCATGAAAATTCACCCCTCCTCCCACCCCCTTCAGTTATCATTGGGGGAAATTGGTTCTAGAGACCAAAACCGTTTTTTGAGCCAGGCTGCAAATATGTTTACTTCTGCTGTAAATTTGGACCCTGTAAATCAGGGTTGTTTAACACTGGCGGTTCTGGGGAGGGGCCAGCAGGGGCCAGTGCCCCTCTGGACCCCGCTGTCGCCCCCCTCCGAATAAAGATTATACATTGTGATGCGGCTTTCACATAGCGCGCGGTTTGGGCCGCACTCTGCTCTGGGTACGGCGCACCTAGATCTATGACGGCGCAGAACAGCGTGCACACGCGTGTAGAGTAGGGCGCATGCATGCACGGCGTGCACGTATGTGGCGCTGATTGCTATGCGACTGAAACATGCTAGGAAGTAGTTTTCAGTTCTGGCGCAGTTTTTCTCAGGCGGACAATGCAGCAGCTTCGGATGCACCATGTAAACAGGCAAATACATTCTTTAATTTATGGATTAGCTGAACTAATGCTTCTTAATAAATTATGTTACATGAACGGAGGCTGTATTTTTTCTCATTTCCTATGATTTCACCTGTTATCTGTTGTGTGTGTGACTTCACATGAAATTTTATAATAAATGTATGACTATACTGCATTGTCTTTGCAAGAGTAGTGCATATCTCATGATGTCAATCATCTAGATTTCTAAAAATAAACGCAGACCGGTGCGCTCCGCGATCACATACACAATGAATGGTTGATCTACGGTGAAAACGGCGAGCTCGAAAAGTTACCAACCACCCGACGAGAGGCAGTCAGAAGCAAGAAGTGACTACCACGAACAATATTTTATTGTTACAAGGTAACAATAAGCTTTTAGAGTGTAAATATGATGATGATTTATTGATGAAGATGATAAGAAGACAGTGGTGAAATGAAGATGTGATGAATCTTTGTCTTTTTTGCCCCAGGTTGAATGTGCCCCTCTGACAAAACCCCTGGCCCCAGCCAGGCCCCTTCAGTAAAATTGGTCTAGAACTGCCACTGTTCTTTAAGGCAGTGTTTTTCAACCTTTTTGAGGCACTGCACATTTTTCATATTGAAAAAATCCCGCGGCACACCACCAACCAAAAATGTTACAAAATGACACAAAGCTGATATAGCTACTGGCAGGAATTGAAGAAAGACACACAAAAAGGTCTTCCTAAATAGCTCTCATAGACTGGGAGCTAGGTCCACCACTCAGGATGTTTTTTGCTAAGTTTTTCTTTTGTTCCACTATGATTTCCTGTTATCTTATACCGGCCATCACAAGTTGATACCGACCACCCCCAACTCAGTGACGTTTGGTCTCAGGGACAAAAAAAAAAAAAAAAAAAACCCTTTTGGGAAAAGCTCCTGGCGAAATTATGTAATTGTACATATTAAGGTACTGCAACTGCACAAATGGTCAGAAAACCCTCAAATTGTACAGGATGTATCCTGACACATAGGGGAAACTAACAAAAAAGATCCATGGGTGTCCTGCCTTTCACAAATATCACCTTCAGCATACCCCAAAAGACAAAAAAAATGCCTCTTCGTCTGAAAACTTACCATCAAAAGTGATCAGTTTCAAACATTTTATGTTTCACTAGCTAAAATGATTATTAAAACTTCCCACATTTCTAAGCTTCAATTTAAGTCCAAGGTGACCTTTCTATCTATAGGATTACAGCTGCTATGACCAAAGTTCTCCACTGTACCCCAAATCGGAGAAAGCTGGAAATTCCAGTATTACCATTTCAAATGGGCTTAAGCATATTTTCTGGCATCTAAACCCAATCTTAAACAAGAGTTGAGACTTCAGTGACATCTTGATATACTATCTGAAGTGTGAATTACATGAAAAGAGAATAATGTTACACCCCCAGATGGACACAGGGTACCAAGGTACAACATTAAACAACATCATACAAAACCAGGTAATCATATGAGATTTATTAAGAACTCAGTCCTGACAAGGAATAAATGACTCTAGTCAGCATTTCTTAACTATAGATAAACATTCTGCATAGTCAAATAACGAAAATAAGTTGCAGTTCAAACAAAAAATAGAACACATTTCTATGGTTCTTAGATATTTTTGCTACTGTACTTTGACCACTGGTCATATCAGTGTATTGTATTAGCGTAGACTATGTCCCAGAAGATGCATTTTTAAAGTTTAATTCATGCTGTCTCTTGATGCTTTTAGTGTGGCAGCAGTTGTCTGGGATATGTGATCTGGCTACACCGATAATATTTCTCTGCACCAGGATGTATCCTCAATGTGTTCATGAAATACCTGGACTATTTGAGGATTCTAGTATGGTTTTGCTACTCTGAGCAGTGATGTAGAAAGTTGTCTAGGAGGGCTTTGTATGATGATGATATTATACATGTTGAGATACATTAGCTGATAAAACTATGTTACTGGCTTTTAATCATCATCTTCCTCCTCTTCCTCATCATCATCCATGTTTGTATGGATTTCATCAGCTAAGTCATCCTCATCTGTTTCCTCTTCTACCAAAACATCAACAAGGGCTTTGGGGATGACATCACCCTCAAACCATAGTGGCTCTAGCTTGCCTTTCTCTGTGTTCATATAAAACCCATGTTTGAGAGAGGATGGGATCTCTGGATACTGCTCATGAGCCCTCTTCCAGACACCTGGAAGTTGACTCTTCTCATGTGCTGTAAGAGGACCCTCTTGCAAGGTGGGAAGGTTGAGAGGTCAACAGACATTCCCTGTTTAAGCTCCAGGCTTGAGCCACACATCTTTTTCACCTTAACCTCTCTTGCCTCATCAACCTTTTTAACTCGGCGGCTGAGTTCTGGTGCAGCATCTTTTTGGGTCGCACCTTTCCTTTGCCTTTGAAGGCTGAAGTGCAGTCTGCACCAGTGAAAGGGTGCAAGGCCAGCAGAGCTGAAAGGTGTTCCTCTGAATAATCTTCAGCCAGCTGACTGATGTTGATAAGTTGATCTCCCCCCCAACACAAGCAGCACAACATACAAAGAGGGCAGCCTACCACGCTGGTCACTGCTGGGGACAGGCTATGGTTGCAATCCCTGAACTCCCCTCCACAGGTGACTGGGGGTGGAAGAGGAAGGACACAGAATGAATGAATGAATGAATGGATGCATAATTTAACCCACTTTTTTACACCTGTAAAATGTGTCATGTGACAACAAAGTGATTCTGATTCTGACAGGTGGATGGGAGTTCATGGACCAGACTACCAGAAGCAAGCCTGGCATGTCGCGACCTCCTCTGCTGTGGTTGCAAAAGGGCTGTTGTGGAAGATGCAAATGTGCCGAGGCAGCACTTCAGTGCACTGCCCTTGCTACTGTGGTGGACTGTGTCATCATACGTAACTTTGTGTTGTCACACTTTCATTCCTCTTTGGCTTTATTAAAAATGCCTTTAGGCTAAATGGTATCCTGTCTCTGTACTGCTGTATAGTTCCACTTTGGCCATTGCCATAGCACACATGCATTTCATGGCATAATCTGTCAACATCTTAGAAAACATGTACAGTACTCTACCAAAATACATATTTTGATGGTTTTACTATTATTTAATTAACTGTATGCCGGAAATATGTAGTTAGGAAGTTGCTAGCATGTTGTAAATAGTACCACTGTATTCCTCATCCTTGAAAATGTAGGATTAACCACCAGGATCAAGATCCTAGGTGGTCTAGAACCTGAGTTACAGGTAAAATCACAGCAGGTGGCAGCCATTTTGAAAATTGTTGCCACGGTTACCACGGGACAAATCTGCGCTGGCCCTAGGGATGCTAACCGGTGGCCGTTTGACCAGTTGTTGACCGTTTGAACTTTAACCGAATAATCTTGTCGGTTAAAAACCCTTTAAGCCGGAACTAGAGTGCCATTGCTGTGAAAAAACGGAACCGTTGGAGTGAACGGAGTTGTTGCCACTCTCTCTCTACCTATGCTCTCTACAGGCACTCTAGTCCGAATGTGTCGTCGCCGACACAAATGCACATGTCAGATTGTAAATACCGTAACTACCGTAAGGTTTTATCGATCGAAAAATTCCAACTGTTCCTGAAGGCGGAGAAGTTGCTCTTGTGCTTACATACGGTTTAATACGGTAAACATGGCGACGGGATGCTCTGCCGGGTTTCGATGACGTCATTACGCACAGAGCTCAGCTCGGTAGAGACAGACCGGAGAAACCATAGATATCGATAATAATTATAATATAGTATATTATAATTATATTATAGATATTATAGATATCTACAGGAGAAATAAGCCAAGCTTATGTTTGTTGCGGACGTAGTGGTATGCATCCGGGGCAAGACAATGGCGCCGGTGCTAGCGCTGCTAGCTTCTATTTGTTGCGGTTATTCTTTTATGGTTTACAGACAGTATAATCAGTGGCGGTTCTGCCCATGTTGCCGCCCTGGGCGAAATTACTGCCTTGCGCCCTTCCGTTCTAGCCGCTCGCGCGGCAGCGAGAATTCCAAGCGATTAACGGCGCTACGGTGCCCCTCTGGCGGCTACACGCGCCCCTCCAGAGCAGGGGCGCCAACACCTGCACAAATACCTTTTTTGGAAAAATACTTTTTATATGGACCAAAAACTTGTTGTGTATAAAAAAAAAAAAGCCCACCGGTCAGCATCAGGCGGGCCGGTCGCGGCACCGGCTTGATGCTTACAGGTGCCGCGCCCACCCGGTCAGGGTCTGCCGGATCTGACAGGTGAGGGCGCACACATACTGCCATCCTCTCATTATAAATCAACTTTTGTTCATACGCGGCTGCAGCAGCACAACGGACAATGACACAGACAACCATGGTTGATTATTGACTGCGCAATGCGGCCATTCGCCGGTAATTGCGGCATCAGGCGAGCCTACCTACTGGTTTATATGCAAGCACAATACATGTGTAGACCCCAATATTAGACGAGGGCGTTTTTTCAGGGCATTTCAATGGAAAAAAATATTGTCTTATATTCAGATGAATACGGTAATAGAAAACCTGCTTTGCAGCGAGGATGATTTTTTTTTTTTTTTTTTTTTTTTTGCGCTCATGCCGCCCCCCACGTGACATGAAAATATGCCGCCCCGGGCGGCTGCCCGCTTCGCCCGTGCCTAAAACCGCTACTGAGTATAATAATATTCTCGGTTAACCGAAATAAACCGATTAATGAGGCCCGGTGGTCGACCAAGAAAATTTTCCATTTTCGCCATCCCTAGTTGGCCCTATAGCCAAAAATGATCCTTAGGGCATGCTCTAACAGTGTGCCAAATTTCATGCTTGTATCGTGAAGTGCACGATTTTTCGCATAGCCGCCGGACTACATGTCAAAGATGATGGTGACAGTTGATAACTTGGCATAAACGCTCTGAACCAACAAACTATGTGTCATCTAGTTTAAATAACTCAACCAAATACACATATCAAAGTCATCAGATGCTGATGGAATTTGGATCTTTGAAAAATGAACTCTGAGGATCAGCGCATCCCTGGTTTGTCAGGGTGGGTGTCTGTTACTGGTCAGTCTCCAAAATGCCTCACCAGAACTCAAAGTTTATTCAAATCTTTGCTGAAGTGGGAAACTCTTGGGAGGTTGATGAGCTTATTCTCAGTGGTGTTGAAGAGTTCACATGTTGTCTATATGGTTTCAGCGGCCGAGTTAAAAAGGTTGATGAGGCAAGAGAGGTTAAGGTGAAGGGGTTTTTTTTGGCCCCTGAGACCAAACGTCACCGAGTTGGTGGTGGTCGGTATCAACTTGTGATGGCCCAAGGTATAAGATAACAGGAAATCATAGTGAAAAAAAATGAGCAAAAAACATCCTGAGGGGTGGACCTGGCTCACGGCCTATCGATTTCTCTGTTTTTAGTTTTTATGGCAGTCAGGCTTGAAAAGCTCAGCTCACACCAATATGTCGTGGAAAATGGGAGCAATGTCCTAATAGCTTTGTTTGCCAGAATGGGGGATTCCTCGGTAGCAGTCAACCAAAAACTGTCCAAAGGTAAATCAGCAAAGCTTAGCTTTAAACCACAATCTTGTCTCAGTTCAGTTAGTTCCTCCTGTTCCTGTAAAGTCATGTCCTTTCCAACAACTGATGCTGAGCTGTATGGGTCCCTAGCATCACTAATTTAATCTAGTAGCCAACCCAACTACTAGATTAAACAATGGGGCTCTATGGGCTGTCTACTAGACTAATTCTCTTGTCTAAGTAAATGAGCAAATAGGCAATTAGCTACCTGCTGCCACCCACTTACAGGGAAGAGTATTACATTACTCTGCACTAGATTACAGCACAGACACTTGTCAATGGCATATTATTTGCAGATTCATTAATTCATTAATTTTCAAAATATTTTTTAGACCAATTAAGTGAAATTGAATGACTTCCCACGGCACACCTGACGGTCTGTCATGACACACTAGAGCTGGAGGTTGGTGATGGATTGAGATGAAGGCTGCAGACTGAAGCAATGCCAAACTTCAGACTTTCAGACTTTCAGATGAATTGTCAACTTAATTTATGTTAAACTTAAGGTTATGTGTAATTATGTGTGTGTGTGTTTGTGTGTGTGTGTGTGTGTGTGTGTGCAGGTCAAAGTGTCAGGGCTGGGCTTTTGGAGGTTAAATTGATGTTGTCTATTTGTATCCAGTTACACATGTCATTTAAGCCACAATAATAAAATAAATACTTTTCATTTCATTCCATTCAGTATTGACCTTCTTCACAGCAGTCATTTTTACAAGAAATAGCGGAGCAAACACAGGTGTTACTGATTAAACAAATTTTGTTCATGTCAAAATGGCAACTAAGAAAAACGCTCCATTGTTGTTCTTATACAGGAACATTTTGGGATTATTTAGGACCACTGGAACCATATGGCTTGAAAATGACACATTCACAAAAAGTAGATATGACACCCAAAGTGTAATGATGCTCTGATGCTGTATTTGAGTTATTTTGAGGACAAAATTTCAGCAAATAATTATATAACATGGAGGGATGATCACTGAATTGTGATTAAGGAAATAGCAATTAGCAGTATTGAGTCATATCATATATTTATCATTTATTTTATTTTATTTTATTTTATTTTAATTTATTTTTAGGCCTTTTTGGGGATATATTTGTCTGCTTTACAATTACAATAACCCTTTTCCCTAAAATAAAGTCAAAATAGAACCTCCTCCCACCCACCACCCCACCCCACCCCCCCAAAAAAAAGAAAAAAAAGAAATGGATTAATAGAGATGCCATGAGGTCGTTTAAATGTTATGTACTAAAAGGCAGGCAACAAGTGATGTGATTTATGTGGCTCTGCTGTGACAACGTGCCAAGTAAACAACAGCAGCGGTCACTTCCTGGGCGCAGCGGTTTTGGAGGGGACAGAAATAGCACCATCATCTTTTATTTAGCAGACAGTCGACAGGCAGCCAAACCTGAGCTGACAGCCTAATGCACTACACGTAATTAAACAGGAAAAAAAGTGGCTGCAAAATGACTCGAACCACGTTGAAAACAACTTGGAGGAAAACTGCTGTTAAATAAACAAAGGATAACATTTTTGTGCACTTTGCTTTTCTATTTAAAATCAATGTGTTCTGCCGGTGATGTGCTGATTTTATCAAACCTTTTGAGGACAGATTTACTTTGCTCTAGATGTAATCGTCTTAAGGTAATGTCAAGAAGGATGACTAGGGAGAAGTTTTATTCATAATCGACTTTTGTTTCAGAAAGTGCACATGAAATAATCTGTGCACACATGGCACTTTGCTGCTTTTGACAGCAAATAAAGTTCACACACACAAGTGTCCAGAAGCTCCATTTAATTTCGCTCTTTTGTTTTTTGTCTTTTTTTTTTTTTGGTCAGCAAACAGAAAGTAAAGACGTGTCTTCACATGCCTTCCTCAGTGAGCTGCTTTGCTGTTGGACGTCAGCCACTTTTCCCACAGCTCTGTTTCATCTGATTCTGGTCATCCCTTGTACTCGTTGTGCTCTGTGTCGACGTGGTTCACTGTATTATGTTGCTTTTAAGCCTGGTGACACTTTAACCCTCCTGTTATGTTTGGGGTCAATTTGACCTCAGCCAAGGTTTAATGTCTCTGAATAAATGATTAAAATCATTTTTTTTGCTGATACAAGCCATTGCACTGTACAACAGCTCACATCGTCTGACAGAGACTCACAACTATCTGCTGTATAGTTCAGTTTTAACGCTCCATTACTCAGCACCTTAACTGTTTATTTATTATTTATATATTATATCTTAGGTTAATATACCATCTGTATATTTGTATATTTCACATATCATCTGTATATTTCAGATTTACCATCTGTATATTTCATATCTCATATTCTTAAATGTCTATATTTTTACTGTTTATAGTCTTTTTTGTATATATTTCTGCATTTATTCTATTCTATTTAATTTTATTTTATGTTTCTATTGATGCTGCTGTAACATAAGCATTTCCCAGTTTGGGATCAATAAAGTAAATCTATCTATCTATTTAATGAGTTTTCCTAATGTAATGGGTACTACCAGGTAAACATAAAATTCACATGATGATATGTTTTCAATGTCCTGTGCACACTTTGTAATGGGGGTTATGTTTTATTTGTTTTAAAGGGGGGTTATGTTTTATTTAAAGGGCTATTTAGTAGTCAACAAAGAAACATAAAGTACCTGACACATAAACTTTGGTAACAATTTCAGTTATAATAATTTTGTGGAGGTTTAAACTGCTGGGGTCAAACTGAACCCAAACATAAAAGATGTTCGTAAATTTGAACATAACAGGAAGGTTAAATGAAGTGAGTGTCACATGTTGCTGTGCATGTACAGGCTTTGGGTCAGACTGCATCAGCTCTGTATTAATACAAACTAACATTAAAAGAGGTGTAGTTGGTGTAGTTAATTATTGTAATGCTAGATCTTAGATGTTAGTGCTGCTTTACTAATGAACACAGAGGATTTTGCCTTTTCTTTGCGTTCTGTTAAGCTATGTTTTTTTTTTTGTTGTTGTTATTGTTTTTTTTTTTAACATACCTACCCCATATTTTTCATCCACACTTCCTCCATTTTCAGCAGAGAGCAAATCCATGCTAATCCTTCTGCAGGCCATTATCCTGGCCCCACTCCTCTCCACTTACCTCACAGTCAGGAGTGTCATTTCTCATCATGACACCTGAAGGTAAAGGAAGATTTCGGAGTTGTGGCCACACTGTGTCGCAGACGAACACAGACAATGGCAAAATGCATGTACACTGAGATAAATGTGACACTGGGCATGAGTCAGATTATACAAAGTTATGATAGTTGTCTTAAGAGCCATGTCACTTTAAATGAAAACTTGATGTTTAGCATGTCATGATCACAACAATTTAAGATCAGCCAAGGCACCGCAACCTGTCATGACACAGCAGGCAATCCCCCAGATTTTTGCAACCTACTCACCTGTTCTACAGCCAGCGCATAATGAATACTACTTCAAGAGACATAATGATCATAAAAGTGTCAGTAAATGTCATTATATATTCAAACTGTCTTATGAAAGCTGGTGCTCTTCATAACACTTCATTACACAACCTTGGACTGAACACTGCATTATGCAACTGGATCCTTGACTTTTTGACAAACTGCTCACAGTGTGTTAGGGCTGGTCGGCAAACCTCGTCCACCCTCCTCATCAACACTTTTCATGCACGACTGCCTTGCCTCTTTCCCAACCAACCTCATTGTTAAATTTGCTGATGACACCACGGTCCTGGGGCTCATTAACAACAACGATGAGTCACCCTATAGAAGGGAAGTACAACATCTGGCATCATGGTGTAAAAACCACAACTTGGTCCTTAACACCAAAAAGACCAAGGAAATGATCGTGGACTTTTGCAAAACAGGGCGATCTAACCATACCCCACTTTCAGTCGGGAACGAGGTGGTGGAGAGAGTCACACACTTTAAGTTTCTGGGTGTAACTGTGTCGGAGAACCTGTCCTGGGACACTAATACAGCTTCGGTGGTAGGAAAGGCCCATCAATGCCTTTTCTACCTGAGGAAACTGAGGAGTGCCAATATTCCCCAGCAGCTCATGGTGAACTTTTACCACTGTGCTTTGGGCAGCATAGTGACTTATGGTTTCTTAGTGTGGTTCTCCAGCTGCACTAAGGCCGAACAGCATGCCCTGCAGAGGGTGGTACGAACAGCGGGAAAAATCATCAGGACCAACCTCCCAGAGATCAGCACCATCTACACAACCTGCTGTCTGCGTCACACAAAATCCTGTATTGTTACTGTTCACTATGATACACTATTTATTTATGTATTTATTTTCTGGGTGATACTTGAATGGGCACTCTTGCACCTTTTTACTATGTCAGTATTAAGCTGCTCAGACATTATCTCATTGTTATCATGACTGTGTTATTATGACAATGACAAAAAAAGTATTGGGTTTTTTTTTTGTTTGTTTGTTTTTTTTTTTGTATTTTTAAAGATAAACAGTTAATGTCAAAATCAGCCAATGTCAGTGTGGCAGGGAAAGTGACCTAACTTGCTGAATGACACTTTATGACAACAGCCACAAATATTCATTAAAGCTCAAAACAGCTGTCATGACATAGTAGAGAGTGTTATGTCAGTCTTGTGGATAGATAGATAGACTTTGACTAATTCACACAGTGGCAAACCACCAATCACATGTAATTTTTCACTAACACAGTGTTTAACACAAATACTTTTAGCTGCCATCATCTGGACATCTTGAATATAGAATTATGTAACTGCTGGGATCATTTCCAGCTCCCTGCCTCCTTCCCTTCCTCCCTCGTCCATTCTCCGTCCTCGCCGTGTGATGAGAGGGTTGAGCTGCCGTCTTATTAGAAGGCTGCACAGCACACCCACCAATCACGTCCAGTGGGGAGCCTTCACCTTGTCTGACCCGTCACAGCGGTGGGGAGAGAGAAGGGGGGGATGCTGTGGAAATGGTAGACCTCCCCCATATGTAACCTTGCCAAGCTCTCCCCTCAGGTGAACTCAGTGTGAGGCCTGAAAACAGGAGAGGAGGCTCACTGCGGTTAGCTGGCAGCTCCCCGCCGCCCCGGCACAACGTGAAAGGAAACTTGTCTCTCTGCGGCTGATCTATGTTGTGGTGAGAAATATGAAACTGTGAAAGGTGCAGTGATCAGTCAGCTAAAAGTGTGTGCTGTGTGTTTTCTGTTGTACTGTCTCAGTGCTCCCTCCAGCATGATTTTGCTTTTTTTTTTTTTTTTTTTTTTTTTTTTAACGCAGGTGTCTCCTCTTTCATAGGCAGACAGAAATTCAGGTACATGGTAAATCTGATTGTATTCCAGCCTAGGAATGACCTTTCACGTGTATATGAGGAGTGTAACGCAGTATAGTTCGACCTTCTGGACCTAAACAGTTCCCAAAAACAGAGGCAAACCAAATGAGCATTCAGAGAAAAGAGAGAATATCAGGAAAAGTGCAAATTAGAGCAGTGGTTCTCAGCCTCGCCCAGAGTCCTGCTGCTTTTCCGTTAAACCAGCAACTTAATTGCAGTTAATTGTTTTCACCTGGTGTCCCAACTGTAAAATACTCCCTAATTAGACGAGTAGAATGAAAACCAGCAGCAGTCATGACCGAAGCCCAGGATTAACAACAACTCGATCACAGCAGAGGGCGCCAGACCACCAGATTTCATTTCGCCAAGAGCATATGCACTGGTGAAAACCTCTCATGCACACAGCAGAAAATTCAACATTGACAGACTCTATAGCAAAAACATTCATATACAGAATATCACTGAATATCAAGTCAAGTCAGTTTTATTTTCAATCATCCATATTAAAAGTACCAAAGTGCCAGAAAAAACAACAGCAACAATAAACAACACAACATAAAAAAAAACAACATAAAATGAGTCAGTGATTAACAATGCAGTTATTCAATACAATTATTGTAAATAATAATATAAATACAACATATAATATATAATGATGCATTGTCACTGTAATTGTCTTTGTGCAACTGTAATAAAAAAAACTACTAGAGTGTATAGATCAGAGTAATAATATACATGATTGTATATCTTATTAGAATAAGTATTCACTATTAGTCACTATTAGTATAATAATGATAATAATGAATAACAGTATAGTATTTGTAAAACAATAGTAAAAATAATAGTATAACAGTATAACAATACTATAATAATAGTGGCATAATAGTGGTATGAGTCTATATAGTTTATGTTATAGTATATAGATTACATTTAATTTAAAATTTATTTTACATGGTATAAATGATAATAAATACTGTGTAAAATTACCCATAGTTACAGATTGTTAGACACTTTTTACTCACATTCACAACTGAATTCTTTCACATGTATTACTGAAATTGTTCCTCCATGCTCAGAAGAGAAGATTTCTGCATTGAAAATCTGAATACTCAGAAACACATGAATGTTTTCACTTGTGTATATGAGAGGTTTTTAGCCATAAATACGAAAGGCAAATTGGAATAACATCCTATATGGCCCCTCATATCCACTGGCCTCTGCCATGACACGAAACTACATGGACAAAAGCATTGGGCCACGCCTTTTAATCACCAAATTCAGGTCTTTAATTCAGTGCCATTGCCACAGGTGTATAAAGTCAAGCACCTAGCCATGTAGTCTGCTTTTAGAAACATTTGTGAAAGAATGGCTTGTTCTAAAGGGCTCACTGAATTCTAGTGTGGTAATGTAATAGTAATGTAATAGGATGCCACCACTGCAACAAGTCAGTTTGTGAGATTTCTTCCCTCCTAGATATTCTACCATCAGCTGTAAGTGCTACTATTGCAAAGTGGAAACATTTAGAAACCACAGCAACTCAGCTACCAAGCAGCAGATCATATAAAGTTTAGAATCGCCGAGCGCTGAGGCACATAGTGTGTAAAAGTGGCCAACGCTCTGCTGACTCAGTAACTGCAGAGCTCCAAACCTCCTGTGGCATTAACATCAGCACAAAAACTGTACGCCGACTTGATGGCATGACCTCAACCCCATCCAACACCTTTGGGATGAACTAGAACAGAGATGGCAAGCCAGGCCCTCTGGTCCAACATCAGTGTCTGACCTCATGAATGCTCTTCTGGATGAATGGGCAAAAATTCAACAAACATTCAGACAAACATTCAGATGGTAAAAGGCAGATGATATATGTAATTCTATTATCTGTGACACTGACGAAATCACAAATCCAATCTGATGAGGACATCACATTCCAAAAGAAATACAGCCGTAGAAAATAGACCCGAATACGCTCAAACTGCTCATTCAAATTCCTCTGAAAGTTTCATTCGGGTTTTATGGCAGTTGAGTTGAAAATAGTTTGAGCGATGACTCTAGACAAGGAAACATGCGAAGTGGGACTCACGACAGCAGAGAGCTGTGAGGGAACAGATCTTAAGGAGATACAGAGAAGGAAAAAGAGCAAAACTCCCATGAAGAGCTCGCAAAAGCAGACAAAACAACAAGGCCCCTCCTCCTTCAGCAGGTGTCAGGAGGGTTTTCTGCAGTGAAGGGGACATCAGCTTTCTCACAGTGTCTTGTTGAAACCAAACCTGTCCGAATGAGAGAAAAAAAAGCTCCAGTAATGTACTTTGGAGCGGCCTCGTGACTGACAACCAAGTCGTCAAGAGAAAGTAAGGAAGAGATCTAAGAAGGAGGAACAACCTGATCCAAACTGATTCTTTATGAGAGATGAAAAAGGAGACTATATTAAAGTTTCTCCCTTTAAAGACGGTGGGAATTAAAATCATAACATGAAACTAAATTATACACACAATTGGCTGAACAGTTCATTGTGCCTGTGTGTTGATGATAAAGTCATTACATATTCCAGCATGCTCTAAGACCGGTGCAACACCGGCACAGACGATGACACATGCCGTATAATTATACCATCAAAGAACATTAAGTTTGTCCCACATTTAAAATCACTGAATGAAAAGTAGAAAGAACAATTATCCAACATCTTTGCTTTTAACACCTCTTATAACTATAAACTAGCAGTAAAAATTTGGTGTTGGCAGGTTTTTTTTTTTTTTGAAGTGAGTAATTGAAGTGGATTAGTCATCTAATTTCATGCTAATTTTGGTAAGCGGCAGCTCTGAGGTCATGCTCTGAAAAAGCACCCTGACATGCTAATGCACTGAGAGGATTTTAAGCTAAATCAATTAGATTGACTTTATGTATAACCTCACCAAATATCTTGCTGGATGAAGTGGGACACTGGGGGGAGGGGGTGGGCGGGTAGTGATAGGATGTGAAGCGAGCCAGTGGCTGCATTTATTTTTCATCAAATAAGATGAAGTTTTAACTGCATTGTGGGCCCTCGATCCACGATGAGACTCTCTGGGAGTGTGTGTGTGTGTGTGTGTATGTGTGTATGTGTTTGAGTGTGTGTTGTGACTGGGAAAGTGTGTGCTGTTGTTGAAGCTGTGTTTGTCGGGCTGCTGATCCTCCAGTAGCGCCCTGAGGGAGCTGGATTTGGAGAGCGAGGCTAGAGTTCATCACTGACTTGTTCACCACAATCCGGACCCAAGGGAGAAAGAGAGAGATACAAAAATAGCATACAGAGAGAGAGAGAGAGAGAGAGAGAGAGAGAGAGAGAGAGAGAGAGAGAGAGAGAAAACAGTGCTGCTCCATCACAATTGGTATTCAAATAGTAGAGGATTGGATATCTTCTCCCCTGAGGCTGAGGTGGTTTATGTAAGTCACAGGAGAGTGAGACAGGAAAGGGGAGTCTCATGGTTTTTATCTACGCTAATTCTGCTGGTGAACTGTCCCCTAGATCTGCCTGTTTCCACAGCTCAGCCACAAACACACACATGTATACACACACCGCTGCCTGGAGTGGAGAGAGCAAGAGAGGAGAGAGAGAAGAAGGAGAGCAGACAAAAAAGAGGGAGAGGAGTGACAGAAGTTAGGAAAAAAAGGTGAGACTGAGACATCTGATATTTGAACAGGCACGGCAGGTCCAAGTGAGCATTCTTCACTTCACACCTCTCACCATTCAAACTAAATCACGGCCTTCTGGGTCCAAGATAGAAGAAGAAAATCCAAGAAATATATTTATTGTTATGAACAGTTTCAGGTTTGGTGGCATCAGGATCCATTTGTATCTCATCCTTACCTGCCTTGCAGTAATATGGCAAAAATACTGCCACATATAAAAATCTCACTTGTGATTGTTTATGCTGACTGTAATCCCTTTAAGTTTGATTTTCTCCAAGCTTGCATGTCCTTCAAAATAACACTTAAATTAAAATGAATTAAATCCGGTCTAAACAGTGGTTGCCTCACCTGTAGGAGTTAATAATAAATAAAGAGAAACCAGAGCAGCGTAATGACTGCCTCGACACCACATGAGAGGGAGAATGAAGGAGAGAGGCAGAAACAGAGGAGCGAGAGACAAAAGGAGGAGGTTAGGAAGGGTGAAGTGTACCTCGGTGACCTTTAGGGGACCTTTCAGATACGGAGCAAAATTACAATCAGCCACCAGGCTATTCCTGATTATCTCTGACCGTGTGTGACTGGCAGGCAGCCAGCCTTTTTCTCAAGGCTCTTTTTTTGTGTGTGTATCTAAAAATTCACCCTCAGCTGGTAAAAACCGGTCAGATAGTGGCAGTAGCTGATGAATTTTGGAATCCATCAGCCAATGTGGACGAGCTTCTTTCTTTCTGCATTGCTGAGGGATAATGGGGAGGGAAATGGAGAAAGTGACAGACAGGCTCGTAATTCCTTGGAGGAAGAAAATGGATGCTGGAGATAAAGATGACTGCCTCAAGCAGAGATAAAGAAAAAAGAGGAGGAAAGAGGAAGTAACGCCTGCTGGCACCCCGTGGACTGTGGAACTAACTATGTTTTTGTCTTCCAGAGGAACAAACACGATGCAGCCTCTTAGTTAAGGCACAGAGGAGATGTGAAAAAAGAATTCAATGCAGTGTTTTGGGTGGAAATATCTATGAGGTTACCCAACTGCACTCCAGCAACAAAAGGATCTTGTAATTTCAGCCGCCTTCTGACATTCATCCTGATGTTTTCTCAGTGTATATCTGTTCCATTTTAATCCACCCGAGTCGATATTTTGTTAAAACTAAACCATAAAGATGAAAAACAGCATAGATGAGATTTTCACAGCATCTGACAAATAACTTGTACTCTGTTCTTGCTAAGGTCAGAGGCTTGCAGAGAATCAATATTTGGCAATTACCTTTTAATCTGTTGCCTCTGGATTATCAGTCAAGCAGCCGCTTTGATGGCTTTATCCTCAGAGGAGACTTGTGATGTGCAAGGATAGTGAGTGAGAGGCTGCCCAGCTCAAAGGATATATCTACAGTGTAAACAAGAAATGAAATTAAAGGGGTCATTCACCCATTTTTAACAATTGGATATTTCACTTCCCACCTTGCTTTACACAGTAGTGGTGCTATCTTGTCCTCATTGCCACAGAGCGCTGGACAGAGACGGACAGGTATCAGGAGAACCGGGCCACAAGCTCCTATGGGCCAGCAGAGCATTTTTTTTTTTTTTCAAATATCATAGCTTCTAATAATGACCTTTAAAGCTAGAAACAGAGTGGGTACATCAGCAGTGTCACTACAAAAACTAAGGGAATGAAAAATAAGGACATGGAGAAACCAAATTAAAAGAGAAACCTGAGAGAGAAGAAATATCTTCAGGCATCTGCAGCAAATGCAGAAAGTCTGCTGCTTGTACTGCAACATGTAGTCCTGCAGAAGAGGCTGTGGAGGATCACACAGGGGCAGCCCTGCTCAAGCTCTGCCTGCAGTTCAGTGTGTCAGCTCATGTGTGACTTTGCATGGGGTTAAGGATCCATAGTGGGTCAAAGTTCAGCTTTGCATCCCCTGAGGTCCTCAGATTAATCACATGCACTATAACAGTAACTTTGCCAGCCCTAATATTTACATGTATGCAATATATAAATACTTGTATCATCACTTCAGTCTTTGCTGCGCTCAGTTATACTGTGGATCACAGCTCTTTATGCACCTGAAGATCAATTAATACTCAGTCCTCCAGTGCCCAGTTGTGCTGCAACCTTTTGTTCCAGCTGTTTATCCAATTAGAGACATGCTAAGTAAAGCTGCAAAAAAAAAAAAAAAGAAAGAAAGAAAGAAAGAAAGAAAGAAAGAAAGAAAAAAGCATAAGCAGGTTGAAGGTAAGCGCTAAAGGTTGATTCTACAGGACTCTCAGATAAATTGCATTGTAATTCTACTTTTGTTGATGTTGTTGTGTTTTGGGCAGCATCAAGCCCCTGACTGAATGAGGTGTATAAAACACTATCTGCTGCAGTGAGGCACACACAAGGCTCCAGCACAGGTTGCCGTAGTCGTCAATGACATTAATGTTTTTTTTACAGCAACAATGTATTCATATGATGGGAGTCTAAAAGAAGACTAAATCCAAGATACTGAATTATGTAAATGTTGGGTATATTATTTCTGCTGTAATGTGCTGAATATGAGAAACTAAAAACTCAATCACATAAACTGCTCAGTCACACTGGGGGAAGCTACAGCTCCTCTATCTTCCATGATCTTATTGAGTTATTTGTTTTATCTTACTTTGACTATTTTCAATATTTTTGATACCACTTTAATGCCTTCAAGGTGTTTCAAATGCCTTATTAGAGGTGAAGCATCACCTCTAATGATGAAAAGTAGGGTGCCTGGTCTTAAGTGGTAGGTGATGATGTTGTTCTTGTGGTCAAGTCAGCATCTAAAATCATCCCCATGGCTGCCAAGTAAATTTCCAGGATGTAAGAATGTGAACATGTACGAAAATCTCTTCATGTTTACTGCAGGGACATTTTGGGCAGGTGCACATGCACATGAACAAACAATGATGGCACCACCAGATGACAGCGCACATGTCACAGGCATGATTAATTACATTTGAAAGATGTTTTCAGTTATTTTACTTCCTCATTCACTGAAATGATTACAGGTATCAGCATCTTATTAATGCAGATTTTTTTGTGCAGTGATAAAACAACAACAACAACAACAACAACACCTATAGTTTCTTGTTTATGGTTTGTTTTGTTTTGTTTTTTTAATTTTCAGTTTACAGTCGAAACTCTATGAGGATGTTTATCTGTCCCATATCCTTGTCTTCTTTCATGGAGGACTTGGAGGACAAAAAAAAAAAAAAAAAACAGGAATGCGTATTGAGAAAGAGCTGAAAACTGGGTTTGGAAAAAAATATTTATCTGTTTACCCAACAATCCACCTTTCTCAGCTTCTGTCTCTCTGATTAAAATACAGAATGTATTCTTCATTTGTTTTTTCCACCTATCGGTCAAACCTATTCTTCAGGTACTTTTTACGGCTGTGGAAATTTAAGACAGCACATCTCTCTTATCTTTGTAAGTGGGCCAGGGGTCACCTCTAAGACTGACTGTCACCAATAGCCCAGTGTCTCAAAAGCTTGCTGTGTGACAGCATTAATACTGACTCATAGCACATTAGAGCTTTTGCATGGGGGTCAGAACTGATGGGTTAAAGCCAAGAAGCTCCTGCTGTTAGTGTGTGAAGTGCCGGTTTCTCTTTCTGTCTCTCTCCCTCTCTCTCTCAATGGACCTGTGTTGGCTTAATGAGCACATTAAGTGGATACTAGCCTACATTTCACTGGTTGCTTGTGTCCTATACGTTTTTTCATTTTTCTCTGATTTGACTGTTTTCCCGGTCTCATCAGGCACCAGACAGATTGGAATTCCTTACATGCCTAGCAACAGCTGGCATGCAATCTTTTTACAAACAGTTGTAAATGGCATCTAATGAATTCCTTGATAAGGAAACACAATTACACAGACTCAACCGCCCAAAAGATCCTTATTTTCCATCAAAAACCACTCTGCCATCAGTTTTGATTTTTGACATTTAAATATTAGATGGGGCAGGCTGGGAGGAGCAGCGAGGGCAAGCAAGGTGACATGGAGGGCTTGAGAGGTCCTGAGCACAGGGAGTCATAAAATAAGTCCCACAGGCATGAATTAACACGGGGAGAAATCCCACTAAGAGTTTAACTGGAGTACGAGGACAAGAGCAGCCAAGAGAACCTCTACCACTGAAGCAGATTGAATGATCCGCTGGAGAGTGGAGGGAGAGTCGGGGTCTTGTCCTGCAGAGCTGATGAGCTGTCGAAGGCAGGTGAGGTGGTGAAGCTGCAGCCGGGGAGAGAGAGAGAGAGAGAGAGAGAGAGAGAGAGAGAGAGAGCCACACCCACGACATGCAGACTGATACAAAGAGAGGACAGGAGGAGAGCAGAAGGGAGGCAGGAAACAGAGAAACACACGGGAAAAACTAGAGCCACAGTGGCACAGATTGGATTGAAAAATCTGCAATTTCTTTGGAAAGTAATTTGAAAAATGAAAACGTCATTACTATTACTATGGGTGATTATCATGTGTACCAGTGTTGTGAAAAAGAAATTCAGCTGGCACCGTGAGTGTGGCCGTCGTGCATAAAGTGGCCTATAAATAACCCTGAAATGTGCTGGCTATAGGAATATGAGGTTAGCAGCTGATCCTTCAGGTATAAAGGTCAGGGTTAAAATGGTTTTGGATGACCCCAGATCCACCTCTTCACCCTGCGGATTATCAGAAGAAGATGTTTGTATATTTGTTTCTTTGGTGTTGTTTTTTCTTTTTGTTGTTTAGTTTTGCGAGTGTACTTGAGCATATATGGTCCCCAACTTTATATGTTGTTTGCTGTTATTCCCTGTATACACAGACTCCATCACAGACTGGGCTGTTCATTCTTCAAATGAACGGCCCATGTGATAAAGGATAATAAATGTACTAAAAGATAAATTAACTTAATGATGATGAAAGATTGCTCATCAGGGAAAACAAAGTTAATACTTGCTTAATTCATCTTCTGCTTTATGTTAAAGTAGCAGGTCTCACTGGGCCATAATAGCACATTAGTGTGCATTTGCTTTGATGCAGACAGGAGGTGGTGTATACATCCTGTCCATACACGCTGTGTGGCAGTGGTTGGTTTGGAGAACCTGCATCCCAGTCCATCCCTGTATACAGTCAAAGATATCTGAAAATGCATTTCTGAGGTTTTCTTTTGAGTACTTTTTGCTTTAAGTGCATTTTGTCAATGTTATGGTAGCGGGTTGCTGCTGTTAGGTGGTGCTGGCTAACTGTCCCACTACAGTTTATAGACTCAGTCCGTCCGTCATGTGAATACTGACCACATGCTCAAAATATTAACCGTTAGTCTCCTGACACTGAGGTGGAAGAGGTGAAGACTGGGGTGGACATTCTTAAAAAGGAGGTGAAAAGAAGGTAAAATTCACACAGACAACAGATTTGCTCAAAATATGGTTCATACTTTTTTCTGTTATCAACATCCAGAAAGATCTGGTAATGTTTGAACTTACTGTTGAAATTTAAATAAATAAATAAATAAATAACAGGCAACAGTTGTTATGTTATTTCAGGCTGTGAAAATTCTGCAAAGCACCATTAAACTCCAGCTTTAACAATCTGATTGGATCACTGAGGTTATTTTTGTGTTAGCCAGGGGAAGTCCACCACAGCGGATAACAGTTAGCATTTGAGGCATAACAATGAGAGGAGGATAGCACCAGTACTGTCCTACGTAACACCTAGAGTGTAAGTTAAATGATTTTTTTTTTTTTTTTTTTCAAAATGGGTGACGTATTCCTTTAAAATGTTGCCAGTGCCACTGAGGAATCTTGAGGTGTGCACATTTTACAAATGCAAAAGAGACAGGGAGACAGAAACTGCCGTCCCCTCTTGTCCCATCACAGTGACTGTGATGTCCTGACCTGAGTGTCATCTACCATCCCTTGACGCAGAAACAAACACACACACACACACACACACACACTAATGCACAGTCATGTGCAGTCACAAGATATTCACTGTGTGCAAACGAAGATGAGAGATGTTTGCAGGTCTTGTGCACATGCCTCATGCTCAGGTGTGTACAAACCTGTCGGTGGAGTTTGACATGAAGCTAAGGATGCTGTGGCAGCAGCGTTGGGTCACATCAAGTCTCCTCTCTGTTTGAAACAGGGCCACACTCACAAATATCCACCAGCAAAAACAATATTTTCTTTGTGCATTCAGCCGTTGTTGTTGGTGACCCGGAGGTTCATGCTCATGACAGCACCAGCCAGCCAGGCCTACAGCCACTGCGGCAACACACCACATGGAAGAATGAGTCCTCTCCCAGCATGCACTGCTGTGTGTGGTCCTGCTCATACGTACTCATGTGCTGTTGCTGAGACACCATATTTGACAGCTGGTGCTACCTCTGCTCATTACTGATCCATAATTTTCAACATCTGTCTCTTTTCTGTGCAAGTTTAAGAAAAAGGATAATAACATGGACGATCAAACACGTTTATCCACCCCATTGGGTTTGATAGAGTGAGTCTGATTAACATTTGATTAACGTTTGTGGCTTCACTACTTATTTTTTCAGCAGAAAAGAAAAAAACTGAAGTATACAAACTTAAATTTATACAAAAATTCCAACCAAATAGTGGCGCCTCAGTAGGCAGCAATTGTTCAAAACCTTGAGTGGCACATGACTGATGCGTATTTACCTCCAAATGTCACCACAGTGAGCTGCAATTTTCTGTTTGAGATGCAACTGGCGTGTGGTGGGGACAAAGGTGGAGGGAGAGAATAAATGAAAAAGGAAGGGAAGGCAGGAAAGACAGTGCATGGAAAGGGAGAGCGAGGATGAGACTGATCAGGGATGTAGCGGTAATAAAAAAAAAAGGTGGGGCAACTGTCACTTCTAGTCGGTGAGGCATCACAAGCACCAGGTTGGACAAAAATCAATAAAAGACAGTTTCCATTCATTACTTATATCCTGTTTGATGCTTCTTACAATGAGAGAAACTGTCAATTCAAGCCAGAAAGACTGACATCAGCTTGGCGTTAATGTGGGTTAGCTCTAAGCTGCAGATAAAAAGATGAGCCAAGTGGGTTTACCCTGCACTGTATCCCTGAGATTGATTATCTGAAATATTACCGTTATTACACAGAACACAAATGTAGGTAATATCTGATTCAAATACAGTGTGAGGGTTATGATCATGAATAATGGCAGGGTGACACCCCCTCTGACTCGAGCTTTGACCTGTTGAGGTGTGTGTGTTTGTGTGTGTATGTGTGTGTGTGTGTGTGTGCGGCAGATTACAGACAAATCCAGAGACTGTTACATTTAAATGCTCTGTGACAGGGACACTATACAAAAAGATTAACACCCACGGGAGTATATTAAATACGAAGCTGCTTTTGTTGTGCCGGTGAGCCATTATTTAAAAGCTATTATGCAGTCTTCACAAAGAAATATAGTTCCAAGCTGTGAATTATACAAAAGGCTTCCCTTTGAGTGGGATACTCTATATTCTTATCTCTTGGCTGTGCTGCTGACCAGAGATAAAGAGACAATTTCCCCCACTGAACAGAACACAGACGCTTCCACTGTCTCCTGCATTACCCTATGTGTGTGTGTGTGTGTGATCGAATGCACACACACACACACACACACACACACACACACACACAATCATCTCCGTCTGTGCCTGTGCCTCGCTCTCCTTGCACAGGCACAAACTGTTCTCACATGTACCCACACATTCCCCAATGACTCATCTAAAATAACACAAGAGGCATATCAAAATAGACATTAATACCCCAATGAAAATAAACGGAGGGGCCCAACAGAAATAAACGGCGGTCAGCGGGCTGGTCTGCGGGCCGTGAGAGTACAGCGCTCGCAGCCTCCCCTCCGTCTCCTCCTGTTAGAACAACACTGCAGGCGCATCGATATCAGCGAAGAACTTAAGTTAAAGTGACTGGACAGCTCTTACAAATACCACAACGCTGTCGGAAGAATAAAAGGGGGCTTTCAACCCAGCATAACACTTAAAGGGATATGTGTCAGCGATAATATCCGGGGCGTGATGAATGACAGGACTTTTAGTGGGCTTTTGTGGAAATATGTCTGATTGGACATATCTGGGGTAAAGGTGCAATGCTGGAGGAAAAACACAAGGAGTAATGGAGGGGAAAAAAGGAAAGGGAGACAGAGAGGATGTTCTTTAAAAGCCGGGAGTCTATAAGGGTTATATCATCCTATAAAGAGGCAAACTATTCAAAGCATGCTCTCATAAAAATACTTCCAAGGCCTTCTTTTGTGTGTATGTGCTTTGCTCACTGTCACCTGATGAAATGTCTCAGTCAGTCATTGTTTTCTGACAATTGTTCAATGCCTATACGCTGTAGTGTTGCGTAAATAACAGTACATGGCATACACTGAAAAAAGAAATCTGCTTTTAATGTAATATAGTCTAATATTCGGTGTTAAAATGTTTTTTTTTTTTTTTTTTAGAAGTGCTAAATCTGCCTGTGGGATGAAATAATCCCACTTGTTTCTAATGCAGCTGCACTTGTCTCAGGCAGAATGAGGCATATCAGCCCACTGGTGCCAAGAAAATGACACTTGATTCGAAATATTCTGGAAACACGCTGATCAGCACTGGAGACAAGTGGGATTATCTCATCCCACTGGCAGTTTTTTTTTTTTTTTTTACCACTTGTGTGAAGAGAAGCAAGATTTTAACATTTGAATATGAGACTAAATGACCTTTTTATATGTTGATTTTTTTGCAGTGTGTGCTTGATTTCACCTGCAGCGTTATCATCAAAGTGTAGCACGGTTCTTATGTTACATGGAGCCTGAGTGCTGGATCTGTTATTTTTTTTACGATTACTGAAGCTTGTTACTAATTTTCTGGTTTGGTTCTGGTCTGATGTTTTTTTTCTCACACTGACAGAAACCCAGAAAACAATATAAGATCCTGACATTTTCATTGTGGCGACGATAAAGCAAAAAGGTGCCAACTGATTAATAGATCCGTTGGCATGTTTTTATCTTCAGTCACTTTTGCCGTGACTGGTGCTCAGCTTTTATTGGGTGTTTTGACCCAGTGGCCAGTGGCCAAATCACTGCCTATCTCCCCCACTTTGTCTCCTCCCTTCTACTCCAAAGCCAGCAAGAGGCTCGTTTTTGCTGCGGGCTGACGTCCTCCTCTCCTGTCCTGCACTTCCCGAGGCCGTGAGCGTCTCCCACCCCAACCACAGTGGGAAAACCTCTGCATCCAACCACAACTGGCCTGGCCTGCCACCCTTTGTCCTTGCACTCTTGGACCCGATCCTGGTATTTGGTGACGTCACACTCTTCCTCCCATGGGACGGTCAGTCTGATCTGGGTGATCCTCCTTGTCTTGGGCCGGGTCCAGCCTTCATCTCCCACCCTTGAGCCTTCTGAATAATATTTCTCCTAGTCCCTCTGGGGCCAGATGACTCCTCCTCTGCCTTGATGAGCTGGAGGGGTGGGATGGGTTTGCTGCTTCTTGTAATTGCTGAAGGATCTGAAGAGAAAGACCCAAATTGTGCTTTTGAGCTGTAAGCCTCACCTGTGAGCCAAAGGACCCTCCAGATACACACACCAGACATAAAATACATGAAAATAATTCGACATATGAGCTTGGGTTAAATAGATTCACTCCCATTCAACATTTTACCTGCAGTTTCGACTCATACAGAGCTATGAGACTTAGGGAATTTACATGTGCACTGTGTTTGTAGTTTTATTCATGTAACCTTGTATTTTCAGAAATACTCACTCGCAGAGCTTGAACTAAGACTCTAGCTGTCGATTTGTGGATGGAAAAGCCTCGGTCAATCCCAAACCTGACAGCGACACAGAGAACGGGGCTGAGAGCGAGCAGACCAATAAACAACAGCTATGTGCAGCTGCAACACTGCATACATTCCTGTAGGCCAAGGTTAGGACTGTAAACTAAGATGAAAGCTGTCATAAACCAAACTAAAAATAAAAATAAAAATGAGACTTTGTGGAAAAAACAACAACTAAAACTATCTTGTCTGCCTGTAAAACTTGACTTATAAAAATAAAATTAAAAATGCACGTAATTTTTGCTTTTTTCAGTTGTCCTGTTTTTGTTTATAAACCAGATGAAGAAAAGAGATTTTTTTTTTTTTTGAAATGGTCCCAACTTAACTACAGGAGGCTGCACTGAAAACTTAACAAGAATACATTTGAAAACCAGTTGAGATTTAACTGGTTTATTATTTATGATGATGTAGTGTTTATCTTGCATGATACCTGCTGCAAACACATACAACGTAACTATTCTGGACTTCTATTACTGTACTTTTTAAAAATGCCCAACTACTATAAATCTGAAGGCCAGAGGTGAAACTCTATAAAGTAGTGATGCACCAATCTCACTCTTTCAATGTGGACACAGAAGTAAATCATAAATATCGATATGATTCCTAACTTCCACTGAACAGTGTTGGCTTGGGCTGTTAGTTTGACATCACTGAATGAAATATTTGATATAAAGATCTTCTTTTTACTGTTTAAAAAATACAGACTAATGGAAAAATGCAGCAAATCAAGAGAGTTTGCTTTGATTCCTGACAGGTCACTTATCATATTATAGTTTATACCAAAATATATTATACATTACTAAATATCAATATGCATTAACAAACAGTATTATAGTCCTGGGTAAAATACCATGCTCCATTTTTAGGTATTAGCTAATAAAAATGAATTAAACTATAAAACAAAATTCAGTGAATTTAAATAAAAACTACATGAAAACCTCCAAACCCACACTGAAAATTATTTGGATATAACAAAATATCCAGTCATAATTATCCTTGCATACACACACACACACACACACACACACACACACACACACACACACACACACACACACACACACTTCCATTCTGTGGTCTTGCTGTGTGACAGAAGTTGGAGAAGTGCAGCCCAGTGATATGCAGGCTGTCACACACAGTGAGATACACAGCATAAGGCAACTCCCTCCCAGTAGGCACACACACACACACACACACACACACACACAGAGAGAGAGAGAGAGAGAGAGAGAGAGAGAGAGAGAGAGCACAAATGACACTCCAACACAGATTTTGTTCAAGAAAGCAAATTAAAACTTTCCAAAAATACACAAGAGGTGAAATGAACGCCCTCAAACTCAGGAGGGAAAACACAGTTCAATTCTGCCTCATTATGATGCTGGTCCTGCTCAGTGTGTGTTAATGGAACACGTTAAAAATGGTAAGACAAATGGAAAACAAAATAAATGATAAGCTGAAGATAATGGTCTCGCCAGGCATTGGAAGATAAAAATTCATTGCATTTACTTATCTTGTAATATTGTGATGATTCTTGCCTTTTAATGGAAAGTAATTTCTTTTCTGCTGTTTTGATTTGCCCTGTGTGTGTGTGTGTGTGTGTGTGTGTGTGTGTGTGTGTGTGTGTGTGTGTGTGTGACTGACGCTGATGACCAGACAGCCATCTGTGTGTGAAGCGGTGTCGAGGTCCCTTAAAGGCCCAGCCGGTCAGCAAAAGAGCTGTCTGTTTGCACGTCTCACACACTGGCCAGTCACAGCCACAGTCAGGCTTCACAAGGGTGCAATAAAAGTTCAATTCAGCGTGTGTGTGATGATGAAGTCAACAAACATTTTCTGTTGCCAATGTGAGAAATAAAAACGAGTGTGACCTTTTATTTAAAGAATCTGAGGGAGGGAGGTAAGGCTGAACTTGGAGTATAACTAACGTTATTTGACTTTATAGACCTCCTGCAATAAAAAAAAAAATGCATTGTCACAATTTTCATTTTGCAGATGATCAAACTGATAATCACAGACACCACTGAGAGGCTCTGGGTCATTTTTTTCCAGGTTGATTTTACGAAAAGGGCCAAGGGAGTGATGAGAGAGCAACGGAAGACCATCCAGGAGCAAGAAAAAAAATATCAAAGAGCTTCAAAGTGTCATCGATTCTCTACAGCATAGAGGAGGAGAGCTGGAGGAGGTGGAAAAACAGGAGGAGGTTAAGACAGAGGAAATGGATAATGCAGCAGAGGTTGATGCTCAAAAAAAAAAAAAAAAAAAAAAAAAACAGGCACTGGGGCTGCTGTAACACGCCTCCATGTCCAGCTCCTCCAGGAGAGACGGTGAGCCACCACAGGGATCAGAAGAAGGAGGCTGATGGCGGCTGAATGTCCTCTTCACATTAAAAAGGTACTGGAGATGAGGAAGATCAAGGAGCATCAGCAAGAGAGCAAGAGAGAGAAAGGTAGGAAGAGGAGGTGAGAGAGAGAGAGCAGAGGAACAAAAAAGTGGCAGACATGAAGTAGAGGGAAAGAAAGGAGATGGAGAAGGAGGCGAGAGAAGTGGAGCACAGGTGGAGAGAGGTGAAAGAAAGAGAGGAGAGAGAAAAGGAAGTTAGGGAACAGGAGGCACCGACCACAGCAGGACACTGAGAGGAAGAGCTGGAAGTCAAACGTGGCGTTGGGGGAAAGTTCAAGGCTTGGAATCTCAACAGAAAATAAAAAATTACTCAGCGGAGGAAGAGTAAATAAGTGTATTTGTTTCAAGAGCTAGTTTTGAGGTTCTGGGACTTCACTTGAGTTCAGGAGAAACCCTTTGACTCTGCTCCGTTTCCTTTACTTTTTACTTTTCTAGTTACTTTGCTGAGTAAACTTTCACATGCCAGACATAAAATCTGATGCACTGTTGGAGTGTGAACTGGCTAACAGTTTAAAATACATCTTACAGGTTAATGTGTCAATAATTTGACAATCTGACAGAAACAAATCTTCACCATCAGTACCTGAGTGCATCTTACTTCTGATATGTATAGACTTAAGTGAAATTTAGAATAAAGGATATAACATTTATTGGAGAGTTTTCCATAATCTTATTACTTTTCTTTTCACAATTTCTATTGTGCAAATGCTCAAACTTAGACTTTTGTAAGTGTAAAATTTACAGGCCCCTTTTCCCTAGATGCAGTTGAGTTAATATAAGGACACTACAGAAATATTACAGGCGACTGGGACGTCATTTTTCCCCAGTCAACTTCATGCCATTGTCAAACTGAATATTTAATTTATAATTCAGACACCGATTTCAACACTTAAAGGCTTTAGGTCACATTTTGTAAAACAGAAGGGCAGTCACATGTCCATGTGGTAGTGCTGCTCACTGGACGTCCTGTTGCTCCCGTCTGTCTGACCACAGATTTCATCGACATCACACCTGACAGTTTGCCTTGCGATGCAGCAACTCATGACTGTAACAACCGAGGCATGTTCACGTGGATGTGTTTATCAGCTACCTGTAAAATTCATGCAACTCATCATTGGTGCGGCGAGCAGCTGCACCAAATCAAAGAATCTGTTTTATTTTTTTTAATGTGTTTTTATTTTTGGAATTGTTATTGATGTGGCAGGCAACTGCAGCAAATCAACTCATCTTAGAAAAAATAAAATGCCTTTATTAAGTTAAGGGCCAAACATGGTAAAAGGTCACTTTGACGCGTTTCGGCTGGAAGCCTTCGACCATGTTTGGCCCTTATCTTAATAAAGGCATTTTATTTTTTCTAAGATGAGTGCCTTGGTATTTGTTTCAAGTGTTGTTTTTTTTGTTGTTGTTGTTTTTTAATTTATTTATTTTTTTGTATTTTTAATCTTGTAATTTTCATTGGTGTGGCAAACAGCTGCACCAAATCAAACCTTTTTTTTTTTATTGTATTTTATTTTGTATTTTTAATTTTCATTAGTGTGGCAGGTAACTACACCAAATCATTAAATATATTTATTTAAATATATTTAAATATTTAATATATAGATTAATTTAACTATTTTTAGCAAGCACACCTGTCTGATAAAATCTGACCAGTTTAGGTAGTAAACATTACAATATATATATATATATATATATATATATATATATATATATATATATATATATATATATATATATATATATTTACAGAAATGGTATGATATACTTGTATAAATGATCACTGCATAAACTTTTTTTGTTGGTTATTTTGTTCTGAGTAGTTGACAGGATACATGAGAGACAGACAGACAGACAGACAGATAGATAGATGGGGATCACATCTGAAGTGTCTCACCTGCCAGCCTCTGCCTGTGGAGTGAGGCGGCGGAAACAAAGCTCATACTCTTTCCCAGCGCCGGCAGAGGGGCGTGCTATCGATCGCAGGCTCTCTCCGTCCTCCGGCCTCTCTCCTCTTCAGGTGGATTAAAGAGAGCTGGAAACACCACACATGAACAGATGGCAGCCATATTTCCATCTAAGTGCATTTGGCAGCACACCGACACAATCATCTATCTTACTGGGCGGAAGGACACCACACTGTAATCCATGCAAACAACATTTAAGGAAGGAGCTCTGTCCACACTTTTGCAAATGGGGCGTATAAAACAAGAATATGCCCTGCAACACATCCGGTGAGGATTTTTCCCCGCCCACGCAACTTATGTCACTTTGAGCCACCTATCAGTCAGAGAATTTTTTTAGATTATCAGTCAGATCAAATAACCACACAGCAAATGAAAACATGATAATACTGTCCTTTATCAGTAGATTTATTTTGGTGAGTTTGTGTAATAACATAATTACAGGGGGATGATTTTTGCTCCATGAACACAACTGAAAAGGAAAAATAAAAAAACAACACTTCTTAAAATGAAAAATTCATAAATACATTAACAATAGCGCCTGTCACAGCTCACAGACCACACCATGAAACCACACAGTCGTGATTTACAGCACTCAACACCTCAGATGGAAACGGCAAATGATGGATAAAATCAATCAAAATCAATGTGAGTGAAACCAGCTGTCCACTTTTTCTTTTTCTTTTTCTTTTTTTTTTTTTTTAAAATTTGATTTTCCTTTGAGGGCGTCCTCTTTGTGTCTGAGCATGTGAAAACAAAACGACGAGAGCGAGGAGGCCTGCACCTCCATCAGGACGGTGTTGTGTGTGTAATGAAACCATATGAAACGCGAGACAGATATGGCTTTAATCAGCTCAGCAATCCAAGTTGGGCTACACAGTTCAACAGATGGCAGACTTTTTCATTGGCACATTTTCTTTTTTTGAGACTCATTGCTTACTGATATTGTCCCCATGACACAGAATGTGCTCCCAGCAGGAACTGTAATATTTTCACGGGAAATTTCAGCGAATTGTAGCACATTAATCCATCATGATGCACTGCAGTGCTGGGTTTTCTGCTCAAAGTGATGACTCTGTTAATTAAGCCTAACTTAGCTCTGACTATTGACTCAGTGATCAATCCTAAACTACCTCTTTGGCCAATTTCCTCCGCATGCTGCTAACACCACTCAGGCTTGCAGCTGGGCCTGAATTTACATACAGAGACGATAACTGTACCGTGGAACAAATTTGTTTCTTAAGGGCTAATCAGCAGTGAAACTACTTCTCTTTTCTTTGCTTTACCTTTAAAAGCCAAATAGAGCCTCCATGCCGGGGGCGCTCTCTCTCTCTCTCTCTCTCTCTCTCTCCTCAGTCATATTTAGTGGAGCTGAAGAAAAAAAAAGGTGGCAATTGGGCTGGTTGGTTAGTCATAACCAAGCTGTTTGGACTAGAGGAAAGTCTCCTCCATCTGGACTGAAAGAGCTGCTCTGGGAGCTGTCAGTGTTGATCAGTCCTCCAATATCTCACTATTAAGCATCTGCCGACCCTCAAGGAGGCCGGACTAAATCAAGTCGAGCATCCTCATCTGTGGATCTTCCTGGCTAACTTTACAACTCGTCCCTTGAATGTACTCGCACACACACCAAAAGAGGTCAAAATGCAAAGTAGTGTACCGGTTCGGAGGCTGTAGAAAGCAATGAGAGGAATTAATGCAAGACAAAAAAATGAAAAAAACAAAGACCAGCTATTGAAGAGGCTGAGGTGAATGAGAAATTGACCGCGGCTGCTCATCAGGACAATGCACGGCAGTTAACAAAACATTAGGAGGGCATTTAATGTGATGACAAAGAGGGATTGTGTAGGAACACAAATTTAATGGGATTACTCATGGAAATCTACGGTTGAGTACCGATATCCTCAACATTTCCACAAAAAAGCATGATTTGTGTTGAGCTCGGTCTGCCAATAAAGGCATGGGCTTACAATACTGAATGTAATACAGTACTACTATCAGTGTGAGAAAAATACATATGGAAGGCAAGCTGCAAAGTCCATGTAACAAGCACAGTCTTTGCTTCACAGAAGTGTGTGTGTGTGTGTGTGAGAGAGAGAGAGAGAGAGAGAGGCCTTGGTTTATATTACAGCTGAGATCAAATATTCATTAGCCGTGCAGTCTTGCATAGTAAGAGCATTTTTTCCTGTAGCACTGTTTATTGTAGAATGGGATAGGAAGCAGCACAATGGTTCTGCAAAACGCCCACAGCTGTCTTTGGAGAGCAGATCGCATTTTGACAGATGTGATCCGCCCGGTCGAGTCGCGCTGACCCCTCCAAAACCTAAATGTGCAACCATTTGTGCTCAAGAGCCAGGCGGCAGGTCATTGAGAAGCTAATGGAGGGGCAGTTTTGAGAGTAAGAGCGCCGTCTTATCTGGGTCGCACGCTGATGGTGGGAAGCTGACACGTAAATGCAACAGGCTCATCCTGCTGAACACATGACAAACCAAACATGAATAAAAAAAAAACGACTCATTTGTAGTGGATTTTATTGTGTGGGAGACACCAGAGAGCTGAACACTGCCCCCCAGGTCTCTGTTTTCCAAAGGCTTACTTGTACAAGACATGAGAAGAACACTTTTTTTTTTTTTTTTCTTACCAAGGTATCCTGAGATTCAACTTTACCCACATTATATGGTTCTGGTGCATCCATACTGAAGAAAGTCACAAATTAAACTACCTTCTCTATATGTTGATATGTTAAACAGAGGAATCCATAAACCAATTTACCGCTACCGCTGGGGAGACAACTCAAATTTTAACGACTTTCATGTATTTCCTTTTCCCTTAAGCTGAGGATTTGCACGTAGAGACAATTTCACAACCATATGGCCCATAAATGCTAATTCAAAGCTTTCGGAAGACACCAGGTTTTGATCCAACAGCGGTGAAAAGCTGCCATGGGGAATGTAATGATGAATGACGAACAAATCTAATCACTATGACAACCTAGCAAAATGAAAATAACAGGTGCACCCACTGCATGTCCTCCGCACAATTGTTCATGAGGCAAATTCAAAAAGTAATAATTCTCTTTTCCGAGTGTGTAAAATCTCTGATGTTTCCCAAAATTAAAGGGTGGGGATTCATGTGAGCTTAATACTATGAGCAGTATGTAACCCGCAGTAAAATTTGTACTTGCAGCTGTAATTAATTATCCTATGATGACATTACTCTTCAAAAAATGGGACTGAAGGTCACTGATCAGTGAGTTAACAATGTGGAAAAACATTGTTTTCAAATGTCCACAGGAAACGTTAGCGAGATTGCCTATCAATACTCAAAGCACAGGAGGTTTTGCTGTCAGCGAGGCTATCTGTCAAGCTGCCTGGCATCTAACAGATGTGCTCTGGTAGCCCTTACACTAATGCATCTTGGGTGACTGCCCTTGAATCACAGTAGGTTTGTGTTTCCAAATGCTTTTCAGAATTCATCAAGTAAGCCGGGAAGACAATTTGGGCCAAACCCCACAGATAATCTATGTTGATGTACAGGCTAGTAGTAGCTAACTAGAAATTAACCTAATCTTAATTTGAACAGTCAAAGCGGAGCCACTGATAGCTGCGATCCTATGGAAACAGTTTGTGTTAAGCAGTAGCCTTTATCTGCCATTTGATTAAATTCATAAATATTTCTGTCTACCTGTATCTAGACTACAGATTTGGCTTGTTCCGCTAGTTTAGAAATACTACATATACCCTTAAATAGGTAGAGGAAATCATACAGACTGACTGTGTCAAAGTCACACACACCCATCTTTTTTCTCTTTTTATTCAGTGATAAATAATTTCCTATGATCATAGGCTTTATGTGTAGACATCTGATCAAGGCAAGAGACAAATTAGAGGGCACACATTGCCACCATTAGAAAATAATAGCAGAAACAAAAACAATGAGGTAAGAAGTTCTCTTTTTTTATACATTTGTGGTGCTTCTATTTCTGTTAACCTTAACTGTTGAATGCACAGTGCTTCCTAATACAGAAATCCCGCCTTTTGTGTCTATACATTATTAAACAAAAACAGGTCATGGCACAATACTGAATCAACCAAGACAGGGCACTGCAGAATCTATAGTTAGCAGTATACATCAGACCAAGAGTAAGAAAAGCTGAGCAGGAAACAAAAATACAAAGACCTCTCTAAGACTTAGCGATTGAGCCCGTGACTGCTTCAACACACACTCCGTCTAGGGGAAATCTGAGTTTCAGTAGGTTTTTATGCTCCCCGAATGTGTATGTGTGTGTAAACCTGTACAGTACAAGCCTATATGTGAGAGTGTGTGTGTATGTGTGTTTCTATCTATACAGTACAGGGCAGTATGGTGGCTGTACAAGCGTGTGTGTGTGTGTGTGTGTGTGTGTGTGTTTGTTACATTCACGGGCCTCAAGAGCAGCACACTGAGGCACAGCCCCATGCATGGATCTGACCTGCAGTCCCGGTGCCTCTACTGTTATACAAAACAAGACAAAAATGCTCTTGGCTCCCTTATTTCCCCTCCTGTAGGACCAGTTTTAAAGGAGAATACCACCAAATTTGTAGCGTCAAAATGCAGTTATGTTATTCTAACACCTTAAGAAACGTTTCTATTTGGAAAAAATCCAACACTGTCTGCTATAGCTAGTAATAACAGAAGAGTTCATCCTGATCCCAAAAGTGTAACATCACAGCGATATGCAGCTGCTTGAAAAAGAAGGGACCGGTCACTGTGGCTAATCTACACTATGAGAGCTACAATATCAAGCTTATTTGAGTTTATTGGGTTGTGTTTATGTTCAGATGAATATTCTGCAAGTTCACAGTCTTCTATTCATTGGCAAAGGATGCACATCAGTGTGACCTCAAAGATCAGTCAAAGTGTTTTAGCTTAGCAAGACTGCTGTTTATGTTAACTAATACTTCTTGTAATACTTATTGTGCTGTCCTAGACTGTATAGATAACATTATGTAAGATTGAGTAGCATTCTCCTTTAAGATGCCTTACTCCCGGTCCTGCTTGGGTCCACACTCAAGGCCCTGGGAGTCCCTCTCTGCCCTTGCCTTCATCTTTCGCTCCTCTCCTAGTTACCTGTTCGCGAGTTGGGGCTGGTTGGAGACAAGAGGCAGCACACCTGCACCCTTTCCTCTGTGCCGCAGCAGCCTGTCTGCTGGCCCAGACAGGTGGGATCGCAGCTGCTCTCCCCAACCAGACACCTGGGGCCCTCCTATGTGTCAGGCAGGAAAATACCCTGTTCTAGAGACGAACTGGCAGAAAACCCCCCCTTACCCTCAAAGGTTCAGCGAACCTCAATAACACTCAAACAATTTCAGTGGAAAGGTTGGGGGTTGAGGGTGAAAAAAGAACACAAAATGTACAACAACAGAAAAACACACAACTGAAATAGCTAAGAGAAGCCAAAAATAGCAACATGAGTGGTAGTGACGGCAACGTTTTCTCACTGGGGAGATGTGTAGAGGGGGCTGCGGGTGCTGGATGTGTGCTGAGGGCGGTGGGGTGGGCAGGAGGTCAGGAGTCAAGTTGAGGAGTGGTTGTAGTGGTCCTCAGAAATGTGCGCCAACATTGTGGCTGTGGTTGCCGTGACAGCGGCATACTGAGCACGGCTGTTGCTCGGTATCATAGTGATACCCCCTGTTCTTCCTCCCCTGCTCGCTGCCTCTGCACGGCTGCCTGCTGTCCCGCCTCGCGCTCCGAAAGTGCAACAACAACAGAAGACGACCGTGTTTCGAAAAAACAGCGGCAGGGTGCTTCGACAGCCTCGGCTGCACCGCCCTCACACTCCACCCCATTGTGCCTGTATCCCCCTTAGTATTTTGTTGGTTTATTCATATCATTTAATGGTTAGGTACTCCGTGGTGCTGCGGTCCCTTGTTGCAGACGGACAGATAATCAGAGACTTCCCTGGGTCAGACTCCTGACCAGAGTGTTTGTGTTTGTTCTTTCAGTCGTTGTGTGTTTTTTGTAAATTCCGTAAATTTTTCAAAGCCTCTTGTCTCAGTCCAGAGGCAGGTGTGGTCGAGTCCTCAGCCTGGGAGGCAAACTTTCCCCGCAAACAGCAGTCCCACTATGGTGAAGAAGATGGAGAGGACGAAGAGCACATACGAGGAGCCGACCACTGTGTTGTTGGGCAACTTGTATGGCTGGCCCCCCACCTCGTTGATATAGAAGCCTATGGGGAAGATGAGCGCTGCCATGCAAAACAGGATCACTGGGGGGAGAGGAGCAGGAGAGAAAATGTTAGTTCACTGTAATATCACGCACGTTAAGAAGATGATTTTCGTGTGTTTCCACATTCTTCATGCAAACCAAACCTGACTGACTGAAAACACAGACGACTTGAAAAAAAAATGTAGGAAAAAGGTTTAAGAAAGAAATAAAAGATCAGATTCAAAGTTACACTGAAAGACCTTGACCCCAACTCAGTTTCTCTCTAGGTAAGGTACAGGAGGTTGCCCACGCACCCACTCCACTTGAACAGCTGATCAAATTCAATTTTTATGAGTCCATTAACAATAAACAGTGGTGCCTTTCAGATGATTTTAAAGGAGCAATTATGCAAAATATACCTGCTGAAAACCCTGCTGATCAGTGTCATGGCGTATCACTCACTGGCAACAATAAAAGTCATTTTTGCCATTATTTTGCCATACAACAGGTTCAATCATTCCATGCACTTTTGATTAAAAAAACAATGTTAAATAGCATAGTGACTGTTCACTTTCAATATTTAATTTCAAAACAGTTTTAATTTTGCATAGATTATAAAAGATGTTCCAAATTAGAAGGAAGCCAAGCAAGGAATTTGAATAGCCGAGCCAAAACAAAATTGGCAGTACGTCTTCTTCTAAACTGCAGAAAGGACAGAAGAAGAACGCTCTTTGTTATTCCCTGCAATGCCTTTAATAGAAGAGGAGACAAGAAGAGCAGGTGCACAAACTAATATGGCTGTAACCGTTTTCCTAGACTATACAAGATTTGATTTACAACATCCGATTCATCTGATTCCACTGTGGGAGAAGCAAAGCTGGTACTTTTGTCACCACGTTCGGTCGGCTGGTTTGATGGGTGGCACTTTTCTGCAAAACTAATCTCTTGAAAATAATCAATATTCTGTGAATGCAATATTAAATGAATGACCTGGGTGCTTGCAATGGTACATCAGCGTGTGATGCATCAAGTTGTTCCTCCATTATATTGCTACTAACATTTCAATCGCAGATAACCAGCATGTGTTTAAATGAAACATGTTACACAGAGCCAAATGCTAATAACTGAATCCAGTTGATGCTTACCTAAGTTGGGAAAATGCCTTTATTTTATTATTTTTTTAAAACAGTGTAAAGAAAACTGCAGAGAGTGCTTGTGGGGAAAAAAGCACAATAAAGTGAGTTAGATAAGTACAGTGAGAGTGAAGAGGTACGGGCCTGCAGGTGCTCACACCAAGAGACAACACCTACAATGTGCATACGCAATGGACCACACACACACACACACACACACACACACACACACACACACACACACACACACATACATACACGACCTAACACACATGCATAAACACCCTACAGACATTTGTCGCGGACTGAGGTGTATCTGCTGGTACACCGGAAAGTGACTTGGTTACACTAATATTTTGGTTGACAGAATGCTATTATTACAGTTTTATAGTAGGGCTTAACAATTACTAGTAGAAGTATTATCAAAATCGCAATATGGCTGAAGTTTTTTTGTTCTCATTCAGATTTATAGTCTGTTATATCGCTAAAAACAGAGTAAATTGTGTATCAGAAAATCAGCTGTGACGCCCAGCTGACTCCACAGCAAGCACTAAGAATGCAAGGGTGCTGTTTAAAAAGGCAAAAGTGGTTTATCAACTGTTTGATGAAAAATCTGTTTAGGCACAGATCTCATCAGCTGTTAGAATGAATCTGTGTGGACGATAAACCTCCATGCTTTAATTAACTCTTGTTTTAATTTCATGTTAGAATTATTAGGTTTTTTTTTGTTTTAATTTCCAATTTCAGTGAAAAACAGAACATTTCTGATTGTGTTCTGAGTTAACAGACAATACAGAAACAATTTTTAGGCATTTCTGTAGCCTTGTGTTTCCAGCATTTTTACTTCCCTTTTATTACAAAAGAGACTGTCACGATCAGTATTCAAAAGGTCTCGCACTTGATATTTGCTCTGAGGAAGGAACAAATATCAGTTCAAATGTATGCATAGCACCAGCAATTTGATTTTTACATTTTTTTTACTTCAATGCTCAGGTCTGATACCTGAGTATTTTTTTACTAGCTTGAAACTGACACCAGTACAAGCCTTTAAGATTACGCATTTGTGAGCCCAAGTCTGCATATAAATATCTGGCTTGGCTTGATGATTCAGAATTGAACACACAAAAACTCCTTTGTGTACGCTCGTAGTCTACATACACGCTACTAATAAACTGAAATGAGTATAAATAGAATCTGTCCTTGTTCTGTATCTGTAAAAATGAACTGCAGCATGAAGACAACAATTATTTTGGGGTGAGCCAGTGTCCATGTGACTCATTCATGTGTGCTCAAATCATAATTACAGTATTTCCACCAGCACTTGAATGCAGCAAATCCTAAAGTAAGCTCTCTTTGTCAGCTCTGAGTGATTATAACACTTAGATCTTTCTTCAATCTTAATCCATAAGAGAGAAACTGTTATAATCCCAAAATAGGCTATTGCTGAACTACAACCCTTTTCCTACTTTGTGTTTATTACATTAGGGCCAAATGCACAGATGTTACATTTGAGCTGTGTCGGCATTGGAATACATTTAATTCAGTCTTCAGAGGGAAGAGAGTGGCAGAGGCTTAGACGGTCTCTACTGGCACTACCACGCTGAAATGAACTTTACCAGTAACAGCCTATGTTCGTTAATAGCTTGAGAAAACCACGAAACATTATTTTTTTCCTCAGGGAAAAATTATGAATCAACTTCGATAGACATGGTTATGATTTTTTGCACTGTGCTGGTGTGAACAAGGAAAAAGATCATTAGCACAAGTGGGAAAAAAAAAAGTTTTCACAAACTGTGGTGATATGGAGCCTGAGGACAGTAACATCCCCATAGGGATCAATTAGCCTAGTGTGTTAACACACACCGGGAGTCATTACAGGCTAAGTGCTCCAGAATAGTCAGCACATCGTGACGTAAAACCTGACACGCGGCATGTCGAGTTCCCCAGCATGTGCAGAGCGAAGCTGAGGTGAGGACTGAAGTCATTACGGAGCCTTGTCGTGTAGCTCAGTCCAGCGTGTTACCTTCTGTGTGCGGATAATGAAGTCAGCGCTAACTAGGACGACATCCTTTGTCTTCCATTTCCTTTGAGGATATTATGGGAAACTTCTAGTCCAGCTCCACATCCACTACTGTAACACACAGCTGACTTTCCACTATAATAAACCTCAGTGTGAAAAGTGCTTCATTACCGCTCCACAGCTACTCTAATTTTGAAGTGGAACAGACCATCAAATCTCATTAATAATGGCTCCTAGTTTTATTCACAGAGCACACACATTTTTTCAGTTTTAAAAAAAGTCTAAAAGGCTGCTCAACTGTTTGACTTATTTTCTAATCACAACTGGTTGAAAGTTAAATTAGACCTACCTGGCCAAAGCATCATTAAGAAAAACTGGCATGTCTATTTTTTCCCTCAGCACTGAGCTACACAGTCCACCAACACCGCTCCCCACATGCTGCCCTTCTTTTAGCGCAGGGTTTCTTCCTGGATTGCTGTTACACAGCGGCAGCGGTGGAGGTGAAGGAAATTTGTTTATGTACCAGTGATGTGCCCTGTTGTGTTATTTATTGCACGCTACATATTTTGAATACTCAACAGCTTGCTATCCTGCAGAACTACTATAACACAGCATGAGGTGCAGCGTGACAGCCCTTTAAAGTGAGCTTGGTTGATGTTTGTGGTAGTAAAAAAGTTCGACACAATTATTTTGGTTATATCAAGACTATGTAAAGGCAAGCTTAGACCAGAGATTTACAATGAAATGAAAATGTTTAAGAGCAGATACAGGCTAAAATCAATAAGGATCATGCTCCAAAAACAAAAACACACCACACTGATGAATATGATGACTACTGATTATAGTTTTGCAGGACCAGATGGTTTGAAGGCCCCCAAATTTGTTTTTTTGGCTGTAATCTTTCACTCCAGTTCAGCTGTGAAATCTTGAAAACTAAAAAAGGCATCTTAAGTATTCTGATTAAGTGGAAGAGGGAAGGGATTTTTGACAACTTTATTGCATTTCTCAAAATATTTTGTGGGTCTTATTGAGAAACAACCCTGTATGTGGGTCCCAGCATGAAAAAGTTTGGAAAACACTGCTCTAGACTCACTGACAAAGTGCGGAGTACATTATCACGCCACTATAAATGATAAGTCAACCACCACAGGCATTTCAGCAGCTGGCTGACATCACTTAATGTTTTCAAGTGAACAAACACAGTGCTGTTATGTTTGTCTGAATCACTACAAACCACAACTGCCTCATCTCAGTGTGTAAATCTGGACAGGAAGACTTACAAAAGACCAGAGATGTGGAAGTGAAAACACCAAATAACCTGTCGTGGTACATACGTTAACTTTTGAATCTCAGACAGGAAGACACATTTGTAACCACAAAAAATACTAAGCTGGTAGGCCCAGTCGTATGTAGCTGCAGACAGATACAGAAACACAGATAAACACAGCTAAACGCATGATTCCCTCCAGGCTGGTGCCTTGCAGAGATGTCAGAGAGAAGTTTGTGGGCGGCAATCTGACAGACAATAATATTTCAAATTCACCCCAGAGACATCAATTTTCAACTGTATTGACAAACTGTGATTACAACAGCCTGACCTGAACAAATCACCCAATAAATGGGTTACCAAACCACTAAACCAGTGAGTAGTCAGGGTTTATGTATGCTAGCAGGTGAGAAAGATGACACAAGGTAATCAGATTTTGAACAGGCTGCTGCACTGCTCACCTATGTTTTCTGATAGAGACAGAGCGGGGGAAAACAGTCTGCCTTGGGTGATGTGTAAACACTCACAACAGATTATTATGACGTAAAATTAAGAATTTCCATTGGTGTGGCTGTAACCTGTTTAGCTGCTGAAAGAAATGTTCCAAAGCAATCCTTGAATGGCTAATTTGATCCATGTTGTGCCGGTTCTTGCAAGTCGAAACAGGCTAAATGTCTCCAGTCTGTCAGCTACCAAAGCGAGTGCTGTCTCTGGCTAACCTGCCTCACAAGACAGACCAGGCTAATATTTATGTCTGTCCCCTTCCCTGCTCGTTGCTCTGGCCATGTGTTTATCTACAGGAGGGGGGTAGTGGTGGCAGAAACACAGTGGCCAGCAGCCATTATGGCAGAAGGATGCTGGGAAAGGTAAGCTAAGTGGAGCCAGAAATCCATGGCTCAGCTTTCTGGCCAGCTTTGCCGGTGCATTAATGGTCAGAGTGTACCTCGTGGCCCACTGTTTTAAACATGTGCTTCAACTGATCAAGTACGATGTCTTGTTCACCTGCTATTGGTCAGTGGCCAAGCTGATGAAATAACCACTAATTCATAGTAATTACTGTGGTAATTTGGCTTAATAACACTGTATTCTATAGTGTTCCCTCTTTACTTTTCATTCATTTATTTTACATAACACGGTCTGGTGTTGAAATGATGAGCTGCGTACCTTTATATAACCCCATTTGCAAGACTCCATGTTTCTATTTTTATTCATTTTTTGTAGGTATATCCCATTACTATTTGCTGCAGCAACAACCCAATTTCCCCATGGGGATCTTTAAAGTCATCTTATCTTAAATCAACATTGTGGCTTGGTTGAGTGCATGCTGATCTTCACCACTGAAGGTGTGCTGAGTTCGGCCTGTGGCGGTGTGCAGGGGACTGCAGAGGTACTGCTGTGTGCAATGTACAGGGGACAGAGGTGAGCCTGTGCTGGTCATACAAAGCTGCCCATTCAGGTGCTGGTGGCCAAAGGCCAGTTACGAATCCTGGTACAGACTGCCCACCCTCTCCCAACCTTCATCACCTGTTTGCCCTGAGTGACCCACCCATGTCTCTTTTCTACCATCACCGAGCTCTCTGTGTTCTTTCTTTCTCTTTCCATTTCTGTCTTTATATTGGCATCCATCTCTCACCTACAACACTTTCAGCTCTTGACCTCTATAAACATGATTATTCACTCAGCTCTCCTTCCTTACCCCATCGTCTTATAAAAGCCACCGCTCTTGCTTCCTCACTCAACATCTTACCCTCTCCCCACGCCCGAACGACAGCCCCTTATTACAAGCCACTGCACATCAGCCCAGAGAGGTGCAGTGTTCAGCATCGCAGCTAGACTTCAGCAATGTCAGGGGAAAATAAATTCCCTGGCTTCATCCCTTTCTTTGCTCTTTACTCTCCCTCTCCTCCTCTGCCAGAAGCAAGCTCTTGGGTTACAAGTGGATCCCAGGAAGACCAGCAGTCGTGAAGGCGTCAGCTAATGGGGATCCTAAAGCAGAACAAGGTGATGTTCTCGCTCTGTCCCCATCTTTCATTCTCAGGTTTTTCTTCCCCCAAGCCTCACTGCCACTCCTCACTTGTTGCTATTCAGAATGACAATCTTTATCCTGCTTCCTACAGTGAAACAGTTGAAAAGAGGAAAAAAATCACTTTTAATAATATATTACATGTCTAATATGGCCAAGAGAACTATAACAGGGGACAAGGGTGACGATTGCTCCCTGTTGCCATGGCAACTTTCTTACTTGTCTTTGAGTGTGATCGTTAAACAATGACTAAATGCCTTCCAATTTAGCTTATGACAGATTTGAGCTTAACAAACAGACAGTTTTTAGGGGGCTTGGATTTCTGTGGCACAGTGATTCACCAGCTATTTGCAAGCGATTAGAAAGAGTTACAAAACCTAATTGTGAATCTGCGTTTGGCCTGACAGGAAAAGCTTGGGAAAAGCAATGGGTGCTTGTTCAAAACTGTGGGCAAGCCTTCCTCTAGAGAACAAAGCAGACCCATTGTGATGAAAAATGCAGCCGCCTTTCAGACAGCCATAACGAGTTGCATGGCTTCATAGGCTACATCACTACCCCATCTAGCCTTCTCCATCTGTGGGTGTCTGTGTGTGTGTGTGTGCACGTGTGTGCTGGAGGCTGTCTAGTCCCTTAACTAACCAACCAATCAAACTACACCCTCCCACACAGCCTTATGAAACCAGCACCGTCACAGTGCACGAGATGGATGGTGAGTTATTACTGAGAAGTGGAAATGTGTCTGTACAGTTTGAAAAAGAGGAAAATGTTCAAGGCAAAGAGAGAGAGAAACATTGGCACACATGCCACCCACTTGGGTGCCACAAGAGCTGCATCACTCGATCAATAAGCTTCAGGGAGTGAGGGGAATTGTCAACCGTGCAAAAGATGCCCTCAAATGTGCATACGCAAGCAAACACAAACACACACCCACACCTAGGATCTCACGTCACTCCCAGCAACACAAACACAGAAACACTGAGCCTAGCCTCACATCTTTAAAGCAAAAAGGCACACACCGAAGAGTGCTCACACCCATCTTCTACATATCTTAATTAGCAGTGCCACTGAAACATTGTGCACAACTGGGCTAAAGCTAATATCTTCACAAAGCACCCCCCTCATCTCCCACCTCCTCTACTCATTATTTCCTCCCCTCTAGAGACTGGGTACAGCTGCTTGAAAATGAAAATACTTCCCTGGCACAAAGTGTCAGAGACTGTGTCATGATGGAGTGAAAGAGGCAGGCTTTAGGGGAATATGTAGGTGGCAAATCTAGTTACACTATACTAAACAATTTAAGGGGGATTTAAGTGGCCTGACTGATATTGGTCACTTACTGCCGGTAAAGGCAATCCAGCGGGCGTATTTGGTGGCTTCGCGACGCCAGTGCGATGCCACCAGCAGTCCGCAGGTGACTGTGAGGGAGATGATGCCCATGATGATGAAGAAAAGCGTGGTGACCCATTCCGGGGGAAGCCGTGGTGGGATACAGGTCCGGTCTCGCCCGTGGATAGTCTGGCATTGCCGGACTAGCCCAACTGTTAGGGCACCTAGAGACAGAGACAGAGATGATTTTGATGAAGAAGACTGTATAATTCATCTGTACAAATGTAAAAAACAGAAATTTGGAACTGGCATTTAAAAATAACCGTTGATCTATACGACAATACAGCTAATAAACAAATAGTATACAAAGCAGGATCAGCAGTGTATCTCCTGAAAAACTGTCCCATAAAACAGAAAGATTAAAAAAGAAAGAACATGTGCAGCAGTGCTATATACACGGTGTATCTATGCCCCAGTAGGCATACAAACTAACTATGGAAAAGCAACCAAAAAGCCCTGAATCCTGAGTATACTTCCAAGACAGAGGCCTGTATGTGACACAGACAATCACTTGATCCCACAAGCAGGAACAGCAGCCTTACCAGACTACATCTCTGAGAGAGAAAGCGGGCCAAACCTGCTGGAAAAAGACTGAGGAAGACAACGAAGAAGAACAATTCAAGCAAGAGGGACCGAGGGCCTTAGAGTCAAGAGAAACGGTGAAGTGGCGAGAAATTTGCGCCTCAATCACTCACAAGGCCTGAGGAGGGGAGGACTCAAGCGTGGCAGCTCAGCTGACACCAAAGCGCCAAAGAAAAAGGCAGAGATGGAGAAGGAGGAGTGGGGAAAGATAGAGAGAGGCTCCTTTAATCTGTCATTGATTCAGTGCCTGTGAGGGGCTCCTCTCTCCTTCCTTGTGGGCCCAATTACTTGAGAGGCTGGCATTTTTGAGAGAGTGTGAGCGAGAGAGAGAAAGACAGAGAAAGAAAGAGAGAGAGAGAGAGAGAGAGAGAGAAAGAGAGAGAGAGAGAGAGAGAGAGAGAGATGCTTGAGTGAGCTAGAGTGAGAGAGCATCAGTTGCATACACGTGTGACACCAGGGTGTATCCCAAATTTATGTTCATTATGAAGGACAGCCAGACAGAAATCACAATTACATCACAGAAATATGCATCTGTGCTATGGCTCCATATGTCAGAAAAAAATTGGGGGGAAAAAATCACAAGCAGTCCTCTGGGATCTTCCAAACCCAACCACCACCACCTCTCATTGTTATAATCTCTCCCCTTCTGTCCTCTGTTGCAGAGATGCAGAGTTTGAGCTTGGATCTTGGACTCGGTGCATGTGTACATCTGCTATCATGAAACATGGTGGAATCAGACATCCTACGTTAACTGCCCATCGCTGATCAGACTGTGAAAGTAATGGATTTTCGCCACAGGCTGAGTCACGAGCAGAGTTCTGCCAGGGATGAAGCATGAAGGCCAGCACTGGGAGTAGAAACACGCTCTGGTGGTGGAGTCACTCTGGAGGGACGCCATTCAATTAGTGTATGTCTCCACAGGGGAGTTTCTACCTGAGTAAGCAGAACAGTGTCGCATCAGTCATTTGTATGGCAGGTGTGAACTGTCTTGCAACTCCCTGCTTCTCCAGGACACCCCCTGCATGTGGAAAAACAATGACCAACCCTTCCCCAGTTGAATAAATAAATAAATACTATCACGCTACATGCACATCTATGTGCAAGTAGCAAGAAATGCAGCGTATATGGTCAAATAAAATTGAAAACCCAGGGTTTGATGTTATAATATGCCTTCAGAGAAGCATGAGGGAATCATTTCCTCTATTCAATTGAGCCATAGCCTGAAAAAAATTATTGATTGGGCCAATAGTAAGCACTCATTTCATTGACCACAAAAGAACCCATTCATTGACAAGGCAAGCTCACGTGGGCGAGAACATAAAAGTTCACCAGTCGAGTGGCTTAGCAGAGTGGGTGGACATGTGCATGAGACAACCACACAAGACAGTTTCTGTTTGACATTTTTACTCTTCTGCTGCAACCTACATACATTAAAGGAATGGACATATGGTGCTGCAACCAAACCATTTAGCCCTATTGTGAACAAGGTGGTCTGAACTCCTTATCGAGTGTCACACCCTGTGGGCGTGGGGTGGGCCTGCCCCCATCCCACAGCTACAAAGTCCTGCAGCCTGTCCAGAGGAAATCCTGTCCCCTTTATAACACCCAGTGAAAGCACAGCACTTAGAATAACAACCAAACATGAGCTCAACCCTTCCCAAATCACAAACAATGACAGAGGCTCAAAAACACCGCCTTAAGAGTTCACGCAAGCCACATCTAGAGCTAAAGAGAACCGAAGGCCTCTGGACTCAACACAGGAGCGCTGCCCTTACTGCCTGCTTATTTTATTGCAAACAAGGCATAACTGAATGGATATTCTCTATCTCAACATTTATTGCCTAATCCTCAGCCTTATTGCTATGGCAATTCAATTCTCTTTGTATAGAAGTCTTATCCAATAACAGCAGAAAAGAAAAATGGAGGTCAAGGCTCGCCCGACTAAAATGGCACTTGAATGGCTCATGGGGGCTTACTTGATATGGCCTATTTTAGAAGTCCCCCACATATTCCTGAGTAACCTTGAACGCATTTGTGGAGGGGAGGTGAGGGAGGTGAAGAAAGCAGGGACCGGTGCTGGGAACAGGAGAACATTAGGCAAGGTTTGATAGCTGCGGTTAATGGCACTGTTTTACGACCATTTCCCTTGGATCCTTCAGTCTCCCACTGCTTCACTAGCTCTCAGTGGAATTCCTGCCTTACAACAGGCAGGCACGCCATGGCACACAGCCTGGTCAACACACAAGTAAACAACCGAGTGCATTCACACCACCATCATACACGCTTTAAAGTAGCCATAAGGAACGTACACACCCACTTGCACAACAATATTTATCATGCACGTATCAACATCAGAGAAATGCAACTCGCGCACACACTTTGAGCTGGCTCTGCACAGCTATACACGTGGTTCAATTAACCAAGGGCAGAAAATGAAAAGTATGAGCGATGGACCAATGCCTCATTTCCACCCTATTGCAGGCTGGTGTGTAAGGGGGTGAAGGAAGAACCACCAAACCACTGCTTCCAGCATTTTAGCTTATGGATACAAATTAATGTCACACACAGAAACAATAGGCCCATTCTCCATCTTGTGTCGCCATTCACTTAAATGTTCCCTTCATGTCCTATTACTCTGCTGTCCTCTCTGTACTCGCCATGATGAAAATAGTCCTTCCACCATGTCTCAGTCTAAATGAGAGGAAATGAGGGCTGTGTCGGCTCATCTTCAGCATGGTGATGCTGTCATTAGTGGAGCATAGGGGGTGCTGCTGTTTGCGAGCGCTGGGGGGATGAGTCAAACAGGCCTCTGAACTGTGGTGGGCGGCAAACAGGCGAGCGAAAGCAGTCAACAGTCTCTGCTTCTGCTGCTACAGGCTTTTACAGCACCCACTTACACTGTAGGGGCACTGAACCACAGCTGTATACTTTCTACTCTTGCACACAGCTCCAAGTAGAGCGAGGTGCGAGTACAAATATACATATGACAACATCCTTCGCTCACATAATCGTGTAAACATTCGCATTTTCAATAAACCGACTCAGCAACATTTCCCTCAAAATAACTCACACAGTAAAAGTAACGTAATGCATACAAGCTTGCCTGCAGTTTAGAAGACATGAAATATATTACAGATGTACCCACCATATACCGCATTTTGCTTTCTGCTTTTCATAAGATAAATTAATGCATGTCCAAAACTTAAAGACTCAGTGAACTCTAATCTTTGATGCCACCACATATTTCTGGAGCTGCAATGTTGACAAAGCATTGTGAAGCTGACTTTGTAGTTACAGAAATTTGTGTGTTAATTTCCAGGAATAAAAGTATTGTGAACTCACAATATTTGAGTTTGCGTTCTGTCACCGTGTCCACAGTCAGTGTCAAATTAATAGGCAATGCATATGCTCCACAGTGTTAATGAATTATATCACAGATTGCAGTCTTGGCTGTGTTGTTTCTAACTTTGGGGCAGGCAGCATATGCAAACTTCGGTCCAAATTGAATTTTAGAAGGTGAACAATGTACACTAAATCAGCAAAATGTGTCTCAACAGCTGAGCACTCCTTTATTTGTGCATCCAAACCAGAAACTGTCTCTATACTAACAGAACTTCTCCACACAAACAGAAGAAAGCCTGCACTGGAAATATGTGGTTCTTCACAAACTAATAAGCGTGTATATGGCTCAGAAACAGGAATGCCTGATAGGAACAGCCATGCAAAGATGATGATATTCTGAAAAAAGAAACTATTCCATTTATTTGCTAAAATGTGCAATGTTTTCTGGTAAGAACCTCTGCCATTAAGGTGTTTTCACAGCTGATGTCTGGCGAAGTTGAATACAATCTTGTAGGGTATGTGGTTCTTTCAGAGATGCAGAACACCGCATCTGAAGTGGGCTGCACAATACAGAAGTGCTCACTGGTCACAGGCCGCTTCCAACTGAACGCTCAAGTGCTTTCCATCAAGTGAGAGTACAACTAGGCTCAAGATGAGAAAAACAGCCAAGGAATCATGCATTTTACAAAACTGAATGGTTAGTTTGATATAAAAATAACCAAAAGACAAAAGTCTGTTCATTTTGGCCTGTTGGATATTGCTAAATGTACTAAATAATATGCTGCACAGAGAAGCAAATACATAATCAATCAATGACATTGAATCGATCAAGCTTAAGAGCAGTACATTTGCCTCCTAGTTTGGGGCAGGTAATGGCACCAAAACTTGTCTGAGGACTTGCTTCTGTTATGTTTGTTTGTGCTTGACAAGGCAAACCGAGGAAGATTATAACGTTCTGTTAATTTCACATTTAAACTAGCTGTGGTGGTAATGTTCTTACTGTCGTGGTGAACCACGGCTGTGTGAACACAGAGGAAACATTGATTTGCATGTTAGAGTTAAAATCTTTCTGATAGGTGCCTGACTTACAGACCACATTACATTTTGCATATCAGTTAAGATCCATTTATTATTTGGCAATAGGTAATGAAATTAAACCAGTGATAAAAATACAACAAAGGGCAAAGTATTAGTTAAATTCTGTCTCTCTCAAAAGAACAATTTAACTTGACTTTTCAAGATGACGTCTCAAAAACATCTTTGTGCACATCTGCTCCCTCCTGAATCTATTTAGTGCTGTCATGTCAGAACAATCAAGTAATACAGGTACACTTGTTAGCTGTCTCCCCCAATGTAATTCTACAAGCTGTTTCCAGCTGTAGGTTGCATTTAAGATCCAACGTTAAATTGCAGTTATGTTAATCTGAAAACTACTTTCTGCTGTAACCAAAACTGTGAATTTTCCATCCATGTGAGAGTTAATAGCCTAATACTTTAGGCTTTTTCAGACTGTGACAGTACTGAACTAAGTGAAATGAGTACTACATACCCCCCTCTCCATGCAAAAACCAAGGCAACTGCCCTGCAGTCTGACACAGATTAATTAAGCATAACCTCAAAAGCAGAAGTCAAATAGACAACAGTCAAATTAGATGTTAAATGAACTTAGAGTGATGTGCTCTTTCCAAGTAAGATCGGGCTTGATAATGTCAAATCTCAAATAACAATATATTCGACAGCCTCTGTCTACTACCATGACTTTGGACTAATTTACAGTTGTGCAAACACAACACACACCGGCAGGATATGGTCTGGTAGATTCTGCAGCTATTGCTAACTTAATGCACTTAATGCACTAAATTGAGTAATTTAATGAACTGCTGACCGAGCGAAGGAACAAACCACCATTTGTACTGTGTCTACTGACCAACAGGTGGCGCTAACCAAACAAAAGCTAAAGAGTGAAATTATCAAATGTGTGACTCCAGCCCGTAGTGTTTCGTTCATTCAGTCTGACATAGCAACTGGTTTGTCAGTCTGTGAGTAATAGGTCGATTCAGCAACTGAGCCAGCAACTCCTAGTCTAACAACCAAACATGCAAATGTGTTTTTACCATGAAGCACTGCGTTGTTCGGGTGTCACGCAAAGACAATGAATGAATGACCAAGGATGTTTGTGCGTTTGTTGCAGCTCTGGTCAATTCAGACTCCTTTAAGAGTAATCAGCCAGCACTAAAGTCATTGCCAAGATAGGCAAATAGCAAGTGTGTCTGTACTGAATGGTTACTTGGTGTTTACAAGCGTGTCTGCCTGCTTACAGCTCTACAGAGCACAGCCCAACTGCAGCCAATCTGAAATTTCAATTTGTTACATCTGTGCTCTGATTCAATTCATTCATCTTAAAGCACCATTCAAATGAACAATTGATTTTTGAATTGACCCATCACGACTGACTTTGCCATTCATGTCTAGAACAATAATCCCAGGCAAACAATGTTGTACACAAACACAGGTGATAGGAGAGAAGAGGCAGAGTGAGAAAACACTTTAGGCTCTGTGGAGCTTCTGTTTTCTGTCTCTGTCTTGCTTGCATTCTTCACTTTTCTGACCCGTCATGATTATCACTTTGTGTTCCTCCTTTACAACACCCTCATTCAACAGCCTGCTCCATACAATCAAACTCTTTGCAAAGCAATCTCGCAGTAATGCAATGCTGGAACTGTGAGTGCAGGAGTGAATATCTCCTCCCTCGACAGAGAATGGTCTCATAATTGTTCTGCTGTGAGAATGTCTGTCAAAATCTACGGCCGATGCCTTCATCCAGATGAGAAGCACAGCCAGAGGTAAAAGCGGGGAGGCTAAACACTGAGATGTCAAGGACACTTGTCTATGATTGCTTAGGGGATCAGTCACCTTCAGTGTTAGACAAGAGATATCACTGAAGTAGAAATTACAGGTTTTCACTCCCACGCAAAGACAGCAGGAACACTGCCATCACCACTGGCCTTTGATACAGCGGCATGCTGAAAGGGCTTGTGTGTACCTATACCTGGATGCAGTTTTGCATTTATAAAGAGGGTGCGCATGCATACAAAGTGTTTTTGGAGGCTAGGTCATTCAGGCTCTAAAGAATGACATCCACTGTGATGACACAGAATATCTGCAGGAGGGAAATCATTTGTGTTGAAGTCTTTGTGTTGAGGCCCCAGCAGGAAATCAAGTGAGCTTTTATTGCCTGGGGATGTCACACTGAAGTGAGGACAATGTCAGGTTTCCACATTCTGCCTTTTGTGTTGAATGACAGTACCGCTACTTCTATTTGAAGCTGCCTGAAGTATTCAATATCCGGAAGAGCTTGGCCTTGACCAGAGTTCCCACACCAAAGCCTTTTGTATGCCAAATGCTGACTTGAAGATTTCCTCCGTTCCCAATTAGTGTGAGCAATTACAAGATAAAGCAATCAGTGCTGAATGATTTTTTGCATGGGTTTAAGTTTGTTAACATACTCCTGGTTTGATCAGCTAACACAAAAATGTCTAGATCAAATCTTTTGACCAAAACCACCAGGGGGGAAAAGCCACACATGAAAGCTTTTATGTGCAAAGTTGGCTTTCATCATTGCTATCTGCCCAGGGGAAAATGTCTGTTTCTCCACACACTCTTGAGTACAAAGATACCACGCAGAGTTCCCTAAAAATACAAGTTATCAAACAGCGAGCGCAGTTTAGAATTTATTCTGATATCACAACAACAACAGCGGAAATCTGGGGTCAGCGACTGGAGATATGACTTTGTTGCAGTCTTGCGTCAAGGGCTCTGCCAGGTTATGTCAGCACAGTCCTGGTGAGAAAGCAGACTCAGACTCCATCTTATCAAATCTGAACAACCTGATGAGAGCAAGTGAAGATCATTGCTCAAACTGATTTGACTAAATACTGCATGTAAAAAAAAAAAAAAAAAATCTCTGTCAGTGCTGTGACATAAACAAACGCTAATGGGTTTGGCATTTAAAGTACGAATGATGCTGAAATTCTGGTCTAAGCACAGATCTATAATGAGGACAACTTAGACTGTCCCATTATTATAACAGTATGATTTAAAAATACAACACACACTGATTAACTAAAGCTACTCATGCCATGTCAAGACAGAAATAGAGGCTATAACCTACTATCCAAACTGGACGTTTACAACTCTGCGGAGGACTTGCTTCATAATAAAGTTAACAAATACATGGTAACACCTCTCATAAAAGCAAAATGAGTGTGATGTTGTAAACCCTAAAACAGTGGCTGGTAAATTTTCAACATGATGACAAAAACTGTGCAGAAGAGGGGGCTGTGTTAAAATGTGAGTATCGCCTCCATGTGTCATAAAACCATCCAAGAAACCCACTACAAATCACCAGTGTGCTGTAGAAGCTGGGGGGAGTTAGTGAGAACAGCGATGAAGAGATGGGGGTAGGTAGCTTTACAACTCTTAGAACAAGAGCAAACACCAGCAAAAAAAAAAAAAAAAATAATGGTGTTAAAATAAAGCATTATTTTTAAACCAGAAGTAATAAACTGGGTAGGATTAAAACTTGCAGAACTGGTGGTATTAGCAAGATGTTACCCTGCTGGAAATGTTTTGCCTGTGGTAAACTAACACTAAAGTGTGACCTGAGACAAAACTCAGGGAAGTAATCATAGCTTGGTGAACAAACAACAAGCCGGGACATTACTTGCTCTCCGAATAGGCAAGTGGAATGCATAGTGGATCATGTCTCCATTTAATTTGCATCCTATTATTACATTTGTCCAGAGTGCTTATTCTGTAGAGCTAATACAGACTGGCCATGCAATGGTGGATGAACCCACCCTGACCCAGTTACTAAGCTGTCATTCTGCGGAGGGAACAAAGAGGAGCAGCTGTCTATCAATAGCGTGGATGTGTTTTGAGAACTGACACAAAAAAAACAGAGGACAGTCAATGTGTACGTTTGTGAAAACCGGTTAAGAAGCCACACACAACAACCAGGCCTCCTACAGCGGCCACAGTTTCTCTGTCATCCCCCAATTTGACTGACCATGGACCACAGGGTGATGTGTTAAATTGTTCAAATGTGCTCACTTTTTTCCCATGGTAGCATAACTTAACTGAATAGACTCATCAGTTATGAAAAAAAACACGGGTTGGCTTAAGCAGCACATCCACAAGACTGATCAAAAATTAAAAATGTCAAAATTATATACATATTTAAAATTTAATGGTCTTGGTGTGCCAGTCTGGAAATGTATTTGAAGCAGAGAGTAGCATGCTGTAGTGGACAAAAGATGCTGCTGCAGATGAAACCCTCTGAACAAAAGGATAAATCTTTGTTATGTGCTGTAGATTATCTGAGAGGCTACAGCAAATGTTGCCGGGATGCAGGGGCAGTATAGAGGCAGTGGCAGAGATAATCAAAACAGATAAAGCAAAGGGTGAGACACAAAAGAAGTTGACAATGTTAATCACGGCCTGATAAAAATTACCTGCTGATTCACCAGTGTTGATCCAATCTGGGTTTGCGATACTGGCTATTGCAAAGATATCTGCTGCCAGAAATAGGCATCCTGAAATTATCGTCAGTTTATCCATATCGCCAGCTTAAGCTTTGGTGTGTAGTGGGTGAATGACGAGGGAAAATTTGGCGTGGTGGTCCAAATGTGACCCCCACCACCACCACCACCACCCCACCCCCCAAACTGTGAAAAGGTGGGACCGATATGGGCTGGTTGTTGTCAGTCTACCTCGCCCCCTTCACTGGGAGCCTGCCGTTGTGGCTCCGCCGTGCATTTTGTCCACACATTGCAGCAATTTGGTCTTTCGTGGCGATGGCAGGGAAGCCTTCCGTTACACAAAACAGGGCAAAGCGTCAACGTCCAAAGCATCACATCTCAAAAAGCCAGCTTGTTTCCCCCTCGATTATCCCTCCGATGAGGCATTAGCTCGCTGAACGCCAGGGCCCAGGACTCCAGCCGCTTGTGTTGTCGTTTGGATCCGTGAAGCAGCAGCGGCGGCAGCAGCAGCATTGGGTAACTGCGGCTAGCGGATAGCTTGCTAGCTATTTCCCAAATCCGGACTCAGTGTGCCGAGCTGCGGCCCAGAGGCTGCGCGACGCCCGAGACCCCGGCTGCGCTAGCATTTCAAGAACAATGCCACACCACGGAGGAGATAAATAAACAAGTAAGTTCCCTCACTTCGCGGTATCCTTGTTTTCGGCGAGGGAAGGTCTAGCGTTACCCGTCAGGAAAACGAGAACCCATCCTCCCCCTCTTGCTTATTCATGCCCCCGTCTCCGCTGGAATAGCATCTGTACGAAGTCCGTTAGCCGACGAGCTCCTCTCTCCGGACCGCGGGGAGGAAACCACAAAGCAGGGCTGTGGTGTGTGTGTTTCAGTCACGGTGCGGCGCGACCAGAGCCATTCTGGACGGGAAACGAGAGCGTTATTGTTGTGCTTCCACCTCCGTATGCCCACCGCTAGCACAGCCCCTCTTTCTTCCAAATGACATCAGGCGAACACCCCCACGCAGAGCCGTCCTACACATACACACACATGCACAGGCACACACATATATACACACACACGCACGCACACACAGAGCAGCTCACGGTGTGTTCGCGTTCAGGGGGCATTCGGTCTCTTCTCGCGATACTGCGCGGACGTCGGGGAGGGGGTCGGTCGCCACTCAGCGCTGACTGAGGGGTCAGACTCAGGGATGTAGTGGCAGGTTAAAAAAAGAAACCTTTTTATGCTTTATTCATACCCCCAAGCTGATTTTCATTATCATCAGCTTGATTCTTTTTTTCACTCTAGGGACCCTGATAGGAGAAAATATTTTGAGTTAAACTGGTCTCACTTGAACATAGTTAAATAAATTGTATTTTTGTAAACTGTTTTGTAAAATGTATTTTCTTTTGTATAGTAACAAAATCTAGTGGAAAATATTCCTCATTATGCTGACAACCCTCCGAAGTGGCTTCAGGACCCCCGCTGATCCCCTGGACCCCAGTTTTAGAACCGGTAGATGATTATCGTGAGACAACCATATGTATACAAAGAAAGTATACATATATATACACACTCAGTGGGCACTTTATCAGGTCCATCTGTACAATCTAATGCAGCTCAGTGCAACAGCTCTGCCATAAATTCTATGTTAAGGAAAGTTTATAATCATTTTTTGTTGACATTGTGGAGAATGTGCCAATTTAATTATATGTTTATTATTGAGGTTGTAGTTTGCAGAGGTCTTGTACTGGACTACATTATATTGACAGGTGTTTTTAATTTTTTGTCCTCCCCATTATAGCAGTATATATATATATATATATATATATATATATATATATATATATATATATATATATATATATATATATATATATATATATATATATAATATAGATAGATAGATACATACATACATATATATAGATTCATATATAGATAGTGATATATAGCTATACACACACACATACATATATATATATATATACATATAGATATATATATATATAGATAGATATAGATACTGCTTTATATCTATCTATATCTATCTGTATATATGTGTGTGTGTGTGTAAAAAAGTATCTACATACATACATGTACACATTTTTCTAAAACAAAAAAACAAAAACAAACAAACAACAACAAAAAAAACCCAACCTGCATTATTTTAACACTTGTACCATCAATTTATGTCATAAAGCTTATTGTCACCTTAAAAATTTGGGAAAACTGCTCCATGAAATGAAATGCTGGGTAAGCTGAGCTCTCACATCCTTGTTTAAAGTACAAGTTGATACCAAATTGAGGTTTAGATTCACTTTGTGATTTCAAGCGTATTGCCTGGGAAGTTTTACAGACACTGACTGATTTGGTGATTTGACTGATTCTAGTTTCAGTCACTTGTTTTGTCCCAAGTGTGCCAGAGCAGAGAGTTGGCTACTTGCTGGTCAGCTGTTTCCACTGTAGCTGCAAAAAAAGCAGCAGAAATTTAACCATTAGTGTTTCTTCCATGTACTAGACTCTGCATAGACACCAGCTACCACCTTAGTCGATTTACTGATTTAGTTTCTAGTAACACAACATGACCAGAGGCTTACTATTTAAACAGCGCAAACTAAATATAAAAACACCATACTGGCTGGACATGCAAAAATAGATTCACAGGCCACATAACTCACAAATTAAAACAGCTCTCAAATCTAGATGTACAAGGTTAACTCTGTTAGATTACAGATGCCCCCTGTGTGTTGAGGAGCAACTTTTTTTTTGTCCTGCTAGGAAACCCCACTGCTGTTGGGCCTATGGGCTGGACTTGAATATTAACTTTTGTTGCCACCTGCTGGTGATAAATGGAAAACATACAATTTTACTGAGCTGAAAATACATGTGGCACGATAAAACCACAGTAAGAATAAGAAAACTAGTAAAAAGAATAGTAATGAGTCAGAGTGGATAGTTAGCTACAGATCAACACCCCTGAAGCTGGTGTGGTGACTCGCGCAAAGGCACTTGAGAAGGACAAATCTTTAATCAATAGGCCACCTCAGAACCCAACCTTGATACCGAGCTAGGGATTCATTTTCAAGACACCCAGCAGTCAGTTGTGTAGATAGACCATTTAATGAATTTACATCAGATATACAGTGAAATGGACAAAAAAAGAAACACACATGATTATTCTCCTCCTCCCTGTTGGCGTTTACAGATTGCAGTACAGACTAATTACTGGTGACGTCTTTATCGATTATCATTTGTTTTAGGAGGCCGCGGGTCTGAGGCCCCCGTTCCTTTTCCTTTTCAAGCAGCCGGGGGCATAACCTGCCCGAGTTAAAATAAATGCCGTTCCTATGTTGTGTTTTCATACTTCATCCACAAAGGGCGTGTTGATGAGGTGTCCGCTAGCTGCCATGGATTTCTTGCCATCCACAAACTTTTTCGCAGCCTGTAGAAATAAAGAGTAAGAAAAGGGGGCTGTTTAAATTCTCAAGTTTGAATTTATTTAATCCACAGCTCAGCTAATCTGTAAAGAGATGGGATCAGCAATATGGACAAACTATTGTATTATTTCACAATTATTACAAATCATTATATGCAAATTTTTTTTTACCCAGAGTTACAACCCAAATGTTAAATAGTACTAGTACGGTACCCAACATTTGAGTTCATTAAGCACAATTTAAAGAATAACTTAAGCACTATCACACAATAGGTAGGTTTCCAGGCCTTATTTAGCAATAAATGTGTAAATAATTTTAATAATGTACACAGAAAAATGCCTGAATGAATATCACCTGTCACATATGAAGGCATTTTTCTGATTTATTCCTACATTTCTTTGTTTCTTTACTTAGTTCTGTGTATTTATTTAATTAATTCTTCACTGATGTATTTTGTACATCTCTATGTCACCACACTCCCAGGGGTTTACTGATGTCTGAGTGCAGAGATTAATTTACTTGCCTTGCTCCCTCACTGATTGCTACATGAAGTTATGACTGTTGCATGACTGGATCAAAAGTCAGAAATCGAAGACAGATAACAGCTGAGCATGCTGGTCTTGATGATTCGGAGATGATTGGAGACAATAACTGACAGGAATAAATGTGTTTATTTAATTGTTCCCTCATTCATGCAAACTGATGTGAAAAGCATTTGCTGTAAACAAGGATAATCCAGCATAGGAACACAGCTGGGTGCCAGTCACTTCTGCAGTCTGGACTGGAACTACTTTAAAATAGAAGACAAAAGCAGTAAAACAGCTAATTGTACTGTTCCAAGTGTTTGGGCCCTGACAGCAACCTACGTAAAATTACATTTATTACTAATTTCCATGGGACACTTTAAGAAACTTTTTGGAGGAATTCTAAGTTCTCTGTCGGCCAACTCACACAAATTTTTGCACTGCGGCAAAAACATTAAAGAAAAGAAAAAAGAAAGGCAGATTATTATGGAATTTATTGAAACAGATGACGATCTCCTTTGAGTGGTGGGAAATGTGTCTTTGGCTGTTTAAAAGAACATTTAGAATGACTCAGTTGCTGCCCTTCGGCTAAAACCAAATATGTGAACACATTTTGGGTTGTTTCAAAGATGTGACCACAACTAATTTCATTATTTGGAGTTCAAACGTCTTTGACTGTGCACTGACTGATTCCAGTTTTACTTTACAAAGTGCACCACTGAAAAATGACAACACTTTGTCAACTATGGAATTTGCTTGACATCCAGGGAAAAAAAACCTTAGTCAGGAACACACTAAGGTGTATGAAAACTTGGCCAAGGCTATTTTCTGAGTTCTTCAACAGTTTAAATTTTCACCAACAACATAGCTGGCAATGCTCTCTGCTCCCTAAATGTCATCTTGTTCTGAATGTTATATCACAGCAACTCAGCTATGATAAAAAGTTTTCATTTCCTCCAGTTGTATTTACCACTTTCTTTTGTTGTTCATGTGCAATGAACTTTTAACTTGGATGTTTCTGACACAAGTTGGTCCCTTGGGTTGTTCTCAATGTACATGAGCAAGATGTTGAGTTGCACGATTTTAAGTTTTCAGGTTTGTCAGAAATTTAAAGTGGTGACTTTGGTGAAAAATTGAGTGAAAGTGAACATTTTTACCATGAGATATGTATGTGAATTGTTCACAATGTCCTGATGAAGGCAAACTGTGGCTAAAGTTCAACCAGTGACAATGAAACACTGCCAGTATCTTCAACCCTACTGTGAAGGCACTCACCTTGACCACATCAGCATGGGTGACAGCGTCTATATCCTGGAGCACGGCCTGAGGGGCCTTGTAGGCCCCAGTGGCCAGAGCCTGAGAACCGATCTCATCCAATACACTCTCTGAGCTCTCCATGGACATGAGGTACTCTGCTTTCACCTGGTTCCTGCAAAGAGGACAAACACCAAGTTGAGATAAAACACATGCTAGCTCATCGGCTCAGTTACATTTGCATCAACAGACATTCCTGTGGTCTCCTTGGCTTTACATGCTATTCTATCAGCAACATGCAATGTGCCTTGGTGTCTGGTACACAATGGATTCCAGATGAAAAAAACAAAAGCAGATGTCTCAGAGCAACAGAAACAGAATTACAGGAGGGACCATGACGTCTGCTAGAGAGGCATTTAATAAACTCACTTTGCTCTGGTAATGTCAGCCTCAGAGACTTTTCCATCAGCCACACCTGTCACCTGGGCAATGGCAGCTTTGATCACCTACACAAAGGAGCACAGTGAGCACTGAGTACAGAGTGGAGTGAAATGCAGAATGTGACATCAAGCACATTGTCTTTGAAGGTGTGGATAATGATAATATGGTACTCACCTCGCCTGCAGAATTAGCTTGTGCAATGGTATAGACGCCAAACAAGCCAGAGTCAGAGTATGAGGCATTGAAGGCTGTGGCCTGAAGGACAGCAACAGATCATTCTGTTAAGGACATTTTTCATCTGGCAAAACATCAGACAGTGTGCCTGAATTCAAAAAAGCAACAGGAAGGGATGCGTTGTCATTTCCTCTTCCTGATACAAGCAGCTTGGCGGTATATGAGGGATGTAACTCACATCAAAAGGTTGTGTGGTCGCTTTGGCAATGCCCTGGCTCAGTTTGCTGGTGATGTTGGAGCCTCTCTTGACATGTGGGCCAGCCCCGAGGATCCTCTGCAGCACGCTGAAGGCATTGGCCTCTGCTGTCCCTGTCACACCACCCTCGCTGACAATCAGTGCATGGACGAGACCGTCGTTGTTCTGCATCCGCAGCTCACCTACACACACCCACACAGCATCGCCAGGAGAATAACCTTGAGCAACAGTTCTTAGTGTCTCAAGCAGGCATTTTGAGTGATTACCAATGCGCCTCGATATTTTCATCACATGTAAAATAACATGATGGCAGACATACATATTGTATTATTACATTAACTCAGTGATATCAGTTAATACACACCTATTACAATAATCACCCCCCTGAAATGTCATGCAAATTTATTTTTAATTTCTTTTGGGCATTTTTTTTGCATGTATGGATAATGTACAGTATAGCTGTGTGTGTGTTTGTGTGTGTGTGTGTGTGTATAAACTGGAATTAAAATTTAAATTAAATTGTTTTGACTCAGCTGATCACCTGACTTAGCATATATGTGTGAAATTTATGAGTCTAAGCAGGAGTTATGCAATGCATTGTGTTTTAAGTTCTATACTTTTTCAGTGAATTCTGTAGAGTAATGCAAAGTATTGTGATACGTATAGTGTTGTACAGTCCTTGCGAATACCCAGCCTTTGTGCAGGGAGGGGAATCTTAAGAAACTGCTGTTCATTGAATGTTAAATAGCTACAATGTATGGCATCTTACCTCCTCGATACACAGCCTTAGTCACAGTGGCTCCGGCCCCACTGCGGGCGCTCAGCAGCCCTTCCCCTACCTGCCTCAGGACCGAGTGCTTCACACCTGCACATACAAACACAATACAAGCCTCAACATACAGCTAGTCTGGAAGTGGAATGCAAAGAACTGGCATGAGTAGTGCTGGGCGGTAAATTGATTAATTTGACTTTGTTTTAAATTAATGCAAAAAAGAAACAGCTGTATTGTAAAACTGAGATTTCGCCTATGCATATTATGAGGTCATAACAATCGCTGAGCACTGAAAAAAAGCGACTTTTCACTCATCTACACAGAGCATATATGCCCAAAAACACCAGTCCCATAAGCATGCCTGCCAAGATTCCCATCAGTTACTTGTAGCAGTTTGTGACAAACAAGAAAAATCTAGATTGAAATCATGAATTGTGAAAAGTTGAAAATGTAGATTTTATTCTTTGGCCATATCGCCCAGCCCCAGGCATGAGCAGTATTGTCTGACAGACACCACATATGCTGAGGTCAGAAACTGGTGTCACAGCAAGATGTGCGGTCATTCAGATATGCCAACATTTTGTGCATACTGGCTTGCTTGTTGAGTCAGCCTTGTCACATGCAGATGTACACAAACCCGCACGTAGCAAAACTATTAGTACCGCTGCTGACCTCTTCCCCACATACCAGCATCTACTAAATGCATCAGGGTCTTTGGACAGAGGCCAAGTGACATTTGAGAGACTGGCGGGCGAAGAGGTGAATGCAAGGATTCAAGATTCAAGGATGTATGCTTACCAGTATGCTCGCTCACACTCACACACAGATTTATTTACATCAGTAAGGCTGAGATACGACTTGCCAAACATTAGTGAGACAGAGCCTTAATAAGTGCAGCCAAGTGGGAATATTCTTTAGAAAGAAAGCAGCTGTGAAAAAGTAAGACTACAGCAGAGTCTAGATAGTTATGGTCTGGAATAAGAGCACTAGCAGAGACTCACCTAGTCCTACAAGAGCCATTCTGCCAGTGGTGAAATTGTTCTCAACAAAGGACTGCAGCTACGGGGAGAGGATAAGGAGGAGAGGTGTGTAAGATCTATGCATCAACTAAAAAAATATGGTCTTGAAAGGATGCCTGAAATTCATTGACTCAAAGCATATATTCACATATCTCACTAATTTCACTCAGTTGCTAAGCAAGAGAATGAAAGGGGAAATGAAGTCAATGTCCCTCCAAGACCATGGTATTGACTATTTTCCTATGTGGAGGACCAGAACACGCTAAGATCCATACCTGTGCGGAAGACACACGACCAACCATGTAGTCAGGGCAGTACAGAGAGTTGGACAGGGCGTTCTTGTACGCTGCTTCATGCAACTTTTCAATTACGCCTGCAGGAGAAAACAGAAAAAACACTTCACTATCCAGTCAAACACTATAAGAGAAGCAGCTACTGATGATGCAAAACACAATCACTCGATCCTATATTCCAAAAATTATGTCAGTCAACACATGACATGATGCTGTGGTCCAGCTGGACCAAGTGCTCCTAGTACTGACCGATCTGTGGATACTGCTGGGCCAGAGCCTTGTCGATCTTCACCCTGGGGGCCAGATCCTCTACCTCCCATGGCCGAAACTCCTGACCTGTGGTCACGTTGACCAAATAATCCAACACTGTGTCTCTGGAAACACACACACGCACAAAATGGGACATGGTGATACATCAGCATGACCCTATACTTGCTCTTTGTGGTCACTTTAAGGAGCTATCACCAAACATGCATACAACACTGAAGTCAAATACAATAAAACTGTGAACAACTAAATTCTGGCTAACATGAACAATTCCTCAGCTCTCACTGAACTACAGCGGAGGGCAATGTTGTCAACACACTGATAAATGTGTGAAGATAAAGTGAGAAGATTCAGCAATGCCCCCACTGTGAACACATTGTCCTATAGCTTATGTGCAGTCTGGGTGTCCCCAGTTAGTGTGATTTGCTTTTTCAGATCATTATGTGAGAGCAATTTCTGCAGCCTGAGGGAACAACTATCGTCATTCTTTGTCACTCATCTGTGCACCAGTTTGGCAGATTCTGCCAGAGAGACAAAGGAATCACTCACATCTCCCAGTAAATCCGTTTCACATCGGCAAGTGCGTTATTTAATGAAACTGAGGCATGATGCTGGCTAACACTGATGCTATGACTTGGCTCAAACCTCCAAGATGTTGTTCTCCTCCTCAAAAGAAGACTAGGCTAAGTATGTGCAAGACCTGTGGGACTGACAGGACGATGGGAAACTTACAGGTGGTCTCTCAGGCAGTCCACAGAGTAGACCATGGTCTCCCTCGATGATGTCACACTGCAGGGAAACACATGATGACACAGCTGGTTTGGCAAGTTCGGCAAAGGGAATGTCACACAAGTGCTCTCTCGTTTATTTATAGCAAGATTAGTGGGGACATTCAGTGTGTGCATGCATGACTGACAGGGAGACGGACTGCATTCACTGACCTTAGGCTGCCCCCGACTGCTTCCATTCCACGACAGATCTTGAAGGCAGAAGCCCCCTTAGTCGTCTATAATAAACAATAAGCAATTATTCAACAAAATCCCACTGCATATTGCTGGGAAAAGAATAGGAAACTAGGAAAACTCTACTGCAAAAGGGAGGTGAGAGTCAACTGTGCACTGGTTAGCTTCTTCTTTACTAGAGCATACTACATTACTATTAAGAATATCTACACAGTTAAGTCAAGGCACTCATGCACAAAATGATGTAGCTACTTGAGAAATGAGTCACAGTTCTCCCAGGCTGCCCCTTTAACAAATACATTCACAAATCCAGTGCACCTTACCAAGTTAGCTGCCAACCGTAGCACATGAGAGACTCCCTGGTTCTCAGCAGTCTCAAAGCGACTCCCAGCCTTCACAAACACACCGACACTGGACAAGGGGGAGTAGTTCTCCAATGATGCTACCACAAGACCGTTTGGGAGCTTGGATATCTGAGGTAGCAAACAAAAGGAAGACAAATTGGAAAAGGAAATCTGACTTTGGCGTCTCTTTGTTCTGGAAACAGAAGAGATGTTTTTGACAGCTGCAGACCAACAGCATCATTCAGTTTGAAGACACATATGTTAATGTGTGAAGTAAACAATTGGACTCTGTGAGGAAAACAAAACATTAGCTTGTCTTTGAATGTGACTCAGATCGAGATGACACTTTGCACTGAATGTATTAAGTTCAGTAATTTCAGATGAGAGAATCCTTGTATGACTTACTGCACTGTGTCATGATGCAGCTGCTGCATGTGGTGGCCTCAGTCTATCAATACACTCATGTGTGCTTAAACTAATGCATGTCATTTCATCCCATTTTTACTGGCTCTTTGTTTATGATCATGTGATGACAACACTGTCTATGAAACACAATACTAATGTAAGAGTTAATTTTGGCAAGGAAATTAATATATATATAGTCAAGCTGACAAAGTGTTTAAGTTTTGTTTACTGTTGCCATATTTAAATTTCTAATTTGATGGTATGGCCTAATTCATTCAGTGTCACTCATTGTGAGTATATTTAATTTTGTTATATGCTCAGTTATACCCGTTTTATTGCTAAATGTTGTCCAGAGTAGTGACAACTTCCGGGGGAAGAGGTAGACAGGTAGAGAGAAGGCGAGAGGGAGGAGAGCAGGAGAGACTGTGCCGTACTGCCGCCTGTTGCTTCATGTTGCTCACTAAAGTTATGAGAAGAGCTCAAGTGTTTGCTTGTTCATTCACACTCAACTTTCCACCCACGACGCTTACACTAAAACAATTAATCTCATCGGCATATCAATACATCTGAGCGACATGATTTTTGCATGCAATTCTGCACATGGCTTGCACAATGTAAATGCATCACAGGTCAATAAATATGCAGATGAGAGCAGCACCTACCTGGACATCCTGTGCGGGGAGGGGGGCAGCGGGGGCTGCTTTGAGGCCTGCATAGGGCTCGGTGAGAGCCTCACTCCTCCTGGCAGCGGCATAGCATCGTTTCTGTGGAAAATAAAGACCCAATTAAAGCAAAATCTCCTTCTCCTGCAGCTGTTTGACTTTTACTTTGAGGACACGTTGTTTGAAGGTGACTGGCAACGAGAGGCAGGAAAGTTTTACGTCTACTTCCACCGTCCTCTGATAACTCGACATTTCAGCTCCACTTGAAGCTTCAAGACGTGTAAATATTAGGGTTGAGTTCAAGAGTGTCAAAGAAAATATTTCTACCATCAAGGAGCAATTGGATTATAGCTCGGCCAAGTCTTCACATCAAAGATTAATAGTACCTCTAAAGTTTCATGACAATTGCTGCCAGCTACCAAACCCTGTTATAAATAACACCAGTCTGTCTAAGGCAAGGCTAGATTTCATGATTAATCCTATCTAGGCCAGGCTGAGCTGCTAGCGTTGGCGACTACGGCTGAATGATATATCATTATCATACTGTTATCTGGATATAAACATGTGTGATATTAATATCTCAGTAGGCAACAATATGGATTGTGTCAAGTTTAGGGTTGGCCTAAGACAGTGATTAGTGAGTTCTTACCAAAAAATATTTTGTGCAGTAAGTGCATTTTCTACATCCAGTTGGGATTTTTGTGCTGCTGCTGCTGCTGCTGCTGCTGTTGTTGTTGTTGTTTGGCTCAATTTTCAATGCTGTTACTCTTATAGTTTTAAATATTGTTGAAGCATTGCACTGAAGCAGAAGTTGCAGCAGGATGTTTGATTTTAATACCGTATTTTCTTGTTTAATTTAAAGCAGCCTAAGACAGTGATTGTTCTGTTCTGATCAATAAAATAAATATCATGTGAAGTAACTGCATTCTCTACATCCATTTGGTATTATTATGCTGTTTTTTTTTTTTAAGAATCCTTAATTTTCACTGTTGCTAAACTTAAAATTTCATGTAAGTGTGAAACCATAGTCATATTGTATTGCTATAGAGATACTTCACATAAATATCAATATATGAAATTCTGTCAATATGGTACACCCCTATTGGCTGCTGGTCAAAACTAGTGAACATTACCACTTGTAGGCTGGTTGAAGTAGAGTAGTGTGACCTGAGGTGACCTATTTATAAGCATCTTTCATGTCAAAAAGGCTCGGTGTGAGTGCATGTATTATGTTTTGACATGTCACTCCTGCTTTCAATAACAGAAGGAGACAAATTAATACAATAAAACAGTGAGGATTTTGGGCTGCTCACTTAAAAAGAGTCTAGTCTGCAAGATTATATGACCGGCACAAATCGCAATGCCACACTGGAATAAGTGAGGATGAGCCTTAACAGGGACGTTTTATGACTCGGCAGCTGTGGGGGGATAAAATAAATATACAATAAATGAAACCCAATGTGGAAGATAGACAGGTTTATGAGATGACCTTCAGGTTTCAGAGGATCCAGCGGAGCTACGCTTACTAACAACACCACAGAAAGTGAGCAGCTCAGCCTGGGTGTCCTACCGACTACACAGCACCTACTTTAATTAATTATCCAGCTGGACTCGCTGGACATGTGGGTGATTGAAGACGAAGCTCCTACCTGGCGACAGACGACAGATAAATCTAAGTTACGCACCTAGCCCGCTAACTGCCTGCTCGCAGCCTAGCAACGCGGCTAACTGTGGATAAATATGGCTTCGTTTTCAACGGAAAGACGAGGCCCGACTCGGGAAAGTTTAAACCGGCCTGGTGACACATTTTAGATCAAACAGAGAGAGCAAAAACTCACGGAGAGATGGTTAAGAGACCGAATTCCTCTCATGACTCCCGACTCTCTCCTTCAGCCGGCGAGAAAAGACCGATATGGCGGATTGACGTTCTACCCACAACCCACTGCAGCAAATCAAAGATAAGCTAACCATGTCAAGATAGTAACCACCGACTGATATTTATCTGCGCGCTGTCAGGACCGAGATTTATACTGCAAACAAACACTTCAGCATCGTTTTTAAAATTAATTTTAATTAATTTATTTGTTTGTTTAAATCCGGGGTGAAATCATATCAAAGCGGAGTCTTTTTTTTGGGGGGGGGGGAAGACGGAACCCAACTGCAGTCAAGGAGAAAAAAAAACTGCATTTATTATCTTGTCATGAACGTCTCTTTCTCATAATTATAAGGTCATTTATTTATGCGCCTTCTATCCCAATTATAGGGCAGGTGAATCTTTAATATTTCGTTTAATTGTTATTTGGGCAAAATATTAGATTCATAAAATGATTTGGGTTTAGGAAATGACACACATTTTACATTTTTAAAGAGTCAGATTTTAAAACACATTTCACTACTATTGAAGTTGTAAAAATCCTGAAATCACTAATTGGCATAAACCATCAATTTATTTAGCCATTTCAAATGCAGCATACCCCAGTTAGTTAGCCGTTGGCAGACACTTAAAATTTATTGGCTTTTTTCTTTTTTTCTTTTATCCTACTTTTCGTTATTCGTTGTACATTGTCATTTATTCGTATTACTTTTATATTGATGTGTATTTACAGAATATTTTCTAATGAAAAGAGTGTATGTACTGTGCGTGCTTCATGTACTTGACCTGATTTTAAACAAAATAAAGGAGAAAAAAAGTAAAAGTATTACCACGTCGCCTAGTGATGACGCTATTTCTAGTGCCCCATGCCTGTTTGCTCAACTTCCGCCCTGCGTTCCCTGAGCCTCAGCTAGCAAAACCCGACGAGCTGCGCCGGTTTTTACTTTGTTTTCTGTCCTCCGTGAAGCAGAAGCCGAGAGGACACACGGACACACAGTCACCTCCACCAAAACCCTACCTGGCAACAAAAACAAAATAAAAACATAAACATGGTGAGTTTATTCACAGCGGCGTCGGCCAGATCACATTGTCGCATGGTCCGTCCGTCCGCCCCGCGCATCAGCAGCAGCTAACAGGGTCTCACACACACACACAGCATGTTGACAAACAAGGTTGTTGTCTGGATTGTTGTTATGTTGCCGTGGACTTCATTAGTGACGGGATCTGTTTTTCGCGCAGGTCAAGAGTATATTTACTGCTATAACATCTGTAAGATCCATTTCTGTGTACAGTTCATACCTCGATGTCTAAGCCAAATATCGCGATAGTGACACGATATACGATACGACCATGCGGCAACAGTGAAAATTAAGCTTTCCTCAGCAAACAGCAGAATATTACAACATGGATTTAGAATATCAAGTATTTTATTGATCAGAACAGACCAGTTGCTGTCTTAGGCTGCATTGAAAAATATATGTCAGACTATATTTATCAGATGTTCATATCTAGATAACGATAATAAGAATACATTGTTCAGCCCCAGTGTCTTTTAGGAGAATCCTGTTTGTCCCCCTGGTAGAGCTCCAGGGACTTCTACAAAGCTTTATAAGACGCTTAGTGTTGGTTTTAACTTTGTCACAGGACTCTATTTGTAGGTGTTTATTCTGTCGCCCCCCTTTATACCACCAGATACAGGAGGCACTTGCTGTATGTGTGTCATGATAGGGCAGCTGGGCTCAAATTTCACATCATCAGGCACAATTGGTGTGTAAGTGAAATTTGCCATAAGGGAGCAAAAACATAGGTGGATTCAAATCAGGCCCACCTGTACAGTCTAATGCAGTTCAGGTCAACAGCTCTGCCATGAATTCTACCTTTTAAGAAAGTTTATAATGTTTGGTTTTTGATGACATTGTGGAAAATGTGTAAATTTAATTGTTAAGTTTAAATGTTCATTACTGAGGTTGTAGTTTGCAGAGGTCTTGCACTGGACTGCATTATATTGAGGTGTTTCTAATTTTTTGTCCTCCCTATTTATATACGTTGAGGGGGGCAGAATAATAGAAACTCCTCAATAAAATGCAGTCCAGTACAACAGCAGCACTAACTATGAGCTCAATGCCAAACATAGAATTCAATAAACACACCAGTGTCAAACCTGAGCATTATAGGCATCATAAAAGGAAACTTTATGTCACAACAGTTGTATTGGATTGTATTAGATGTGTGTGTGAGTTTTCTGTGCATTCCTTATTTTCCATCTTTCAGGGTGACCCTGAAGTGAACCCCAAGGCCTACCCGTTGGCTGATGCCACTTTGACCAAAACCATCCTGGATCTTGTGCAGCAAGCCGCCAATTACAAGCAGCTCAGAAAAGGAGCCAATGAAGGTACATGATAATCAATATTTCATCAATATACAAGTTACAGTGAGCGGCAGGAGCCCTCTGTAGTGTGCAGGTAATAGTTTATCCTATCACCTTGAGTTGTAGCATAGTTCAACAGACTGGTGTGGTTGTTGTAATGTTGATGTGATTTCCAGTAGTTTTGTCTTTAGTCGCCAGTAATAACCTCTCCCACATCTTTTCCACAGCCACTAAAACGTTGAACCGCGGTATTGCCGAGTTCATCGTGATGGCGGCCGACGCTGAGCCGCTGGAAATCATTCTCCATCTACCTCTGCTCTGCGAGGACAAGAACGTGCCGTACGTGTTTGTGCGCTCCAAGCAGGCTCTTGGGCGTGCCTGCGGGGTGTCCCGTCCTGTCATCGCCACCTCGGTCACCATAAAGGAGGGCTCCCAGCTGAAGCCTCAGATCCAGTCTGTACAGATGGCTATAGAGAGACTGCTGGTGTAAGCAGAGGCTCATGGGAGTGACGCCTGAAGGGGTTCTCGGGCTGCGTCGCTGAAATTTCTGTACTCGGAACAAGCAGCGATCGTATTTGTTAAAGCTTTGTTTCTTTTTTCCAAAATGGCACAGTGACAAACTTTAACACTGAGTGGTTCTGTTTCTCTTTATACTGCAACACTTGAATGTTTTTCTATCTGAAGCTATGGGTTTTTTGAAAGAAAGTTTTTGAATGGGAAAGGTATGTGTGCCAATCATTTTGAGGTGTTATGTCAGTTTTGAGTGCGCTACTTTAGCATGGCAATCGCAGGTAATGTCTTTTTTTTTTTTTTTTTTTTTTTAAATCATATGATGTAATATCAGGAGGATGATCATTCCAGTGTTGGCAGTTTTTATTGTTTGATAAGACAATTTTTTTTTTTTTTTTTTTTTTAAATTAAGGTCTGATGATCAGAACAACCTGTGTTGAAATGTATTCTTGTCACTAAAGTGTTTAAATAGGAATGAGTCTTTGCCTTTATATTTTATCTTATCATTAAAACAGTCTTAAAACAACAATTAAGATTTTATCATAGACGATATATATCGCACACCCCCACCGTGGACAGACAGGCGCACACACACCCCAGACCAAACACATGATCCCCTCCAGGCTACCGCCTTGCTGAGAGTACTAAGCAGTACGCTCTTCACAGGGTGAAACACAGCATTTATCTAGAGGTGACAGAAAATTTGTGACAATGGCAAATGCATATCAAGGTCAGCAAATAAATCATTTAAAATCTCTGGAAATATGTACATTTGCATTTTCTGCATTCACAATAACAAACATGGGAATCAACTTGACAGAGAGGAAATAGCCAGCACCAGCAGAGATGTTTCATCAGAAGATTCTGCCACACATCAAGTTAAAATGTTTGTCTTAATACAAACTTGCTCTCTGAATTACTGAAAACTTGTGTCAAGTTTATGTTAAAAAAGAAAAGTAAAGACCAGTATTCATGATATAGGAATTAAAACATCTTTATTACAATCCATCATGTAACAAGTGGTAAGGACACTGTTGAGAATTTTTTAAATTATAAAACACTACTCACATATAGTTAGCTTTTGCCACTAGGAGTAACCTTCAAAAATATTAATTCACAATAAAGTTCTTTGGCCCATGGAGCATCTTTTGATGGAACAAAATATTTACTGTCTTTGTTAAACTTATAAAAAGGTCATCGTCACAGCTAAACAAATCCCAAATAAATATGTAACATAAGAGTGATACAAAAATACACTATGTTCGCTGGGAAAATTGTAGATCACAGATCTGAAGTTCTTGGACATCCATAATACATCTACCCTGAACATTCACATCGTACAAACAGAATGAGCGAGAACTGTTACTGATAATCACAGTTACTATGGATTCATGTGGGCTGACACACTCCCCCCCGCCCCCCGTCGTCACGGCAATAAGAGGGACCAGAGTATGTGAGACTCCACAAAGTGTCACAGATTAAAAACGACTACCTTTGCCACTGGTAACAGCTCAAAACAGTGTTGCACCAAACGCAGACAGGCACCCCTGCTCTGCTGGCTGCTCTGTTGGCCCCGAAGCACGAGGCGTTTCGGGCTGCGGTCCCCGAGGCGGGTGCACACAACCTCACGGCACTGGCACAGATGCACACTGACCTTGTGGGAAGGTGGCGACCTGGAGCTTTCTCTCCTTGTTTCCCCCTCAGTTCAATATGATGGTATCAGTGGGCGTCCCGGGGCAGCTGCTCACGGGGGCGTCTTTCCTCAGCTGGAGAGACACACAGCTGAGCCAGCTGCGGCTGGTGGGCATCTCCCCCACGATCTCCCACGTGTCCGTCTCATCGCAGTACCGCTCAATGGTGTCATGATACCTGGATGAAGACGCAACCGGCAAGATTATTTCAGTTAACTAAAACTAAAACCAGGTGTGAAATGTCCTTTTAGTTAACAAAAATAAAAATACAAGACGAGACTTTAAATATACAGAAAATGTCTTTAGTTTTAGTTTGTCATTTTGGTCAAATTTGTCACCACAACAAGCATCAGGAGATGTTGGTGCTCATTATTTTTCAGAGAGTGGGACGTCTACATGACTGTGATACCTATTCTGAACATCTTAAATATTGCCCCTGACAAACAACCCCAGATTATATATAAAAAAAACTGAAACTAAACTAATAAGAACTTAACAAAAACTAACCATTTTTAAGCAATAAAAGCTAAACTGAAACAAGCAAACCTACTCTGGAAACTAACTGAAACAATTACAACTCAACACTGTTTCCATTTCTCTTCTTGAGCCCAGATTTGTTTAATTTAATAATTAACTGATTTGTTTTGCCATAAAAAACAAGACGCTCAGTGACAACCCAACAGGGTAAACGGTCAGCTCGGTGTGTCAGGCTGTTTAATCTCGGATGCACAAGCAACTCCCTTGTCCAGATTGTCCTGGAAGAGCCTCTCACCTGTCCCAGCCCTCCTCTCCTCCCAATACATAGATCTTTCCATCCACCACAGCGACACCAGGCCGGTAGCGCCGCTCTTTCATGGGCGCACACATAGTCCACTGGTTGGTCTTGGGGTTGTAACACTCCACCTTATCTGTATTCTCTGTTGAGGCATGCCAGCCGCCTGGAAGACACAGACAGGCCATGAACAGCGAGGCAGTTTCCGATGCTGTTATGCTGAAGCTGCTGATTAGTAGGCAGCAGTTTTGGAGTCATTTCAGGGCTGATGATAATATGGGAATAGGATCAAAGTTTTGATACCTATAACATAGATCTTTCCTTTTAGTGTGCAGGCAGCTGAGCCAGAGCGAGCGATCTGCATAGGGGCCACCTCAGTCCATCGAGAGGTTTTAGGGTGGTACACCTGGGCGAGGTCTGTGCCATCGCCATCCTCCAGCACTGCTCCACCTACCACCCAGGAAGAAGCAGAGCAAAATAAATCAAATAAATAATACATTTAACAAATACGCATCAATCCCAGAAACAAACTGAATCCTACCTGCACATTTAGACTACCATTAAACTTAAAGTAAGAACTTCAAGTAACGCTGCTGGAGCGAAACCCGCACTACACACCCGTAACATAAAGCAGTCCGTCCAGCGCCACCACGGCAGGGCTGGTGACGGCCATCTTGACAGACTCCATGAAATGCCAGGAGTTGGTGTGAGGGTCGTAGCACTCCACCGAGTCCAGGCGAGAGCGGCCCTCCCATCCGCCCACTGCAAACACGTAGCCATCCAGCATCACCAAGCCTGAGAGGAGAAAACACAATCCAGCCAAGTTCACTAACGAAAGCAGTCCTTAGTGTTTGACATTTTATATATCCATGCTCGGTATGGCCTTACTATGAGTGCAGCAGCTGAATGAGCCACAACCAAAACACGGAGAAACCCCTTAAGTTTACTGTCCTTATGATATTCTTGTCTTTTGACAAATAAAGAGTGAGCACTAGGAAAAGAAACAAACTCGGGTGTCTACAGGTATCAAGAGATGTAAAATGAATGGTTTCAGGAACAACTTTGACAAAATTTAAAACAGATTTTTGATCAAATCATCTTTTTTTATTAAAAGAACTGCAGGTAAGTGTATTTGATCCAGTGAAGAGGTAAGTTTTAGGTATAAATATGAAATGATATGATGAACTAAATGATTAATATGACCTCTTCATTGAAACCGTTTCCTTTAGGTTAAATAGCAACTTGAGAGTGAAGTAAAAGAGTTTTCTCTGATTCCTCTCTACAGGTAGGTTGTTGGGTTAACCTAGAAAAGGGATCAGATAAGTGTAAAAGGTCATTGTCAAGACAAATACTAGGTTCAGAGTTTAGCTGAAAGTTTTATACCATCAGAAATGTTGACTATAATGCAGAAAAATTAGATTAATTTTGGCAAAATGAAACAGTCATCTAAATGAAATTAAATACAGCATTTGTTTAAATTAAAATGTAAGGCCATTTGAAGCCTAATATAAAACTGAATTTAACAGAGTAAGTAGATGGGGTACGTCACTCAAAGGAGACATGAGGTATCTGCTGAATAATCGATAGGGGACTTTTCATTGGATAACAGCATTCTGCTCTTATTGTGATAAGGCCGGTTGACGGTGTAGTATTCAAGGAGTATACTGTATGTTACATTAAATAACACCCTTTTCTGTCGATGGCAGCCTTACCTAATTCAGAACGAGCTACATTCATGGGAGCCATCTCTAACCAGGAGTCGAAGGAGGGGTCGTAGCGCCACATCTCCCTGCTGGCAGAGCCGTCAGGAAACTCTCCCCCGGCCAAATACAGAATAGAGCCTGTGGAGGCAGAGGAGCAGAAACAGAGTGAGAGAGAAGGAAAAACTCAGATCTGAATATTACTGAGAAAGGCTTACACACACCTGCAAGAGGACAGGTGCATCGGAAAAATGTCTTTTTTATGATCATAGATCTTCCAATTCCTCTACTACTCATTTCCCTACTGATCGTGTTTTTTTCCTGTTGTCCAGGTACTGAGGTCTGTCCAAGACTCATGAGTGCATACGACTTTACTCTGATGAATATTTGTAATATGGGCATTAGATTGAGTTCTGTTAGACTTTTTTTTTATTATTACTGTGGCTTGACTTATTTATCTGTAACACTACTGCTGCTGTAGCTGGATGTGGGACTATGTTTCAGTTCAGGCTCTGACTGGCCTACATGTAATAGAAGGAAACTCTGTAAGGTTGGCCATTTGTCTAGCTCAGTATTTTAACCTGATGAAGGTTTAAGGGCCGAAACGTGGTGTGATTAATCGGCGTCCTTTTAAGTAAGCGAGCAGTAGCTTTCCAAAGAAAAACCCTGATATTAGCATATACCTTTACCTCTCTCGAGGCAGCTCGATTCATTGGGGACGCACTGCAGAGTCGGTTTTGAGATAGTTTGCCGACTGACTGGAAGCGCTGCCTCACCTGAAACGACCAGACCGTGTTTGCTAATGGCGAAGGGCAGGACAGCCAGATTCTTCCACTGGTTTGTGATGGGATCAAAGCTCTCAACGCTGCGCAGCACCACCTTGTCGTCCTCCCCGCCCACTGTCACGATCACTTCAGCTGTCCCTGTTGCCATGGCAACAGAGGGGAGGGAAGAATAGGTGTACAGGGAAGAGAGACAAAAAGGGGCTCTTAACTTTATCAAATTAAAAAAGGACGAGCCCACAGGCGTGCTGGCCTTTGGGTAGATGATTCTCTCATTTTGGTACCATTTAATAAAGAAGGGAAGGTTACAGCAAAGTCAGAGAATATGATGGAGCACATAACCTCTGAATGGATGCAGGAGAAATTCAGTGCAGCAGTTCAAGGTTATCAACAGTGGTCTCCATACAACCAAAACTAAGCATGAAATAAGGCACTTTTGCTGCCTGATCATCCCTACAAGAACGTGACTGACAGGCAGACAGCGTATATTTCAGCACATAATGTACCAAGATTTTTAAATTACTGCAATAATCAGAGCAGTGGATTTTAAACTTGCAGCTATGAGTAATATATATTTGAGAAAATTTAAGAGAGAAAAAAAAAACACTTTACAAAACATTTCATTTGAAACTAAAATAAAACAATCAGACAGTCTGGCAACCAGATAAAATGACTGACAGTAGAGCTGGCTAATATGAAACATAAACCGAAGACTGAATACCTCAGTATCAATATTGTGACAATATTGTAGGGATGACAACTGGTGCTTTCACAAAATAATTACTTTCACATAATATTTACACTGGAATATCTTGATAAACATTGACTAGTAATGTGGATATGATGAGCAAGCAGGTAGGGGTAAACAATAGAACTGTTATAAAAGTCTAATAATTCACAAAAGTGCATCGCTTTATTGCAAATCAGCCTTTAAACCTTTAAACCTTTAACCTTTAAGCCTTTAAACCAGGAAAAGATAACACCATATCACCGTATCGTGATATCTAAAATCCCAGGTGACATCTATTCTTATATAACCATAGTGTTATAATATTGATATATGAACTGACAGAAATGCAACGTTTATAGCCGTGATAGTTTCAATATGCATGGACATGGCTACTGGCTGCAACGTTGGTAAGTGGGTTCACCTGTGGACCTGCGTGGCCGTGCCCGGGGGCAGTAGAGCTCTCCACGGCGGTCCTTCAGCAGGAGGTAGTCCTTGGCCTCGGAAATGAGCCTCTGGCAGCCCTGGTGCTCCTTCACCACGTCCAGAGACTCAATCACATCGTGGAGGTAGTAGGGGCTGACGAGAGGCAGACGGATATGCTCTAGGACCTTGAGGAGCACAGTTAGGGACAAATAATTTCAGTCACTCTGGAGGTTTTGTCCTCTGATTTCCCCATTTCTGCCACAAAACAAGGCAAGGAAACACACACATACCTAGAGCACCTTAATCTTTGCTATTGTACTCTGAGTCTCCAGCATATGTAATGTGCATTTTATTAAACCTGAAAGGAAGTGTCACGATCGGTCATTTTTAGAATCACACTGGCAGCTGCCTACAGTGGTCAGGATGGGTCCTGAGCCGTGGTGTCTGGCAGTGGTGGCCTGTAAACCTGCTGAGCTGCCAATAACCTCCTCTATACTGCAGCCCCAAACCCCTGTCCATGCACTGCTATGGGAAAGGCCTGAGATTGACACCAAACACAAGTGTGGTCTGCAAACACATGGCCATCACTCAAAACCACACCAATATAGTGTGCATGCACATCAAAGTGAGTAATCACCACTAGGTTCACCAAGAGATATGCGATTCTTTTGATATAACAAATACAAAAGTACAACAGATTAGCCACAGATGATGATACCTCAGTTACACAAGCAGTTGGTTTAGTTGCCTTAATTGGAATTAAATCAAATCCTGAATAAATGAATAAATAAGTGTGGGATAAAAGACAGAGATACTGGAGTTGCAAAAAAAAAAAAAAAAAAAAAAAAAAAAAACAATTCAAATTTACCTTTTCAAAGCTCTGTTTACGGGAAGGGCATTTGTTCAGCCATAGCATGGCTGCTTCGAACACCATCTCCTCTTTGGGCACGTTGAGATGGTCACTCGCTAGGATCTCAGTCAGTTTGTCCACACAGAGAGACAGGAACTCCTCCTGCGAGGCAAAGACATGTTAATCCTCAGAATGAAACAAATTCAATAAAATGTTTATGATACACTATTGACTCAAATTCAATACTTTCATACCACAGCTTTTCTGCTTTATGATGCTTTTCTGAGGGGCAGGCTAGACAGGGATTTGTTTGTGTTATTTGATGACATAAATGTCACTGACTGACTGTTTGAGCACAGGTTTTTAGTCATTTTTAACCTTTATTTACCTGTGGAAAGTTAATAGAAAACACATGCTCTTTCCCAGCATCACTGCATTTCACATTCATACATGGTCACATTCATCGTGAGCCACATCAAACACAGCTGGAACCACTGCTCACTCACACACACTCTCACACACACACTCACACCTCTGAAAACATATGACTCCAGTCTCTCACCTGCTGGTAAACACTGCTGAAGTGCTCGAGGATGTAGTCCATGCTGCGTTTCTCCAGCATCTTACAGGAGTGGGCCTCGGCAAAGCAGTGAATCCCCACACAATTCATTTCATCCATCTGTCGCTCCATAAAATTACAACAGGCCTCTCGAACGGCCATGATGTCCAGCAGGTTAGCCGCTGCCAGCAGGGCCTGCGCCAAATTAACCGCGGCTTTAGCCAGATGCTTACAGGCATGGAAGAAACAGTGATGAGGAAATGCGAGGATGGCTGCTAATATACTTCACCTGCACATTTGCTTTGGAGATGAAGACCTCTGACGTGTAGGCATAGCTCACCAGCATGCCAATCATCTGAGGCTCGACTCCGTTGATGGCAACCCGCTCCTGTCTGGACTCTATCAAGTCTGTGGAAAACATTGCCTGCAGGGGATAAAAGAGGGTGTGAATTTTTTTTTAGAATGACAGCGTCACATGAATCCACTGAGTGTATATGACAGAGACCTTGAACTTGTAATTCACACTTTTCTTTTCTCCCATCTAGATTATTGTAATTCCCTCTACACACACCCCATTCAAGCTACTTTAAACCGTTAACAGGTGGTTCAGAGTGCCGCTGCCAGATTATTAACTAGATCCAGCTCTACTCCCACATTACCCCTGTTCATGCTTCCCTACATTGGCACCATGTAAAATTCAGAATTAACTATAAGATTCTATTGATTACATATAAAGCGCTTCATGATCTTGCCCAATCTGCTTATTCCTCATACCACCTCTCGACCACTCTGACCCTCAAATCTTTATCCATCCACCGCTCCAAATGCAAAACAAAACGTGACCACAATGATGCAGCAGGGGAGGGAATCACCAGAGGCCCCATGACACAATATTATCACAATGCTTAAGTCATGATACCACAGTACTGTGATCTTACACAGTTTGCAACATGCTGAGTATTGCAATACCATATACTGTAACTTATTACCTTTTTTCAACTGCAAATCATGTCACCAGGGGAAACCTTTGTCAACATCTGCTTTATCTAATAAGATTAAGTCTCTGTTCATCTCACTTGGGTCATTTTTATTGTAGCAAAATGGGATCATCGAGCAGACACACTGATCAACTCTGTCATAAAAACGATGAGTTACGAATGTAACTACGGTTCTATGAGTCCCGAATGACCGCCAGAGGCGGTGCTTTAAGCACTGAATAGTCCCTTCGCGCATGCGCAGTTCGAGTATGTATACCAAAAAAGTCACCTGTGACACCTGGATGACCCGGAAAGGGTATAAGTTCCGGGGTCAACCGGCACATCATTTCCTACAGAAACTTCTCGCGTGATCACGAGGATTCTGAGTGACTGAGCGCTCTGGCAGTCATTCGGGACTCATAGAACCGTAGTTACATTTGTAACTCATCGTTCTATTTCGTCCCTTCTGACCGCCAGAGGCGGTGCTTTAAGCACTGAATGACTTATACCAAAAGTGTCACGAGGAATCCTGACTACAAACTCATTGAGCAGAATCAAGGACTCCAGTAGGAAGGCTACACCCAGTGGATGGGGTAATAGCCGCAATACCCTGTACAGAAACAAGGTCGAGGACCGGGACCATAATCGAAAAAGAATACCTCACTGCGCAGAACCTGAGGGTTCTGGCTGGAGAACAACTCCTAATGGAGGAGGAGTGGCCACGTTCACCCTGTAGAACCTGCAGAATGTGCTTGGTGATGACCATGAGGCAGCTGCACAGATGGTCCCTAGAGGTACCCCTCTCAGGGCCGCCCATGATGTGGATATGCTCCTCGTTGAATGACACTTCACAGCAGGTGGCAGAGAGCGATTAGCCAACATGTAAGCGTGAGTGATGACATCCACGACCCAATGGGAGAGACGCTGCTTAGAGAGAGCAGAACCCTTCTGAGGCCCACCATGACAAATAAAGAGTTGTTCGGACTGACGAACACTTGCAGTAGCAGCAATGTAGGTTTTGAGTGCCCGTACCGGGCACAACAGTTCCGGTTCGTCCCCTCCATCCACTACTGGGGGGTTGAACCGCGTGAGCCTTATAGGCTGATTCAAATATGACCGAGACAGCACCTTTGGGAGAAATGCCATATTTGGCCAAAGAGTGACACTCGAATCATCATGGTTCCATCGTAAACACGAAGCACTTACCGATAGAGCGTGCAGCTCACCAACGCGCTTTGCTGATGTGATGGCCAGCAAGAAAGCAGTCTTGTAAGCCACCCATTTCAACTCCGCTTGAGCCAGAGGCTCAAACGGGGGCTGGCATAAGGCATGGAGCACCAGGGAGAGGTCCCATGCCGGAACTCTCGGGGATATTGGGGGATGCAGCCTCCAGGCCCCCTTCAGAAAAAGGGACACCAGACTGTGACCCCCCACAGTATTATTGTCCACTCTGGCATGATGACACGAAATAGCAGCTACATACACCTTAAGAGTTGAAGGAGACCTGCCCTTGTCCAAGAGAGACTGCAGGAACTCCAGGACCGTCGGTATTGAGCAATGAACTGGGTCCGCCTTCCGACCTGCGCACCAGTTACTGAATAGCTTCCACCTATTGTCATACTGCAGACGGGTGGATGATGCCCTGGCATTCAAGATGGTTTCCCGAACAGCATCGGGACAGCCGCTCAGCAACGACTCGGGCCCTCCAGTGGCCATACCCACAGCTGGAGGTTCTGAGGATTGGGATGCCAAATCTGCCCCCCCAATTGAGACAGCAGGTCTTTCCTGTAGGGGAGGCGCCAGGGTGTACCGCAGCACAGTCTGTGAATGAGAGGGAACCATGTCCTTGCTGGCCAGAAAGGGGCCACCAGTAAGAGTCTGTGACCATCCTGAAGGACCCTCTGAAGTGTCGGCCAAATCAGAGGAAGCGGAGGGAATGCATATAACAGGGTCTTTGGCCAGGGGTGAGCCAGTGCGTCCTGGCCAAGAGGGCTGGTTGTCTCCATCAGAGAAAACCAGAGGGGACAGTGGGTCGTCGCTTCTGAGGCGAAGACATCCACTTCTGCTCTGCCGAAGAGACCCCAGATAGTGCGTACCACCTCTGGATGAAGGCGCCACTCTCCAGGTGGAGGCTTGTGACGTGACAGGAAATCCGCCAACTGGTTTTGCTCCCCTGGGACATATACTGCCCGCAGACTGGTCAGTCGGGGGGCTGCCCATGTCAGGAGCTCCTGTGACACCTGCAGTAGCTGTGCAGACTTGGTGCCGCCCTGGTGATTTATATGATAAACTGCGGTGGTGTTGTCCGACCGTATGAGTACATGTCGTCCTCTCAGATACGGCAGAAAGTGCTTCAAGCCCAGATGTACTGCTCGCAGCTCTAGCACGTTGATATGTCTGGCTTGATCTCGTACGGGCCACTGACCTCGAGCTATTCGGCCTTTCCACACCGCACCCCATCCTAAGGGGCAGGCATCTGTGGCAACAACCTCTCGCCGAGAGGGAATAGAGCCCATGGGAACACCCTTGGACAGATAGGCCCTGTCCCTCCATGGAGCTAAGGCAAGGATGCACTGCCGAGACACCCTGATTTTTCTGTGTCTGTGTCGCCTTATGTCCAGGTGGAAGCTGTTCAGCCATTTCTGCAGAGGGCGTAGCGACAGTAAGCCCAGCGGAACAACGGCTGATACTGACGTTAGTTTGCCCAAGAGGCGCTGGAACATGACAAGGGGCAATGATCTGCCTCTGCGAAACAGAGAGAGCAGGTGAAGAATGTCGTCCACACGTTGAGGGGACGGGCAAGCCTTCATGGTCAGTGTGTTTAATGCCACACCGATGAAGACCGTAGACTGAGAGGGCTCCAGGCAACTCTTTTCTGTGTTCACTTTCAGGCCTAGTTGGGAAATATGAAAGAGAAGGTGATCCGTGTCCTGAACCACTTGAGTTCTGGATGGAGCACAAACCAGCCAGTCGTCCAAGTATGGCAGAACCTTTACCCCTTGAGACTGCAGGGGTGCCAGGGCCGCTGCCATGCACCTGGTGAACACCCTCGGGGAGAGGGAGAGTCCGAAAGGGAGGACCCTGAACTGCCAGTGACGGCCTCGATAGGCAAACCGTAGGAATTTCCTGTGGTGAGGAGCGATGGGGATGTGAAAGTAAGCATCTTTCAGGTCCACAGATGTAAACCATTCTCCTTGGGTGACAGTTTGTAACACATGTGCTGTGGTCAGCATATGAAATTTTATTACCTTCATATATTTGTTGAGCCCTCTTAAGTCCAGAATCGGACGGAATCCGCCAGTCTTCTTTGTAACGAGGAAGTACGTTGAGTAGAATCCTCCGGGCTGTTGCAGAGGGTCTACGGCCTCGATCGCGCCCTTGGCCAGGAGGGCGGACAACTCCTGGTCCAGCGCTTGAGCTTTTGCCGGGTCGCTGATGGTGGTCATTGTCACCCGGCTGGAGGGAGGGGGCCGGCGTCGGAATTGAAGCTTGTACCCGTGGGTTAAGGTGGCAATCACCCAGGGGTCCGAAGCGTGAGCAGCCCAGTAACCGAGCTGCTGATGGGAGAAATATCCGACAGCCGGCCCCGATGCCTCATTTACTGCCCCCCTGACCTCTAGGGGCCGTGGGGGGGCGCCGACCAGGGTCCTGAGCTCCACGTCGTGCAGAGGGCCAACGGGCCGTGGTGCGAGAGTCCCTGGCTGGCCTCTGAGTGGGACGACGAGGACTACGGCGCAGACTTGAGTCAGTCGGTGGCGGTAAGCGAACCCGGGAAGAGGTCGAGGGTCGGGACATGGGGGCCCTGGACCTGCTGGGTCTGTCGGGGGGAGGCATGCTTCTAACCAGGGTTGAGAACTCTTCCCTGGTCTGCCGAGCCTTCAGTGTGCGCTCCAGCACCTCCTGAGCGGCTGAGCCAAACATCTCCCCGGGCTCCACTGGAACATCACGGAGGGCCCTCCTGCATGCCTCCGTCAAGGGTGCCTGCGCAAGCCACACTTGCCTGCGAGCTTGCACCAAGAATGACATCATCCTCCCCAGTTCCCTCGACATTAAGGCAAACGCCTGTAGTGACGCATCACTGAAATTAGCTGTGGAGACATCAGCACTGCCGTCCTGTAGTGATGCAGACAGGGCCAGCAAGAGATGGGAAAGCGAGTTACCAATGCGACCAGCCCGTGCTCCGGCATTATATGCCCTTGATATCAGGTCATCTGTGACCCGGCACTGAGGTCGGGGACATCTGGCAGCTGCCCGCATTGCCTCATCGGGAGACACAATGAGGGACGCAATAGTCGGTTCGATAGCAGGCATCCGGTCGAGGCCAACTGCTGCCGCATCATGCATAGCTGCCAGTGCCCGGCCGTCAGAAGTGAGACGAGAACAGGCTCCAGTGTCTCGCCAACATGAGTGCAGTTCCTGGAGATAATCCCTCGAAGGAGGGACAGTGAAGGAAGTGGAAGTGCAGCCCCGCCTAAAGAAGGCAGTCCCTGGTGTTGATTGGGCTGGCTGTGGGACCTGTACCTGTAGGCGATCCACGGCCATGCGTAGTATGTCGGACATGGAGGTGTCCGACTCCCCAAGCATACTCTGCGGGCTTTGAACTGAAGAATGGGAACCCAGTTCTGAAGCATGGGAGTGTTCATCCTCTTGCATACCAAAGTCAGTGGCTGAGGCCGCAAGAGAAAGTACATCCTCCTCCGGAAGCAGCAAGGGCATAGGTGGGGTCTGTAATGACATCTCTGTGTCTACTGGGGGAGCATCAGGCTGACGAGTCTGGAAAAGGGACCTCATCTCCGCAAGTTCAGCAGAAAGCTTCTGTACCTGCTCAGCAAGCCTGCTATCCGACTTCCTTTTCTTTCCAGTTGGAGCAGCTGCAGTTGATACCTCTCTCCTGCGCTTTGAACGAGTAGACTGGGCTGGAGGCAACTTACCAGATGGTGGGAGGTCGTCTCCACCTATTGAATGGTCTACCTGAGCCAACCTAGCAGCCCTTGACGCAAACGACATACAGCTGCAGTTCATGCAGGCGTTGTCAGAGAGTCCTTCTCGAAGGTGGTCTGAGCCGAGGCACACCGGACATAAGTCGTGGCCGTCATCTTCCGACAAAGCAGTCCCACAGTCAACACAATAATGTGCATTCTCCATCATCAGAGCTCTGGTCCAACCACCTAAGCTGAGGGAAGGATGCGAACACACAACCTGCACAGCAGAGGGGTTCTAGGAGGTGCAGGCTTGCAGCTGGAGCGAGGGTGAAAACACCGCACTTACCGCTGTAATGCAACCGGTAGGAAGCTGGCTCGTAGCAGGAGAGGGGAGCGCAAACGCTGCCTTCACTGCCGCAAGCGCCTACGTTGGTGGTGAGCCTGTAGCAGGAGCGGGGGCGTGAACACAACCTTCACCGCTACACGGCGTCCAGCGGGAAGCTAATCTGCAACAGCGGAGGTGAGCGCAGACGCTAACCTCACTGCTGCAAGACGTTCGTTGTAGTTACAAACTAATCACAGCGCAACAGTGCGCAACAAACAATTATCAGCAAGCGGGAGCGGGCTGCGCAAACGCTGCCTTCACCAACAAAAACTGTTCAATGCTAAACAAAAGACACCCGAAGCAAAAGACTTCGGCGAATTCCCTCTTAGGTAATAATAAAACTATATTATGGAACGAAATGAACTTACAATGGGAGCGGAAAGCGCGAACGCTGCCGTCACCAACAAATGATATTACAATCAAAACAACGACCGAAGCAAACTCGGTAGTAAACTTATATTTTTGCAAGCATGCAATACTGGGGGGCAAAGCGCACACGCCAGCCTCACCACAATGTAGCGATATAAATATAAATCAAACAAACATACCTCGAGTCCGGTTGTGAGTGAAGAAACACAACAAACCGTCAAACAATCCCAATAGGAATGTGGTTCCGTTGCAGCCCTTGGAGGGCGAATGCTCCGCAGCTCCGACCTATAAAGATCACAGGGCTACCAGCAACGGTAAATTATAGTTTCAGAAAAAAAACGCTTAGCCTGAGCTGCTACTGCCTGCGACTCGCACGCGAGAAGAAAACAGGAAATGATGTGCCGGTTGACCCCGGAACTTATACCCTTTCCGGGTCATCCAGGTGTCACAGGTGACTTTTTTGGTATACATACTCGAACTGCGCATGCGCGAAGGGACTATTCAGTGCTTAAAGCACCGCCTCTGGCGGTCAGAAGGGACGAAATAGAACCTGCTGTAATTCTTGCATGGATTGTTGGCAATACAATATTGCCACACAACATATGGAAATACTATGCTGTATTATTATTATTATTATTATTATTATTATTATTATTATTATTATTATTTTAACCCCAGCCCTACTAGGCAGTTTTAGCCCCAACTCTAGAATAATCCTCCCCAACCATTTCCTTTTTGGTGAATCTCTGGCCTGTTTCAAGCATATATCTTTATCAAAGATCTCAAGATCTCAAGATTCAAGATCACTTTTATTGTCATTCAGGCACCATTTCAACAAGGATGGCACCATTTCAACAAGGATCTCTGGAATGCCTCAAGATCTGTAAGATCTGTAACCCTATGTCCTTTGTCCAACTGTGTGTTTTTAAAAAGTGCTATAAAAATAAAGTTTTACTCGCTTTCTTACAGTGCAGCACATAAACATGGAGCTTGCCTCATTATAACCATGAAAGCTGCTGCAGAAACTCCTGCAAATGCGCTCCTGCAAAAGGCATAGCAGATGCAGCCGGAGACAGGAGACAAATCAGTGCATGGCTCAGTGGTAACCTGAGGAAGGTGTGCGTTTACCTGGAAGTAGGAGCTGAAGGAGGCCAGCACGATGCGGTGGCAGGGAAACTCCTGTCCGCCGCAGCACAGGGTCACATCACAGAAGGCGTTGTTGAGCCGCAGGCCATTCAGGCCCTGTAACACCGTGTCGGGGTGCCTCGTCTCTACAAACAAATAGTCCTCGTTGCTCGCACAGACCGGGGGCGCGGCGGGGGGGACGTCTTCCCATAACGTGTGGGTAACGTTTAAAGTCAAATCGGCGTTGACTGGAGCAATTTCAGCCATGTCGCTCTGCTAGGCCAACCTGCAGGGCGGGCACAGGCGAACCGGTCAGGCACAGATGATCAATTCACGTCGATCATCGAAAGGAAATACACCATACATATTGGACTTACACCTTCGAGCTACATGAATGCATAAGGCAGCGCAATAATACTCGTCAGATAACTAGACATGTTAAGCTACCAAGCAGCCATGATGTTAGCAAACTCTGCAAACATGATGCCTTTCCAAGAGAGACGCGGAGATCAGCAGCATACACAAATAGCACAGCAACAGCAAAGATTATCACAGCAAAAAGTAAGTTAGTCCATTTTAAGCTAATATCTATTCTCTAATTAGGCTTAGCAGCGGATGCATCGCCCAGGCTTGAACCCTCGTGACCATGGCTAATAAACTTCCACAGATCTGCCGTCTCACGAAGATGCAAACGCTGCAACAACCGATTGTAATAAACTCTTGGGGTTTTAACAGCGAAACACATTACCTGCCAGACATAATCGTGCTAACTTAAGCGCTAAAATCACTCCCCAAGTACGCCTTGCGGCGGACGCAAGGGCAGCAGTAAATAAATGCCTCTCACATTGAGCTCCTCCCATTTCCAGCCCTGCGCTGCTAAACAAGATGTTTCACTGCTGCTCACTTCCTGCTTCGTTTCGGTGAATTACCCCGCTCATGTTGGACTGGGAGTCAGTGAGACTGACTTAAATCTTTTTTTTTCTGGGACCAGTTGCATCAACTGAGTAGAAGACTGGACTTGGTGTAAGGCTGGTCTAATTAAGCTCGTCTGTTGCACAAATTAGTCACCTCTTCCCCTTGGCCATGAGAGCCTTGTTGCTATGGCAACAGTCTGTCAGGCCATCAGTTAGGTCAGTCCTCGTGGACCCCCTGTCCAGCAGGTGTTGTTTCAGCTCAGCTCTCTCACATCTGATCCAGTTAAGGGCTTCATGCTGATTGGTTGAAACAGATCTACCTGAGCAGGACATGCATGAAGGTGCATGGGCCTAAACTGGGCCAGGTGTGCAAAAGTAGAGCTGAGAACAACACCTGCAGGACAGGGGGGCCTGGTGGACTGGGCTGCAGCTATATTTTAGGTATACAGGGTACACCTGGGTACATGTATGCCTGGATATACCAGGGTATACCAAGGTATACGTACAGGGATATTATATAAATTATACACTATATATTATAGTTATAGTTACATTATATATATATATATATATATATATATATATATATATATATATATATATATATATATATATATATATATATAGTTGCAACCAGCAGATACAGAATAAGGACATGACATGGTCATAAAATATAGAAAAAAAAAGAAAAAAAAAACGTTGAAGCTGTTTAAGGGGACATTAAGGGGAAATCAGAGCTCAAAGGGTTAAGTGCAGTATATAGGATGAAGATCTGAGTATCATCAGTGTAACAGTGGAAGCTGATGTAATGCTGTTCTGAAGTTTATTAGACACAGAGCACAGACTATTATACTGAGTGTAAGAACAGCAAAAAATATCACATTTGAACGTGTTCCTGCATAATCTGTCCTTGTGACTCTTTGTCATCAGAATGCATTCTCCATGAAAATCTGTGTACGCCACCTGCAGAGTCTGCGCAGATCTGCGCACCTTCTCATGTCAAGTTTCCCTTTGTTACGTACCAATCTCTGCCTAGATTTTTGCTCAGCATAATTTCTTTGCGTATTCACCCTTGATACACACAGTTTTCTAACAGTGCCTGGCTCTGCCTGTTTATAGCCTCATAATGACTAGTAACTGATCACACGCGGGCCTCTAAATCAGTTCACAATCACAACTGCATATGTGACAGTGCAACGGATATATTTTCACTCACAGTGTAACGTAGATAAATAGGCCTGTACAAAATTTTACACACACAAAGTCATTGGATGTTAAGGAAACTTAGTATAGGCTATTGTCGCATGAATTCCTTCTCTGATGTTATTTTCTGTTGTGATCTGACCATGAAGCCTAAACACTTACAGCACAGCCAGGACATGCCCAGCAAAACCTGACTGACATTCACTATGAATACCAGAAAACAAAATAATTAAGTCAGATATGGTTGTAAGCATTTATTGTCCACATGAAGATATTGAGATTGTGACAGAACAGCTCTGTAAATCAAAACGTTTGATACCATGTTGTGATCCATTCTCCCACTTACACTTTAAGGATTTGAATCTTCCCCCATAGGTGAACAGAGTATTGTCCTTTAATGATTAATAGATAGTACTAAATAATTTTTATGATTTTATGAGTACTAGTTAAATAAAATGTACACACACACAGACACACATGCAAATACTCTCTCTCTCTCTCTCTCTCTCTCTCTCTCTCTCACACACACACACACACACACACACACACACACACACATTCACACAAGTAATTAAAGCAAATCATCAAATAAATAAATTAAATTGATGAGAAAACTAATTAGAATGTGCTTTAATTATTTGGCTCTCATTTTGTCAAATTGTTAAGAATAAACAATCATACTTAATAACAGGCTTATGGTACATTTATGCAGTAGTACAACAGAATCACTCACCCAATTAAATCTTCTTGTTCATATAGTTGTTTAAAAACCCTGCTTTTATACTGTGAATCAGCACTTATTCTTTGTTTACACACCAATTATGGATTTAAGAAAAGGTATGTAACCATTTTTCTATTTCATATTTTATTTCCTTTTAACAATGGGCTAAGCAGTCGCTGCAGCTTTTATGCAAAACAGTTTTAAGATCAAGCCACAGTTTATCCAGCTCACTTCCTAATTGTCTTCTCCAGTCATGACAAGCCATGTGGAGGCTGCTGCTGTTCAGCAGGTCATGTCACTGCTGATATGTTGTCCCTTACAATACCGTGCATCACAGAAAGTATAAATAGAGCATTGCACATGTCACACCTCCACAATACACAAGACTGATTACTTTAAAACACGTAAGCTCCTTTTGGAGGGTAAAAATTGTTTGCTATATCGTTTTTGTTTTGTACCAAAAATCAAACTCTTTATTTTCGTTCCAAAGGATAGCAGCTCATCTTAAGTTTCAAGCAGCATCACTAATCACTGATACTGTGTTTTCTAATCACAAGTACCTGTCCCTCATGATGCCAGGATTCTCCAGTGCATTCTTTCTGCGGGCAGCAGCTTCCAGGATCTTCTTTCTGGGTCCAAGCTGGATGCTAATGCCTTTCAGGTCTTCATCAGAGCAAAGCATGAGGGCCTCAAGATCCAGATGCTCCCGTCTGAATGCCAGGGCAAATTCTGGCAAGGAGATTGCAGCCAAGAAGGCGTCTAACGGAGACGTTTCTTCATCGTCATCATCATCTAACCCTAATTCATCCTGGCTCCAAGGCACCTCAGAATCACCATCCTGGTCAAAGCCAACATCACCTTTTTCCGCAGCCATCTTACTCTGAAGAAGGTAGCTTAGATTTTCATTGTTTCCTATAGGAATGTCAACTGAGTCCAGTTCCATCTGTGATACAAAAACCAGACCCCCAAAACCAGGCCGGTTGAATATGGATTGTGTGGTTTGGCCAGGTTCAACATCATTATCATTATCATTATCATTAGGTTTGAGAATTATGTCAGGGTTTGAGACTGATGATGGTGGACTGGCCTCTGAAACAGACACATTCTCTTTTGCTCCCAGGTACATCTTCTCCATCTTGCTCTGGTGCTTCTTCTTGACCTTCTCGCAGAGTTTCACACATTTCTCTGCATCCTTGCTGGCCTCCTTCTTGAGACTGGCAACTCTCTTTGGATTGCGGGAGGTTTGCTGTGACACAGCAGCATCTAGGAAGCGCACACAGTCCATGCGGTCATGAGAAGCGGCAACATCCATTGCTGTAAAGAATTCGTTGTCCAAAGCAAAAAGGTTGGCACCAAAGTTGACCAAAAAGCTGAGGATGTGCATGTGTCCATTACTGGCAGCATGGTGCAACGGTGTGTTCCCCCAGATGTCACTCATGTTGGGGTCCCCTCTGTATAACACAAGAGAACATGTGGAATAACACACTTTAAGTGAGAATCCTCATTTAGCTTTTCCAAAAATGTGTCTGAATCAGCTTTTTGTCTTTTCACAGATTTAACATATATATATGTGTGTGTATATGTGTGTGTGTGTGTGTGTGTGTGTGTATGTACACACACACACACACACACACACACACACACACACACACACACACACACACACACACACACACACACACACATTTATTCATTTATTTATTTATTCAGTGCATACAGATCCAGTTTTTTCTTCTCCTCTGTTCTGGGTTCAACTACCCTTTGTTAGCTGCTACTTTGAGTGTTACTATGGTGGGTTTGTGCTGACACTGAGCTGCAAATTAGCTGACATTTTTTAGTAAAAGCTATCTGTTTAGCTCAGTTTTAAAAGTTTAGTTACAGTTCAGTAAGCAGCTGAAAAGCACTAACATAACAGAGATGCAATGCAGATGAAGTAATAACACAAGTAAATATTTCAATCCATTCCAATCCATTCCATACATGTTTATTCCAATTGATGGGAGGCTGGAGCCTGTATTAGGCAGACACCATTAACAGGTCATCCAAAACTCTCTTTACTTTCCTTGAAGTTGCCAAAGAGGTTGAACTTTGAACACAAAACATCAAAGCATTGTTCACCTATCACCAAAGGTGTTGCCAAAAGTTAGAAAAACAAGAATCTGGAAGATTATCATTTGCGTTATTATTGCATTTGCTAACTAATTAAAATGGATGCAACAAAAACAAATTCATCATGAGGTAACTTCATCAACAGCAGTGACCCAGTGAAAGAAGTAAGGTAAGCAGAGAGACCAGTTCAACAAAGCAAAATCAGGTGGCCCGCAGTAAATCAACAAGCCAACTATATGGCAGCCTGGAGAAGCTTGCACCATCTGCTTGGAAAGACTGCTGCAAGGCAAGTTCAAAGTTCAACCTCTTTGGCAACTTCAAGGAAAGTAAAGAGAGTTTTGGATGACCCCTGGGAAATGGGAAGGTGAGAGAGGGAAATCCTTGAGCTGGTGAAAGAGGGATGGCTACTCAGAAGGGCCTGAAGGGGGCAAAAGATCATGAGAAGGAAGGACTGAAGAAACTTGCTAACTAAATCAAAAATAGGCTGGCAATCCTGGGAAGGGCATATCACATCCTGAAGTGCAGGAGCAAGAAGGAAAAGGAGAAGGCAAGGCTCTTCCTTTCAAGTATGCACAAAGCTGGTTCAAGTTGGAGCTCACCAAGGAGAAATTGGAGGAACACATCAAGAGCCAGGAAGGCGACACCAAGAAAAACATCTCCTGGGCTCCCCAGGCATCTACCTTGTCCGGTCCAACCAACCTCGCACGATCCAAGAGGGGTGGTAGATGAAGCAAGATCTGCTTCAGCTCCAGGACCAAATGGTGTGCCATACAGCATACATAAGAACTGTCTCATGGTGCTGAAGTTACTGGAGAAACTGATGAAGAATTGGCTGGGGGAAGTCGTTCAATCAGAGTGGCAAACCACTTTCATCCCTAAAAAGCAAGATTCCTGCAACATCAACCAGTTCAGAGGTAGTGCCCTACTGGACATCGATGGGAAGATCTTCTTCTCTGTGGTGGCAAAATTAGATACCAACTACATCCAGTCCTTCTTCACCCTCAATTTTTTTCCATTTTCCAACATGCCAACTACTTTGCCAACTTTCATCTCACAACACAGGAAGCAACAGCTGGTTGGTAACAACTAAAAAACACAAAAAGGAAATATAGGAAATCTTTCTGAGCTGTGGAGCTAGCATTCTCCAAGCAGAAGCCAATGCAGCCCAGCTTCTGGTAAGGTTTGAGAAACGTCTGGCTGGTGAAGGGGGTTTGGTGGCACATCTGGGAGGAAGACAGTCACGCTGTTAAGAGTATGGTAGGGATGATTTGATAGGGTATTTTAAATATCATCATGGATTGAGTCAATTTTTGCATGAAAAATTTGACAAAATCATTTTCTGAAAAAGAGCTAGACTGAGAGGAGTGACTCTGGATTAGTTTGGATATGGTCTTAAAAAGGGACCGTGGATTATGTTTGCTAAGGTTAATAATTTTCCAGTAGTATGTGGATTTAGCTGTGAAGAGGAAATGTTTATTATCTTCGAGGTTGTCATGCCAGGCAAGTAAGAAGACTTCCAGTTTGGCAGAGTGCCAGTTATGTTTGAATCTCCTACAACCTGTAAGCTTGTTTCATCACACCTAGTAGATGGAGACAAAGCAAAAGAATAGACAAAAAATGTGAATAATTTTATATTTCTTTTGATTTGCAGAATGCATAGTCAATTGAGTGAGTTTCCTAAACCTATATAGTTTTTTTTTGTTTTTTTTTTAATTTTTTTTATAACTAGTGGTGCTACCATGTCTATTGCATTACAGAGGGATAGAATTTACACTGTCAAGTCATTCAGAAACTCTTGCTGATCACTGAAAGAGGTGAGGGCAGTGAGAAGCAGGTCAGTGAGCACAGCGGTTGTAGAGGCATTAATGCAATGACAGCTATAAACTGCGTGGAAACCACCAGTGGTTGCTGATTATTTTCTGTATATGTTAGGTTAAACATAAGCAATAAATCAAGAAACCGTGCTGGTGCTCACCCTCTGCTGCATATGAGCTGTAGAGCATCAACATGTCCGTGGAAAGCAGCCCATAAGGTGGGTGTCATTCCATCTTCATCCCGAGTGTTTAGGTCCTTCCTTGTAGCTTCCTTCAACATGTCCAAGTTGCCGTCAATCGCCGCCTTGTGGTACCTAGACATCTCTGATCTCAGATAGTTGATGCTGCTTAACGCTACAGTTCAGTGTCAAATAGCTGGAGATTTCAAAAGGGTAAATAAAAATCTGACACTTTGTCTTTTCTCACTCGCATTAGAGGCACAGCGGAGATGGCAGACCTGAAGTGAGCACTGTCAAAATTACAGGGGCACTAAGCCATAAAAGAGAAGCAAAGTTCAGCTTCCTCCTGTCAAGTGCCAAATTGACTTAATATTAAAACCGTTCTTGCTTTTATTAGTGGACTTTATGTATAAAAATTCCTGAGTGTTTTTACTATGTCACCACTCCATCCACTGAAGCTTGGGAAAAATGTTCTCATTGGTCATGTAGCAAAAGTAATGGAAATTTTGCAAGGGGCTCATTGCACAGAGATGCCAAATGTACCACACATAAAGTCTCTATCATTTCCATGAAGGCTTATAGTATGTCTGTGGTACTCAAATATGAGTTAAAAGTGTCTTTATAATCTGATATATTATCATCAGGGCAGTCAGAGGTAACTTAATGCATGTGATTAACTTGGGGACACAATGTTCAACTTTTAACAGACAAAATGAATGACAAGACAACCTGTGGTCTGCTGGGTGGCAAGTTTTTTTTCAACAAGCTTCCCAGCGCACCTCTGCATACAACATGTTTTGTTTGTTTGTTTGTTTGTTTTCTGCTTCATTTCGGACACCAGGGGCCTGTACCAAAAAGCTGGATTAACATAGCCGGGCTTTCTCTTAGTTATCTGGCTTCACTTAACCAGACATCCGCAATTCTGATTTTCGGTACCACGAAGCCGGTTATCAACTCACTAACTGAACCCAGGGTTTTCAAATCTACATCTGTGCGCGCTGATATAAAAAGGGCGGTGTTTGCTGCATACGACCAATCGCAGACATGAGGCCCGTTTCCCCTAAATATGTTCCTGGTAGTATTTGGGGGGCAGGAACTACTACAGGAACGTCCTCTCTCTCGGCGCTCTCAACTGCCTTGTCTCCACTGAGAGGGCCAAGTAGGAGGAAGGTTCCTGTAAAGTTACCGGGCTCTGGATGTGACGTCATCATTGCACGTTTGACCAGACGTCAAAATGTGTGTTGTTAAAAAAGTGTGTTGTTAGTGTTAACTAACGGTAGCTAGCACGTTAGCGTTAGCTTGGTAGTGTTGGTCATGTTGCTAGGGACACTGGCGTTAGCTTTAGCTAATGCTAGCGACAAAATAGCCGGCATTTTTAGTGACGCTAGCGTTAGCTAAGTTAACGTTAGCTAAAAATGCTGGCTATTTTGTCACTTTCTGTTGACACCACATCCCGCCGTGAGTAAATCCAATCAGCACCAAGTACACCCCAAGCCCCACCCAGGAGTTTTTCAGGGCCGCTCAGAGTACCTACCCTGAGGCAGGGCCTTTTTTTTAGCCCCTGTAAAAGTTCCTGAAGTCTGTCCTTCGGGGGTGGTTCCGGTGGTGGAGACACACAACAATGGCTCTGGCCCCACAAAATTACCCCAAAGTTCCTGCGGTGGAAACGGGCCTATGGAAAAATCCACCCGAGCCGCATACTTTACGACAGAGGAGCGAACAATAATGTTAAATAAATAGGAAGGAATATAAGGAATATAAATCCATCATCCAGGTAAAAAGCAACACAGTTGCAGCTGCCGCCCAGCGTATGTTACCACGGAAACGTGCCCCGATAAAAAGTAAACCACCTTCGTGGTAGAGAAGACCTTGGGTTAACCCTGAAGTTACCTCGCTAAGCCGAAATCCAGCTTTATGGTACAGGCCTCAGGGAGCTGAAAAGAAAAGCACTGAAAAAGACACCAAAACAAACATGTGTTGTTGCACATCTTTCAAAACAAGTTTTCAGCTTTGTCCTGCATCTCAATATCGTGTTGTTTTCTGGTCTCTGATTCAGTCATTTTGGAGCAGCATCTTTCAGGATGACATCACACGCACACACACACACACACACACACACACACACACACACACACACACACACACTCACACAAGTAATTAAAGCAAATCATCCTTGAAATAAAGGCGACTGACTTCAATTACTTCACATGGACACTAATCAGAATGTGTTGTTTTATTTAGAATACAGAATAAACAGTGATACTTAATAACAGGCTTATGGTATATTAAGGTAAGCAGTAGTAAAACAGAATCACTCACCCAGTTAAATCTCCTTGTTTGTAAAGTTGTTTAAAAACCCTGCTTTTATACTGTGAAACAGCACTTATTCTTTGTTTACACAATAAAATTAATGATTTTAAAAAAGCATAGCTAACCATTTTCTATCCTTATTTATTTATTTATTTATTTATTTTTATTCTTATTATTTGAACCACCTCATTTTCGAATTGTCTTCTTCAGTCATGAAAAGCCATGTAGAGGCTGCTGCTGTTCAACAGGTCTTGTCACTCCTGATATGTTGTCGCTTATGATATCGTGGATCAAAGAAAGTACAAATGGAGCATTGCACATGTCACACCTCTACAATACACAAGACTGATTACTTTAAAGTCCCTCTATACACACAAAATTTATTTTTGTAATGTTTATGTCTCCTAAATGTCTCATCCTGACTATAATGACTTGTATCTATGCAAAGTTTGTCAGGAGAAAGGTGTTTTCACAATCATCTACTGCAGGTGAGACGTATCCCGGGCCAGCTAGATTTGGTATGTCACAAATCCAACAGCCAATCCCGTCAACTGACATGGCGGAGCGTTGCATATCATTAGTACCAGCCCTGCGGGTTGCCTGAGTGTTTCATGTTCAAAAAAACAAAAACCAAAAGGACCAACTCCAAATGATTGCTTCACATGAACAACATTAGTGTAACTAAGAGATTCAGTACAAAATCTTTTCATGATAAGATTTTCAAATATGGCATGTTTTTCGTGACTGTCGCAAATGATGCTTCCTTGTTCTGTGAACAGAGCTCTGGTTACATACAGGTGTACGAGCAAGCAGGGGAGGTGGGTGAAGACTATTTTCATATTCATAGATTTGGGCATTTTTAATAAGGACAAGATTTTGAGTCATATGTAAGCAGTTTTAAGGTAGTAATGGATTTTGAAAAACTTAAATATGTTGATGATCAGAGATTCTTTTTAGGAGGCGTGGTAAATGGCTGGAGAGGGACTTTAAAACATCTAAGCTCCTTTTGGAGGGTAAAAATTGTTTGCTGCATCATATTTGTTTTTTGTCAAAAATCAAACTCTTAATTTTCGTTCCAAAGGATAGCAGCTCATCTTAAGTTTCCAGCAGCATCACTAATCACTGATACTGTGTTTTATGGTCACAAGCAGCTGTCCTTCATGATGCCAGGATTCTCCAGTGCATTCTTTCTGCGGGCAGCAGCTTCCAGGATCTTCTTTCTGGGTCCAAGCTGGATGCGAATGCCTTTCAGGTCTTCATCAGAGCAAAGCATGAGGGCTTCAAGATCCAGATGCTCCCGTCTGAATGCCAGGGCAAATTCTGGTAAGGAGATTGCAGACAAGAAGGCATCTAATGGAGAGGTTTCTTCATCGTCATCATCATCATCATCTAATCCCAGTTCGTCCTGGTTCCAAGGCAGCTCAGAATCACCATCCTGGTCAAAGCCAACTTCACCTTCTTCCACAACCATCTCATTCTGAAAAAGGTAGCCTAGATTTTCATTGGTCCCTGTAGGGATGTCATCTGACTCCAGTCCCATCTTCTTCATGAAGATCAGACCCCCAAGACCAGGCCGGTTGAAGATGGATTGTGTGGTTTGGCCAGGTTCATCATCATCATTATCGCTGAAGTCTGCCATTCCACTCTCATCTAACCCATTCTCATCCTGTTCATTGAAGACATCCAGAAACTCTGGCTTCTCTGACATTCCATTCTCCTGTTTTCTGAAGATTACGTTGCTATCCCCTCCTGCTGTCTGCAATGTTCCTTTATCTTTCTTGCCAAACTTCTTCTGAAGTGTGCCCTTGACCCTGGCTGTGAGTGAGCCAGATTTGTCAGAGGCAATGAGCTTAGAGAACTGCTCATTGACGCTACTCATTGTGCCAACGTTTGAGACTGATGATGGTGCACTGGCCTCTGAAACAGACACATTCTCTTTTGCTCCCAGGTACATCTTCTCCATCTTGCTCTGGTGCTTCTTCTTGACCTTCTCGCAGAGTTTCACACGTTTCTCTGCATCCTTGCTGGCCTCCTTCTTGAGAGTGGCAACCTTCTTTGGATTGCGGGAGGTTTGCTGTGACACAGCGGCATCTAGGAAGCGCACACAGTCCATGCGGCCACGAGAAGCGGCAACATCCATTGCTGTGTGGAATTCATTGTCCAAAGCAAAAAGGTTGGCACCAAAGTTGACCAAAAAGCTGAGGATGTGCATGTGTCCATTACTGGCAGCATGGTGCAATGGTGTGTTCCCCCAGATGTCACTCATGTTGGGGTCCCCTCTGTATAACACAAGAGAACATGGAGAATAATGGTGTTTCTGATATTTGCTAAGGCATTAGAAAAGTAATGGCACACTTCTCAAAACTGGGCTGCACAAAATTTGTATGTAAGAATAAAGAATAAATAAATAAATAAAAAAGGCGGATTACAATATACGCCTTCTCTGCATTGCAAAGAGGGCACATCATGATACACTTTAAGTAAGAATCCACATTTAATATTTATTGAAGCTTCCACAAAGGTGCCTACAGAAGCTTTTTGTCTTTTTACTGCTTGAACAGCCAAAAAAAAATACTAAAAAAAAAAATTGTAATGTGTATGGAGTAATAACATAAGTAAACATATCCATCTTCCAATAAGTGACCTGTCCATCATGGGGCTTAATTATTTGCTTAATTTATTTATGTCAAACATAAAGTGTGGTGGCTCACTAGACACTCTTAGGTATGACTCCTGTAAGTGCAGTGATATCAAAGTGCTGACATTATTGTAATGTGATTACTAGGGAATGTGATGCAAAACACTTAAGCATTGATCACTTATTACAAAAGTGTCACAAAAAGTGTGAAAGACCAATTTCTGGTACATTAGCAATTTGAGAGTAGCTACAAGTTGCACTTTACCAGAATAACATAATATATAATGGTAAGTAAAAATAATATAAAGACCTTCCCACAGACATGTATGATCACTACATTGTGTTCACATCCAGGTATGGCTGAGGATAATAGGTAACCTATTAAGATTAAAGTCCCTCTGGGCTTTGTCCCGTGATTAGAGCCATAAAAGTCTTGATTGCTGTATCATAGCAACAGCTTGTCATAAATCCCAACTTGTAAGCTATTCTGCCATACTGGAAATGTTCAAAATGGAAACATGTTGGTTATTTATAGCCACACAGGTGACAGGAGAGGCAACTTCCCTCTAGGTATCTTCCTTACATTTTTTTTTTTTTTTTTTTTTTAAATTTAACCTCAGAGTGAAGGAATGCTTGTTGCAAAAGCTGTGCTACATTACAGCCTGTGTTTTGATGATGAGGATGTGGGGGTGGGGATGGATAAAGGGCTCTTTTGTTTTACAGAATGGCTTTGGCTCATTGAACATTTGGCACATTTCATGGGAGAGTGCAGTCTAAAGGCTGGAGTACAGCCTGGTGTGCATGAGAATATTATAATAATAATAATAACAGAATACTACAATAAAGTAAAACACACATTAGGCCCACACTGTGCCCACAGATTTGAATGGACCATAGGATTTCGATTACAACTTGGAGTAGCTTGTTTAATAATATTGTAGAGATGCTATAGCCTACACTACATAATATAATCACAGAAAGTTTATACAAATATATTCCTCTGTACTAAAGAGTCACAGTCTTCTATATACACTATTAAGGTTAAATTTGGTATAGACTACTTCATCTGTCCAAGTGTAAATATCAATTTTCTGCGTTCGTGGGGTTAAACATATGAATATGAATAATGTGAATGGAAAACCGTGCTGGTGCTCACCCTCTGCTGCATATGAGCTGTAGAGCATCGACATGTCCGTGGAAAGCGGCCCATAAGGTGGGTGTCATTCCATCCTCATCCGGAATGTTCAGGTCCCTCCTTGTGGCTTCCTTCAGCAGGTCCAGGTAGCCGTCAATCGCCGCCTTGTGGTACCTAGACATCTCTGATCTTGTATACTAGACAATTCAGTTGCATCAAGTTGTTGCAAATTTCAAAAAGGGCGAATAAAAAGTTTGTCTTTTCCTCCCTGATGTCGGAGGCACAGTGGAGACCTGAGGTGAGCGCTGGGCGTCAACACAACTGAGCCATAAAACCAAAGTTCAGCTCTGACTCCTGTCCAGCGCCACATGGACCTATTTTCTATCATATCTATATCTATGGTATTTATATATAAGGCTTTTTAAGGTTTTGTGTGATGTTTGCCTGATCTTAAAGGACTTTATAGAATATTTAACAAGTCATATGGCTTAAAAACAAGTTTGTTTTTTTGTTGCCTGTTTATGGTTATTTTCATATTTTATCCCCACTGCAACACTTTGTAAATATAATATCCCTTGTGGTACAATCTAGTTTTACTGTGATATTCATGGTCCTAGTATATTAGTGGATATACTGCAGATTATTTCCTTCTGCTATAAGGGAGTTTAGTCTCATCTTCTATTTCCCATCCCTCCGCCACAACAGTAATTTCTGTGGTATTGTTATAATACTCCTATAATATCATATTTGTAGTATTTTTTATTGCTCTGCTTTTATGTTTGAGCTACATTGTTATGTTTGTTCATGCTATCCCCTTTAAAGAGGCTGTGTCGTGGCAACATGACCCAGCTCTGCTTTGTGGTGATGAAAAACTCCTGTTTTTACAAGAGGAATAGGTTGTGCTGAGGGCGTGTACATGCTCCACGCATGCACTTTTATGTGCCAAGTTCACAAAACAGGGCATTTGGACGGCACAGGCTCTTTTCCAGTAGATGGCGCTGTTATCTATTATCTATCATCAATTATCTCACCCTCCAGCTCAGTGGGCCCATCCAACCGGAAAATGCACACAATTGCTCTCACATTCTCACTATAGCCAATCAGAAACAGTCGATCATGTACCAAGCCTAATTCATTGGAGAAAATCAACAGGAATCGCCTTCAGTCACTGAGGAAGGCCAAACACAATGACCTGCCATTGTCAGATCTCTTGGGGAAAACAGCAGGCAAGATGTAGTGTGGTATAACTGCGTTTTCAAGAGAAACGCATTTAGCTGAAACAATAAAGAGCTGTCACCCCCTGCTTCCTTTCTTTGATTGATTGCATATCTTTTTCCCCACTCCAGTCCAGTTGGTGGCGGTAATGCGCCTCTGAGCTGGTCTGCCACTAAACACTGTAGAGGAAGAAGAGGCGTCGCTCAATAATGAGTTACCGGTGAACTGGGAGGAAGTGTAATCCGATAACACTCCCTCGGCATTGCCTCATCGCTCTTGTCGGCGTGCCTTTCCCCCTTGAAAACACCATGGAGTTGTAGCGAGGTGGTTTGTATTTCATCTCCAAACACTCCCGTTGCAAGAAAGACCAGAGCGGCCAGCTTTTGTCTGTGTTTTACCAGGCCGTTGTTATTGCTATCACTCCGCGGTGCGTGGTTCGGCTCGGTGGTCGGGAGAGGCTGCAGACATGGGGGACCGCGGTGGCTCGACTGTCGGCCTGCTGTCCTACGAGACGCTGGTCCATGCTGTGGCAGGTGCAATGGTGAGCAAGTTTAGGTGCACGTTAAATGTCTGACGTGCTGTGCTTCTCGTGACATGGGAATGGTTGTCTAGTTTGCACAAGGTCGCGTCTCTGAGTTTGCCGGTGTTTTATAATTTGCAGGACTGTGGCTGACAGCTTCATTGCGTAACATTATAATGTATTGGATTTTTTTTTAGGGGAGTGTGACAGCCATGAGCGTCTTCTTTCCTCTGGATACAGCCAGGATCCGACTACAGGGTGAGGTTTAGGTGTTATCACCTGATAGCAGCACTCAGCTCTGTAAACTAAAGGGTAACAGGAGTTCATCACAGGCTGCAGTGGTCACAGTGTGGTGTAGTGTATTGGTGCTGATTGTATCCTGATACGAGATTCACACTGTTCAACACATGATTAATGACATCTTTTCTTTCTCTTTCAGTGGATGACAGTCGGAGGTCTAAATCTACCCCCGTCATCCTGGCTGAGATAGCAAAGGAAGAGGGCCTGTAAGCAAGACTATTGTACCTTACTGTGCTGTAACCTGCTGGGTGAAGTAATTTCTGCTGAGTTATGGCGCTTGTTTTGCGCAATTGTCCTGTAATCCAATCCCCTTAGTTTGATTTTGAGCAGCAGACTGGTGTAGACACCCTAAGCGGCTTTCACATAGCGCGCGCACAGCGCTCTGCTCTGCGCCGAGGAGGGCGCAGCGCGAGGCTGACGCCGCCGCTGGACAGGGCGGTACCGCGGGTCCTGCTTGAGGCCCCATTACTCTGCTGTGGCACCCATGGTACCATAGGCGCCTGATCAAATGCTCTGTTTAATTTCTAATTCCATTACTTTGTCACTGTGACTAACAAGTTTGATGATTAGCAAGCCTATGCTGTAAATCCTAACTGTTTCAATGCAGTCATATTTAGTGTGATGTTTAGTGTGAATTCACTTGTCATGTTGCTCTTCGTCCCCCCTCTCAGGCTGTCTCTGTACAGAGGTTGGTTCCCAGTCATCTCCAGCCTCTGCTGCTCCAACTTTGTCTACTTCTACACCTTCAACTCACTGAAGAGGATGACAGTATCCGGCCAGCACAAGTCCAGACCTGGAAAAGACCTGCTTATGGGGGTCATATCAGGTGAACACTCTCAAACTAATCACTGACATTATTAACCACTTCATAAAGGGACTTTGAACTTTTACTCCACTACGTTTCAGAGAGCAATACTGTATTTTCACTCCTCTGTGTTTATCTGGGGGCAGCAGTGACTAGTTACTTTGCAGAATAAATGCTCACATGCAAAACACGATAAAGTATGAGGTGTCGTTTTAGTAGCCAACAGTATCTGGAGACGTTAGACCTACAGCATTAAAATACCTATACTAAGTTAATTCATCAATAATTTCACATTCAAAGTTTTACTTTTGACCCTGAAGTGCATTTTACTACTAATACCTCTGTACTTGACTCAGGTAAAATTTTTGTACTTTTAATGGAGTACCTTTTTACTATAGTATTGTAAAAGTAAAGGATTTAAGTACTTTTTCCACCACAGCATCACAACAACCATCAAGTGCTGCAAGTTTTGACTAAGGTGGACTGAAGGACGAAGTTTGCAGTAAAGAGAGACAATTGTGTGTTCTTCATGCAGGGGCAGTGAACGTGATCCTGACCACGCCCATGTGGGTGGTCAACACTCGACTGAAGCTGCAGGGGGCAAAGTTCAGAAATGAAGATCTCCAGCAGACCCACTACAAAGGCATATTTGGTGTGTGTTTGTGTCTGTTAGACTTCAAGCATGCTTCCTTGATTTAAAACAAAAAACAAAAAAACAAAACCCTTCCCTTGTCAAACCCCACTCTGTTTTGGCCTCTCCTGTCAGATGCCTTCTCCCAGATCATAGCCAATGAGGGGGTGACCACTCTGTGGAATGGCATCCTGCCATCTCTCGTGCTCGTCTTCAACCCAGCTGTGCAGTTTATGTTCTATGAAGCCATGAAGAGGAAAGCAGGCAAAGGAGGGAGGAAGGTGAGAGCATATGGGCAAAGAAAGTGGTGCTTCAGTGTTAACACCATTAAACCTGATCTACCTTTTCCTTGTGAGCATAGATTAGGCTTTTCTAAAATTTTAGATGGTTATATTTGAATACTGTTGGTTCATTTTTTAAAATTTTTTTTTTGGTTATTCTTTGTTATTTGTGTCCCAGCAGTAAAGTAATTCCAGGCCACCAAGTTTTGGCTCAGATTTAAAGAATGAGCCACATACGCAGGGAGCCAGCCATTGTTGAGAGTATGTTTCTAATGTACCATTTTATTTTGGTGGGAAATGTGATAATTAGTCGTCAAATTTAGCAGTCAGTTGACCACGACAGCCAGTGGCCAAAAAAATGCATATCCTGCCTTGACAGTTGGTTGACTAGGTGTACTTGGAAAAGACACGGGCTGTTACATTAACCTCATGTTGCGTGTGTTGTGTTCTTTTTTTAATTGATGAGTCTGTGAGGCAGAACGAGTAGGTTTTGTCAGCTAATGATATCATAATATCCTGTTCGCATGGTGAACAGCGTATTATGATATTATGTACTCTGTACATAGAGTTGACTTTTATGGGAGCTACACACCCACCGCCCAAAGCCTGGCGCCAAGAGGGGGACCGAATTCAGCAAAACAACTAAATCCAGGCGGGGGCAGGGTCTCAGCAGATACACACACCAACACACACTTTGTATGTCCTACTTATTCTGCCTTCATGTGAAACCAAGCACACTTAAAATATTTGTAATGAGAGCTGAGTATATATTTGACTGAGGTTGCAAAAAAATTGCTAAAACATGGGACACGATTGTAAGCCTGTGCGCTATGTGTTTGTGTCTTTCCACAGATATCCTCGGCAGAGATCTTTGTCATTGGAGCCGTTGCCAAAGCCATTGCTACCACAGCGACATATCCCCTGCAGACAGTTCAGGCCATCCTCAGGGTAAATACTGTACTTGAAGACTTTTCAACCCTGTGTTTTATTTTCGTCTTAAATTTTAATGTGAAGTATGCTTATTCTAAAATACTCTGAACTTTTAACAGAACATTTTACACCATCCTAATCTATTTGTACAGGACTTTGGGTAGGGAATAGGGAAGCTAACTTTATTAATGAACTCGACACTGTTCGACCTTCCACAAAATAAAGTTAAGGAATAAAAAAAAAAAAAACCCAGCAAATGCTCTCTAAGGTAATTTTGAAGAATGTTATTGTAGACATTAGTGGGGCTGAAAATCTTGCCAAAGGCCATCATGTCATGATTATTTCTTTATTGACATACATAATGAGTCATCCTTTATATCTGAAGGCAATAACTCACTGTTTGATCTCACCAGTTTGGCCAGTACAAAGGTGACGGCAGGGGTGGAGCATTTGCAAGCCTTCGTAACGTACTCTCCCTGCTGCTGGATAGAATCAAGTGAGTAACGGCAAATATATGCACAACCACATTTAGTTACACAGCGAGCCCCCTGGTGAAGATTTAATGACAGCTGCCCATTCATTTATGTGTGTTCTGTGTTACAGGAGGCACGGTGTGCTCGGCTTATACAAAGGCCTGGAGGCCAAGCTGCTGCAGACGGTACTGACAGCTGCCCTCATGTTTGTGGTGTATGAGAAGATCACCGCAGCCACCTTTAAAGTCATGGGCCTGAACAAGAAACTGAAGCACTGAGCGCTAACTTGAATATGACAAGGGTTGGTTTCTCCTGGGCCCTGTGTCAGAGCAGGAAACCAGGCCAGCACTGGATGACAACAGGGTGTTAGGAGGTTTTACTGAAGCCTAGCACTGATATGTTAGGACAGGAACTCTTACATCAGTGTGGAGATTTAGGGCTGTGATTAGTAACTGTAGGGCTACAGATTCTCATCCTCACCCATAACATGTACAATAACCAGTAGTGGGCTTTTGTGGTTAGTTCCTGTTAGGGCTGGGCGATATGGACAAAATCAGCTATCACAATATTGATGTCGTAGGGATGACAATTGGTGCTTTCATAAAAGATTTTTAATAAAGTCATCAGTAATGTGGATCTAATGATCAAGCAGGCAGAGGCAAATAACAACAGCTACAACAATCTAGTTAGTTTAGAAAACTGTAGGGATTAGACAGCCCCTGTGTTTTATCACGATATCACAAAAATGAAAATCCCAGCCGATATCTGGTGTCATATCACGATATGGATGTAATTTTGATATATACTGTCCAGCCTTATTTTCTATCCAGTAATAATTGACGTCCCTCTACTCTCAACCCCAGAGCTGTTCTCTTCATGCAGACTGGTCTTTTCTTTCTTCACTTGTCACCCTCTCTTGGCATGGTTGTCATTGATCTTATCGGAGCTAATTTTCTAAAGATTTCTGTGAAAACTAAATTTTGTACCCAATACTATTCCTGACTGCAGGCACTTAATTTCAAAGCAGAGGCTGTAGTCATCCTCTGCTTCTGCCTCTTTATTTTCTTCAGTATTTAATGTTTAATTAATTTGTTGAGCGTGCTGGTAAAGTGGCACCAATCTTAAAAACTTTATGAAATAGACAACAGCATCATTTCTCAGTTTCATATCAATCACAGTTCATAGGTAACTGTGATTCTGGCTTCTCAGCTGCTGGTTACTGAGTTTGGTGCCTTCACTTCAAACTGTAAAGCTAATGGCATCTGTACTTAAAGAATTGAAAAACAAAAAAACTTCTATTTTAAAACTAGTAGAAACATTACCGGTATATATTTCTACAACACAAAGTATGACCAGAAGCCAAGCCACATCCGCCTCTTAGATCGAAGCCATGGGACCATTCTTTATTGTCTTATGTTTTAACTTGGCCTTGGCTAACCAGTGCAACTCCTTAATACTTTACTGTAAGACATTAACCTCATGAAATATCTGCTAACTATTTAAATCTGTTTGCTGAAGATGTGACTATTACATGCAAATTTTACATGGCTCTATAGCTGCAGAAATGAAAACAGGTCAGAGGGTCTGTCTTATGAAAGCATTACATTTTTTTCATGTAAAGGAAAAAAACAAGTTGAAAAGTGTGGAACTCCCATTAAAACGTGTGGATGTGTAGCATAAAATCTAAAACTACCTCTTATGGGTTCATAAATGTGTTTGGGTTTTAATTAATTAGGAGAGAATGGAATGAAATTAAAAATGAGTGTGATCTGAGTGCAGGATATGAGCAGACAGGAGTGTTAGAGAACAAGAACGAGCTGCGGTGCCTCTTCAAAACAAAAATGTCTGTACTATTAATATGTTGTATGCGCTTCATCACTGCAAGTACTGTTAAAGGTGTACTGTACACTCTACCCATGATGCACTGAATTCTCCGTCTGTGGCCTTAATGATTTTGTTGGTCAGTAGGTTAATCCACCCACGTTAGTCGTCTCGCAGGTGTGTGTAAATAATTTAGGTTTCAGACTGGCTACGATACTGTTTGGTGGTCACAGTGTTCTCACTAATATGGTCAAGTTTGGTTACTGCTGTGTTAGATCTTAAACTGAACAACCCTTTAGGTGTTTACTGCTGTTGTACACAGTGTTTTGTTCTACCCGGCAACTGTGGGATTGTTCGGTAAGATGTGATGTACTCATCACTACAAATGGGATGAGTGTCAGCAGTGCTTTTTAAGATCCCGTTTGGGAACTCACAAGCTATTCAGTGTTCACTGGATTAATGAGTTCATTCTTCACGTTAATTTTCAATGCCTCTTTCAACAAGCTATTTTTCTTCCTTGTCAGAATAAACATGGCGTCATTCCATTGTGTTGTCTTAACAGTTTATATGAAAATAGTCAGACTGCTGATGCTGTACTTACTTGAAGTCATCATAATTCACAGTACAACTTATTTGTGTAATACTTCTTAAATTCTTGTAATGAACGTACTGCTCTTTTTGGAATGGTAACTTATTGTTATAACTTGGGAATAAAAGTAATTGAAACAATTTTGGTATCATCATGGTTTTATTATAAAAGTTAGAATCATCACATCAACCATCATCGACCAGTTACTGAAACAAGTGGAAACAAGTAATGCTGCACACACATAAAATACCAAAGTATTTTGACATATAAAGCTCCATTGGAGGTCCAGACTAACAGGAATCCTCACCGAACACGTCTTGCCTGTTGCTGTTATCAGTGGTGTGACTCTTCACTGCTGACCCCGGTCATCTCCACAACAAACCAGTGAGGCAGGAAGGAATACTGGGAGTCTCTATGGATGGAGTAGGTCACGTCTCTTTGGGGCTCCCAGGAAAACAGGTAGACCACACTGCAGGGGAAACTAACATTTCAATGACATACAGTGCAGTGTATACTACAATTTATTTGGTATGAAAAAACACTTACCTAGGATTGTCTTCTTTGACCACATGCTTCACGTAAGACAGGAAATCGCAGCAGAAGTTCATACAGACTGTTGGCTTCCAGCAGTTGTACTCATTCTATATGGAATATGACAAATAAGATGCAAATATTTTTGTGTTAATCTTGTGATCATAGCTCATCTAGAACAATACCATTTTCATTTTTTGCTTAACCTCTGGTGGGCTGGCATTCAAACAACTGCACTGTACCTTGATGAGATGGGATATCTTGGAGGTGTGGATAGTCTCCACACCGACAACCACCCCCTCATGGTCCCGGAAGCCTGCTACAATACGGGGCACCCCAGGGAGGAAAGACTGAGCCCACCATTTCAGCAACTTGAACCTAAAAATCATCCAAACAAGAAAAAATGCATTTTTAAACACAGAACAGAAGAAGTACCAACCGGCAGCATGAGATGAAAACGTGGAAAAGCTTCATCAAACAACTCTACCTGTGGAAGTTACTGCGCTGTTTAGGGGTGCAGATCTCTGCTGTGGTCTTCAGCTCTATGTAGCAGGAAGGAGGGGCTGGAGCCTTGGGGTCTTTATCCTGGCAGTCCACCTCCCCAGAGAACAGCAGCTTATGATCCGCGAGCCGAGTCTGGACCACAGTGCAGAAGGCCTCGTTGGTGTTGACCACTCCACCTGGGTCAGGGGAACTGTGGATGCTATCTGTAGGGATGGAAGATGGTTTATTATCATCTAAACAAATAGTTATGACTTGGTTGTGGTTATGTATGTTATGTTTTATGGACTTGCTGCACCATACAAGAGCCCCTAAAGGGATTAATAAAGTTGTTTCAATTTGATTTTAGTATGGTGACATTGTGTGCATCATATGATATCACTTACACTTGCAAGGCTGATATGAATAAACATAAGATCCATTTTCTTTCTTGTGTGTCATCTGTCGCAGTAGTGCATTTAAGCACTGATCAGAAAAATCAGTGTTTGAAAGAAGACAAAGCAAACCATCAATACAGAGTGTACATGCTCAACTACCTGCACATGTGTACTGCTCAAACTTGTATCCCCAGTACATCATCTCTTGGTGCCTCTCAGTGCGATTCTCCCTTTCCCTGCGAGCAGCCTCGGTTTCCACCTCGCTGATGTAGAGCGTGCCCCTGAACCGGGTGACCGCCAGCAACCAGCCCTCCCGCGTCTCATAGGGAGTGGTCAGCACTTTGGTCAGATGGCCACGCCACGTCACAAAGTCAGCGTCTAAGGCACTGGGAAGAGCAGAGGTTGATCAAAGAATACACATCCGACACACAACACAGTTCTGCTTATAATTAATGGAGTGATGAGTCTGTTTTGCGATCACATCATGATAAATGATATCTGAATTATTAAAATGGGTGGTAGCGTCAGTTAAACACATACAGGGCACACAGCTAATTGTGTTAGTCCTGTGATGAACTTGTCCAGGAAGTTCGCCTGTCTAATGTATGCTGGCACAGGCTTCATCCTTGTATTTGGGTGGATAAAGAATTTTAACCCTCCTGTTACCTTTAAATTTACAATTTTTATCAACCAGGGTCAGTTTAAACCTCCAGAAAATGATTATGATGAAAGTGAGCTGCTTGATGTGTTTTGTTGACTACCTAAAAAGGCCTTTAAATAAAACATAACCTCCCCCACTCACCCTCCCCTTATAGATTAAACTTGAGGGAAACATGTTGTTCCCTCCTGAATGTCATATGAACAGGACTGGTTCTCCCACTACAAACAGGTCTGGTTATGTGAGGCAAGGGCCCTAAAGCAGAGGAAAGTTTTTTTTTTATTATTATCAATGGCGTGTTATAGTTCCTCAGTGCCATCCAAAACAGTTAAAGCTAATGTGTGTCAACTGTAGGTATTTCTTATATGTTTTATGCAATTAAAAAAGCCTAGGGTTAAATAGACCTCAAAGAAACACAGAGTACAAAATGTGTCCAGGACATTGAGAACGCATCATCATGTTAAATTTATGTTTACTGACTTGTCCCCATTAACTTAGGAAACGTCATGAAATATGAAGCAAAAAAAAAAAAACAAAACAACAATGTTAACCATGTATTTAGAGACGTTAGACATTAAATGGGGTGAAAGACACCTACCAACGGGGTGAAGCTGAGCCAGACTGAAGCTTTGATCTGTTGGCCAGGATCCACCGCAGGAGGTGGTCCAGCTTCTCCTTCACCGCCTCATCTCTCTTCACGAAGCGGTCCTTGTATCCATCCCTCAAGTCAAAACTGGGACTCCTGTCAGGCTCCACATAGTACCTCATCTGCCTGCTGTCATTGAAGAATCGACGTTCAGAATCCAGGGAAAAGCTTCCTATTTCAACCGGCTGTTTGTATACAGGGAAGTCCCGCTCATAGAGATGCCTCCTGGTGCTCAAAGTCTGACAGGTGAGAGGGGTTCGGTCGGGGGCTGGCCGAGCTTGGTGCTGGCGGTGGTCCGGCCTGGAGTAAGGAAAATGGGCTCTGTGGCGGGTGTGGTCCATTGCTAATGGTCACCTGTAGGGGTGGGGAAAGAAAACAATACAGCATACCAGTGAAATATTTTGTATGGTGATACTGTATCAATACTGTATCGCCAACAATCGATGCAATAATTATGTCAGGTTTTTACGACAGAATTGGTCAGTCTGGCTGCTTGACAGTCCCATGTTGCCACAATAAAAATGATAAACAGAATGAAAACTTTATATCATTTGATACAACAGATGTTAACCAAGTTTTCCTTTGGGGACAGTTGAAAAAAAAAGGTAATGCATTGCAATATATCACAATACAGGTTATTACAATACATACTGCAAAATGTTTAAAATTGCAGTACTGTTGCATCGTGATACAGTTATCTGCAAGGAAAAGGATCAGTGCTGCAGGTTAAATTATTCAGACCTTGCTCTTGTATAGGACTGCAGTTTTTTAATCTCTTCAGACCATGTCTTCTTTCTACCTGACTTTGCACTGACAACATGATAGTACATTACACTACCAAAGGATGAGCGACTAGAGACACTTACGGATCAGTAAGTGTCTCCAGTCGCTCATCCTTTGGTAGTGTGTGAATACAAATGAATGAAAATGATTATTGGGGCAAAGCAGCCACATTAACAGTTGCACATATTGATGCTGCGACCTCATATGTCAGATTGTTTGTCTCACGACCACTGATATCCAAAGGCAACTAGCTTGTAACTTGACGCTAGCATGGCCTGAAATAATCAACTGCAGAGGTCAAACCCTGACTTTTGAAGCACTGAGCGCATTCACAGCAAGCTTTGCCAAGTATCAACAGCTTGCTAACCTCGACGTGGACATTACCTCACTTTAAACGGGGGGTATGCTACCACACAACTAGCCAAACTGCTAACAGCTACAAGTAAAGCTGAAGCAAGTCGAATATAGCACTTCCGGTCAACATTGTGCAAATCCAGATCAACATATTGATGTTGCAACGTATTATAAATTTGCAACGTCGGGAAGTGAAAATAAATACATTTAATTGACGAAACAACAGCCAAACAAATTAACGTACATATAACAATGCCACGCCAAACAAAGGTAACCTACTTTGGCATATCCAGGTCCTGTCTGGATCACCAATTTTTTTTTCATAGGACAGCGAAGTCAATTTAGTGTTCATTTTTGCTTACTGGTTGTGGTTAGGATTAAGGTTTGGGTTATGAAAAAAATGGTTATGGTTAATAATAGGGAAAGGCTCTAGAGAACAAATGTAAGGCAATTAGTTCATACCTTCGCCATCCTATGAAAAAAACATTTTGCCCAGGCCGCTAGAGGGTAAGGCTAAGCGGCTAACCGTGACGTTTCCTGCTAACAGAAGATTTTTGAGTCGCTAGGTGGTTTTGAACTCTAGTGTTTCACAAAACTAAAGCAATAACAACACTGATGCAGCCGCTTTAAGTGTCAGGTAAGGGTTTTATCAGAGTGTTAAACTGGCTGAGTTTGTGTCTTGTCAATGTGGTTTTAGTAGTAATGTGAACGTTAGCAGAAAGATAACATGACAAAGCCGGGGCAATCAGCTGGCAGACGGTAACGTTGATTCAGCGGTGCCTTGTATCATGAAGATTCATTAAAACTATTTATTTCACTCAGTGGAGCATTACACAGCGAGAGAGTGAATAACTAAATGACGGTTCAGGGTTGAGGTTTTATTTACCCTTCTGAAACAAAACTTACATGGAGAACCACTGGACCAAACAACAATACATTAAATGGGGTCTGTGTATGTGACATGCTTGACTTGCCTGACATGAGAAGTGGGTTTTGTCTGTCATTTGAAGGTCTATCTGCCAGTCATTCCTATGGTGTATTTTTTCAGATATGAACAGGAAAAGGGGTTTGATTTCAGACACATTCATAGTGAAGAAAAGAAGACTTGGTACAGAGAAGTTTGGGTGTATTGATGGAGATGGTAGGTTTGGATTTTGAGTTGAAATCACAGTGTTTAAGTTTATTAAGGGGTGAATTCACCACTCACCAGTTATTTTCGTCATCTAGAGGGACCACTGGACATTAAATCCACCCTGCAGTATCTCATGACACTGTTCCCCAGAAAGCTGTTCAATGACTCCTTGCCTCAAATTGTACTGAAGCACCAACTTTACAGCTTGCACAGTGACAAGACTATGGTGGACCGACAGCTGGTAAGATGCTGCTCCTCTGTTTCTGTGTGTGATGTTTTCTCTTTGGTTAAAATGTGAAAATCCAATACTGTTCTCTCCGCTTTGTCCACAGAGTGAACTGCGGGACAAAGGAGAGCTGTTGATGTTCCAGCTGGGCTTTGATTCAGAGGCTTTTGGCCTGGTTTTCTATTCAGACTACAAGGCCAAAGTGCTGGCGGGCGAGCAGGGCAGAGTGACACAAGGGACAGTGGAGAAGTTTTTGGAAAAAGTCCTGCCTTCTTGCACTGAGCTGAGCTTCAGCAAAGACAAGATGCTCAAGGAGTTCCTCTTCACAGACTCTGAGATAACGTATGAATGAACTGAGGTCTTTACTTCCTCGTTTACCTTTTTTTCCCCAATGAAACAGTAGAATAAGTCGATTACTTCCTTTCCAAAATAGCACATGTAAAAGGGAGTTTTTGAAATACTGACTGCTTGAATTTCAGGCATAATTTCATGCCACTGCAAATATGAATCGTATTTTGGTTTGTAGGGGGTGGGAATTTAAAAGTCTTACTGGGCTTTAATACCTTTCAATAGCAGTCTGGTGCCAGTTTTTTTCTTTGTACACTCTTGAAGGATTTTGCATGTCTTACTCATTTGCATAGATCAGCACTTACTTTATTTCCCCACCACTAAGGCAACTGGTGAAGGCAGGGGTCCTGACTGTGAGGGACGCCGGCAGCTGGTGGCTATCTATTCCCAACTCAGGCAGATTTACCAAGTACTTCATACGAGGTAGGCATGACGACAACAGACCAGTGGAGAGAAACTGAAAAAATTACCTTGCTTTAACTGGTCTCATTCCTCGAGGTTAGTGGCAGCGTCTTGCTAATTGAAATACTGTTTGTCTTCCAACCCCGTTCACCTCTCCCTGCTAGGTCGTAAAGCGGTGCTTAACATGATCAAAAAGGCCAAATACAGTGAAGTCTTAAAAGCAGACCTAGAGGAGCGGCGAACAAACTCGCAAGTCAAATTCCAGATGAAATACCACGTTCATGACATTGTTGGTGCTGAGCTCGTAGACAGGTAAGGCTGGTTGAAGACAAGTTGCTATTGATTGTGAAAAGTGTTTGAAAATTTAAGGATTTTCTCATTTAGTCAGTGGCACCAGAGTTCTCCTTGCTTGTATAATAATTTGACCTATTGAGGCCTTGACAGCTACCTGCACTGATGATATATGGGTTAAATGCTGCTGACTCTTAAAGAGCAGGGTAGTGCATAGAAAAAAAATGAAGCAGCAGATCTGTCTAGGTCAGGGTGTGTCAAACTCGTGCCATGGAGGGCCGAGAGGCTGCAGATTTTCATTCCAACCAAAAACTCCACCAGGTGATTTCACTGATTGTTTCCTCCTCTCTGCTTGAAGCTGGGGTAAGCGGTGAAATCACCTGGTGGAGTTTTCGGTTGGAATGAAAACCTGCAGCTCCTTGGCCCTTCATGGCACCAGTTTGACACCCCTGGTTTAGATGATGAGATGTGGTGCAAAACACAGAGATCCCAAGGAAACTGTTGGCACCACAAGAAAATAAAACACCCATGGTGTCCAATCTGAGGCAAGTGGGCCTGTGGCAAAGCAAAGAGGCAAAAAATAGATGCCTTTGCCCATTCATACTACTGCTCTTGGGTCCTTAGACAACCCTTATTGTTGAATCATATTTGTGTTTCATCAGTGTATTCACTTATACACTGAATTGAGCATTTTTCCTCTCTCTCTAGTATACCTACAACTACAGGGACATTGCTGCGGTTTGTTGATTCCTGAGCCTTTGCAACAAGACTGACAGAAGACTTGATGACCTAATGTAAATGTGAACGGCATTAAAAAGAAAGATGGAAAGATTGATAAGCTTTCGTACTGAGATTGGAAGTGAATGAATTTAGTTTTTGGAATTCCTTCTTTGCCAACTTTATTAAAAAAAACCTTGTGGGTTTATAAATTGCCATTTATTTAAAATACCTTGTCAGGTTTCCTCAGTTATTGTTATTAAAATTTATATCAGCAAATTATCTTTTGGTGTTTTTGTATTTATTATACCCCTCATAATGCAGACTGGTCAGATTGGGTGAGGGGAATGACATACAACAAAGTGACGGGCCACATTTACACCCAGGATGTCACATTTACATGATGGGCTTTGAGAGCATGACACTCTAGTAAAGTCAAAGTCATAAAGTTGTGTCCACAGTTCTGAAGGAAATACATCCGTTACCTGTACACCATGAAACCACTTTGACATAAGCCACACCTGAGGGAGGGAAATACACGCTTTGGCCTTGCATATCTATGATTACCATAACAGGTAATTAAAGTACTGAAATTAATAAGTCTGTGGGTGAAGCATATTTAGGCTTTTCAGTTCTCTATTTGTACCATTACCACTATCACACTGTTGCCTCTGAAATTCAAAACACGGGTGCACACTGTGAGAGGGGCAAAATTTGGTTAGTTTTATCGGAATTTATTGGCTTTTTCAAAAAGTGACAATAGCTTTATCCATAAAACTAAAGGGTCACAACATTGGCTTGAATTGGAGCACAGCTTGATGTCCGAATACATTACAGATGAGCAACATCATGTTCTTTACCCCTGATCTAGTAGTTCAAATACATTTGTAAATATGCAAAAAAATATAACTGTAGCAATTCTAACCTTAGTTTTCAGTATATGTTGCACATACATGCTATCAGCATTAATTACAAAAAGCTAGGCTTGTAAGGGAGATTAAGGTAGCGTTAACTGTAGGAGGTAATAAACAAAGGATATTCATAGTGTTAGTCTTACAATACAGTGAGTGAAGTGTAATTTCTGTGAAGAAAAAGAATGATACAAAAGTCAATCACATGATTATAACAAAAGGATGAGTATGCTGATACTACATCATAACCAACAGTAGCTTTGATACTGTTATAGCAGGGATTAATGCTCTCTCTTAGTGACATCGCTTAGCCAGTAGTGATGCTATTAAAATCAAGTGTGCTACTCACAACGAATGAATGTGTTGCACGAAAGGTTTCTGATAAATGCCCATAGACCATTAAAGGTACTCTTGTTTCCCACCACCCAAAATATTTCTAACACCAGGAGGGTATTCCACAGAGCAGGATTACAAAGTTAGCCAGGTTACTGTCGAAAATATTATGCTAGATCTTGGTCATAGGTACTTGAATTTATGAAATAAAACTAGAATGAAAATTTTAGGAATATAATTAAGTCATCCACATTGGTAACTGAAAACAAGTTTCGTAAGATATTTATGCCATATTAACTTTTTAGATTGTTATCTGGCTCATTTGCTAATCTTGTTTTGTGGAATACTCCCCAGAACCGACATAATCCAAAATCTAATATAAAGTATTCAGCGCTGCACTATAGGCAACTTTACAGTTGGGACAACTCTGGGGGGACGTGTTGAAAAGAGAAAAGAAGAATACCATACTCTTGACGGGTCCAATGGGAGCCAAACACATGAAATACTGGATTGTGATTTCTTTTAAGGGATTTATAGCATTGTTGGCATCAGCAGACTTATTCCCAGCCTTAATTTTCAATATTAACAACATGACAATTATGTCTCAGCCTGGGTGTCATTCACATAGGACTGGAAACTAATGAGCACTACCGGTGAAAAGATCATGGTACATTAACAGTAATTTGAGGCAAAAGAACTTCACAGATGTTTACTTCAAGTTCCTCGGTTACATAGCGGTTACACGTGACTGCCCTCACAAATTGAAAATGAAATCAATAAAATGCCACCCATCATGTAGCTGAACCCTTATGTGTAGTGCACAACGGCAAACTGTAAGATGTACCGAAAGGTGTAAAGGACTGAGATAACACAAAGGTTTTCTTGTCAGCTGAAAAACACCATCTGATATCTGCAGAATGTATTTGGCAATATTTCTTCCACTCAAAATAAACCACCAAGACTGTAAACAAACAAGATGGACTACCAGTGGAAGAACAAATTGAAAACATTCCACGGTCCATTTTTATAAAACTTCCCATCCATTTTAGAAGGCCTCAGGAATTTCATCATTTCATAGTCAGTCTTGTCTATATGTGTATGTAGTGAATGTTAGGAAAAAAAAAATAGGGTCTATCATCATCAAAACCCTTATTGTAGATTTGCGGCATGTCATTTTTTTTTTCATTGTAATGGTTGGTAGAACTACTGTAGCTACACTTTTACAGAAGAAAAGATTCTGAAGTACACTGCTTTTGTGTAAGTGTATGTATGTATGTCTGTGTTTTTTTTCTTCCTGTGTCTTTTCCCACCCTCACCACTAGCGGTCATGTTCCCCCATATCCTTTCCAGTGAAATCTTAGAGGAGGGAGCACTTCCTCTTCCTCTTCTTGACGGGAGGAGGGCAGAGGACGGCCCGGATGGCCTCATCGAACACAGTTTTAAGGCCACGCTGAGTCAGGGCAGAACACTCCAGGTACTTGACTGAACCTGAGGAAACAAAAGAGAAAGAACCATTTTTTAATTTAAAACATTTGTGTGAAATTTTCCAGGTTAACACCACTTATCCCTGAAGATATAAAGTCAATAAAATCATTCCTAACCATTTTTATTGGTTGGCCTTTTTTTTATTTTAAGAATTTGGTATTATTTAAAATTTTACCATGGCCTGTACTATAGCAGACCAAATAGAGAATTCCATAAAAAAGTGTTGGTACCAATCTCTTTGGCCATGGCCAGGCCTTGGGGATAGGTGATCGGAGCGAGTTTCTTCTCCTTCAGTTTCTCAATGGTGTCCTTGTCGTCTCTCAGATCCAGCTTGGTACCCACAAGGATGATAGGAGTGTTGGGACAATGGTGTCTCACCTCAGGATACCACTGTGCAGAGACCACAACAGAGACAACATCAATAGCCTGTCTGTGTTAAACTGCTAAAGTTATCTTAACAGTACATATCTTAATGCACTATACATTAATTAAGCTTGTTGATTACATACCAGTGATACACAGTACCTGAGTGCAAATAAAGAATTGAGCAAATCTTATAAAAACACTCCATGATTGACACTGCACAATTAATTAAAAACGAATAAACTCCTACATAAAACAATCCAGTTTGATCCCATGTTTTGGTGTATAAATTAACTTGTCCATTGTTAAAAAGTGGCATTTAATTCAGAAGAAATTTTATAAAATAGTATCTCAGCTTTCAGAATTTTTCAGTGAGAAGTCAGAAATGACTTCTTACTGAAAAATCTACAATATTGAAAACTGTCTGCATACTGCACTACAATTTACATGGGGTTGGCAATATTCGAAAAATGATTGCAATATCTTTTGTCAATACTGTGCAGCCTTAATGGATATCCAAGTTGTGATGGAAGGTCAATCAATATCAGACTGTGAGGTGCCTCTTATTGCCTCACAGGCTTTATTTCCTGCCCAAAAAGGAATTGCATCGACTCACCTTGGCACGGACGTTTTCAAACGAGGCAGGACTCACAAGTGAAAAACAGATGAGGAACACATCCTGGAGAGACAGACATGTTGCAATCAGAGACCATAGCCATCACTTCCTTTATGGAACTGAGCAGAAGGCTCCTGTGTTCATGTCACACACAGGATTGGTTTCTTTCTTTTTACAATCCTTTTTCCTCGTACAAATCTCAGACATTCACATGTGGGTTACGTACAGACGCTTCAACCATCAAAACATGCTTAATGGCAACTAAGAGAAATACAAAATGTGCAACATGATACTGCATTGTCTATTATTGTACCGTCTGTGGATAGGAGAGTGGGCGGAGTCGATCATAGTCTTCTTGTCCTGCTGTATCCCAAAGGCCCAAGTTCACTGGCTTCCCATCCACCATCACATTGGCGGAGTAGTTGTCGAATCTGAGAAGTGAAAATGTGGGAATGATTTAAGCCTAACACACTTGATAACCACATTTTTTTCCCTTTTAGAGGATCTACTAGTCATGCCATAAGAAAGTTCAACTTTAACTTCAAGTCTTGAGGTGTAAAACCATTCAAGTTGTTAATTACTTTGATTTATTATTTTCACTTGTATGTTTTGTTCTCCCTTGAAAATTACCCATGATAGCATCTGACTCAGCTTAACAGAAAGCTTGTTCTTCAACCGTTTACAGAGCCATTCCATTGGCAAACAGTGACACAGATCAAAGTCGCACCCACAGCTCGCCTACAATCAGATAAGGTGCAGGAGTTCCTCATGACTTCCCAAATAACTAATTTCTGAGCTGATTCTCTATGCCGAGTTCCACTACCTGGCAGACAGTAACCTGATCTGCCAGCGCCCAAATTTCCATCTAAAAAGCAAAGGAAGGCTGGCTATCAACACCCAACTTTTCTATAGAGTAATTATGTGGTAATCAGTGGAACCTGAAAGAAGGGTGGAGTGAATGGTATGGTGCTTGTGAGCTTTCAGTGCCCCCCAACCCCCAGGGCTGATGTGATACTCACACTGTGGGGATGTATTCTCCAGGAAAGGCATTGGTGGTGTAGCTGATGAGCAGGCATGTCTTACCCACAGCTCTGAAAGGGGTAGGGAAAGAAAGATGACATCAGCTGTTTATGATTCCCTCCAAGACCATTTGCCATAATGTCACATATATCAATTCAGGGACTGAATTCATTGGGTTTTCCAATTTAAAATAGGCTAACTGAATAAAGAGCCAAGCACATCACCCATTACAATCTCAAAGGAGAGAATCAACCCTCCTCTGACACATAAGCAGGGCCCTGTTTTTTTTTTTTTTTTTTTTTTTTTAAACTTTAACTTGGGACAACAAGGGCATAGGTAATAACCCATGCGATTAATTATTCAAGATTTGCACTAACAACATTACACATACACAATGCAGTGGTAATTTTCCAATCAATAACTGTATGTACAATGAATATGAAACCTACAAAGCTAACAAATCAAGCAATATATTAAAGTAAAACTAAAACTAAATAAATCTAACACAGACCTAGCCATATCTAATGACTCTCATTCTCCTGCTGTGGTATCCACCACACCCAGACCAAGAAGTTGAGTGAATATAACTTCCCACATATTAACAAGCAGGACAGTAGGAACGGATTGCTGAAGCCATTTGCTGCCATAAACCAAAAGCCTCTGGCACAGCCAAAAATTTGCAGAAAATTTAACAGAATGAGCTCCTGGGCACCATCTTACTCCGCTGCAAAACCACTGCGGACTTAACAGACACAAACAAGGAGCTTAACTTTTCAAATTTCTCAACTGTAGCCTCACTACTTGTAAACATGGATTTTAACCATCTGGCTGGTTAAGACGGAGAGGTGAAGTATGCGCACTGGCGTTTCACTCCCACGTCCCAGGCGGGAGGAAAAATAATTAAACTGGGTTAATCGAGAGATTAGCCTACAACATGCCTATCGGTATACTCTTCCTCCCAATACACGGTGTAATACATTTAGCAGAATTTAAAAAAAAAAGAAAAAACGCTGAATTTACTGGCATACTATTCGGCGATTGAGTGCTAAATTCCACCGATAATTTCATGATTTACGGCGAGTAATTGGTTAGTTAAAACTTCAGCGGAAACAGTTGTGTGTAGCGTTAACAAAATATCATCCACGACATGTAAACAGGTCGTTATCGTTAGCCGGCTATCTTTCCCCCCTTTTAGGAAAAAAAGAAATCTGCAACAAAATGCACAGTTCCCTGTACGCTATTTTTAGCTAGAGTTAGCCTATTCCACAGATGGGAGGCACAAATCACTGACCGCTTCGATTAACTTACCCGTCCCCGACAACGACACACTTTATGGCCTGCATTGCGCCGTAGCTAGAAGAATGTCGTCTGTGGCCGCTAAGTTAGCTTGGGAGCCAGCTAACGTTAGCTTCACAACTCTTTTCTTTGTCCGAACTTGCTCGCTTGCGAAATGTCCCCCAACAGCGTCGCACGGATCGGCGTTGGTGCCACAACGGATCCCCGCGGATATCGATACGGCTTTGTCGAAAACTTACAATAACTTATCTGCCACTTTTACACAACTTTTACTTGGAAATTCCCTCACAACATTCCCATGCTTTCGTGAGCTGGTCTGGAGGCTATGAAGCAAAACAGCGGCCACCACCCCTGAGAAGAAAAAAAAAAAAAACTGAAGGCACCACCACCACCAGATGCTGCATCCGGTGCACTAGCTAGTTAGCTTAGCTGGCTACAGTAGCTACGCCCACACAAACTTCGACGGTTGTGAAGTGTCCCAAACAAACAGCTAGCCGTCCGCCGTTCAACTTTGCCGACATGCATATAATAATAGAGTGTAAAGTTGTAGTCACTGGGATATTTCCAAAAGGTGGCGATAACTTTGGTAGCTAAAAGATAACATGAAAAGACGGAGCTGTTACAGTGTAACACCAACCGGGGACATGACGTCACCTCTACAGTTACTTTAGCATCCGTGTGTCACACTGTTATACGTCCGCCAAAGCCTATCGGCCAGATTGTGGGTGTTGTAGCCGAGGAGAGCCCGAGTCTGTTTGGGGTGGAGTAGCTGCTGCCCAGCAAGCTAACACTAGCAGGAGCGAAGAATGGAGCTCGGTGTCAGTCGGTGATAGAAATATGCACCGTCACATGTCATTCACCCCCTCGCCAGGTGTTTGTAGTGAATCACAGTAGGGTTAGCAGCCGCCGCGACAGGCTTCGTCTTATGGCGGCTCTATCATATTTAACGTTAGTGTTCCGGTTCTCGGGGTCCGCCGGTCGGACCTACGGAGTGTTTTCCAAAGGCTTGACGAGGACTTTGTTGATATTTTTCGATCTCGCATGGCGACTGCGAATCAGATTTCCGTACATCTACCTCATCGCCTCGATGATTTTCAACGTCAGATTACAGGTAGCGTACTTCAACACACTTTATCGCCACTTGCGCAGTCAAATCTGTAGCTAACCTATTTTTATTTTATTTATTTTTTTTTATGCCGAGGCAGATAACAAATGATAGCTTGCAAGCATTAACAAAGCAACAGCTGATTGGCAAGGAGCAGACGAATAACGTCAACCCACTAACCTCCAGCGATTTAAATGAAAACACAATTATGCCTTTACAGCTTGTTATATTATTATCGTCACGTGTGTCAAGATCTATGAATGCATCTCTCATTTTAATGAATGTGTGTGATTTGCCTTGCTTATTATCTCACCCACGCTCGTTTTCCTTTAACCCAACTGTCAGCATCAAACTTACTAACTTTTTATCGATTAGGATCAGTTTAAACCACTAGAAAATTATTATAACAATAATTGTTATCCAAGATAATGTGTCAGGTGCTTTATGTGTTTTGTTGACTGATAGCCCTTCACACAAAACGCGACCCATCCCACTCAACCCGTCTTATACGTGAAAGGTCTTGTGTTAGTCATGTTTTTTCTCTGCTCTATGCCATATGAAGTGGGGTCTTTATGTGAGGCAAGGGTCCCATAGCAGAGGGAAGTTTTTAGATGATTAAAAATGGCATCTTAACGTTCCTCAGCATCTTCCTGAACAGCTAAAACAAATATGACTAAAATATTGATCTTCCTTCTATACAGGTAAAAAAGCCTGGGGTCAAATATGCCCCAAAGAAACACTGATATTTATAAAATGTGTAAAGGACATTGAAAACTTATTATCATGTTAGTTTTATGTTTACCCACTTACCCCCGTTAGATTAGGAAAAGTCATGAAATTTGAAGCCAAAAAAACAATGTTAATTGACCCCAAAGATAATAGGCGGGTTAAGCCTGACAGCTATGTCTGTTCACAGGTACATATCGAAATCCACTGAATCTACAATGCCTGCTTCTGGACTCAAGACCTTGTGTGTGTTATTGTGAGCACCGTCACTTTGCAGCCCTCTGAGCCAGACACTGCACAGCGATGTGGTGGAAGAGGATACTAATTCCACGGATTGGCATGACAGTGCAACAAAGTGACACGGCTGCTGTCTCACTCAGCCTTTGTCACAAGAGCCCAGTGCCTTTGTGAGGAAAGGACACCAGCAACGTCCTGAACATTAGCTGGGGGCGAGTGGTGATATGTGAGGGTTGGGGGAAAGACACCACACACTCATACTTGTGACTTGCCAGCAGAGATTGTGGAGCCACTCGTCCTGTCCATGGAGACCGTGATGGTGATGGATGAACAGTGGAGTTTTACACTGCCTTTTCTGTCGATGACACGGACTGACCAATGGATTTGATCGTGAAAATGGAATGAATGTTACTCTGGGACTTTATAGTCATGCTTTATTGTCTGAGTTTGACATGTATCTTAATTAGGCCTCTCATGTATACATCTCGCAGAAAAAGAAAACTGGAATCATGTCACGTTGCTCTAGTTTAAAACCTAAATATCTACACTGCATGCCACAGACGAGCATGTTTGCTGCCCTCAGTGGTTTAGTCACCTTATTTGAGATCATTACAAATGGGTGGCATGGGTGGGGCTGACTATAAGGGGCGGTTTAAATGTAAACCATGGGAAACTGTGAATGGTCCTCTAACAGGTGGACTTTGTTAGGAAATAATGAGTGTTTGTTGTATAATACAGTACCTTTATGGAATATCCACCAATGTTTGGAAATTTGCAGAATAAGGAGAGGCCTGTGCCCTCACTACATGTTTGTCAATTTGTTGTGCAGTCATTAGGGAAATCAGTGCATGTCCTCTTTGTGTTCTGACACGATTTGTCACAGTCACTTTTGTGTATCTGCATTTCAGTGGCACTTGAAAGGTGGCATTAGAAAATGTTACCTTCAAAGTTTTTTGTTCGTTGCATTATCTTCCATATTTCTGTGACGCATTTGTGGTTACTGAAGTAAGGGTACGGATAAATGAATTTGGGAACTAATACATTTATGAAATAACCATTCTCAGTCTTTTTTATTATTAATGGGGACTAAGGGCTGAATTATTGTTACTGTCTTGAATCACTGAGGCACACCACATAACTACAGCTAAAAGAGAAGTTAAAGTTTACTGTAACTTTAACTTGGAACTGTACTTTAACTTGGAACTGTACCTTAAATGAATCATTGGTGCTAACTTTTTCTAGGTAAAGCAACTTCATAAATTACTGGCGCAGGCTTATCCTTTTGATTTAATCTAATTATTTCAGAAGTTCTCCAGGGATGATCTGAAGTACCTTGAACAACCTCCCTTTAACTACCTCATTATTCTTACATCTTCTAACTGGAGGTAGCCCTGCAGTGTTTTGGGGGGGCGTGCCTCAGGGACAGCAGGGCACGTAGCACATACTGTGTGCACAAGTATGTATAACAGCTTTTAAACCAGTGGAGGGTTTTTGTCATTCCTGTGACTGGGACAGTGGAAATTGAGTGTGCATTTATATTCATAATACCCAGGCACATTGCCTCACAATCCAGAAGATCAAAGCTGGTGGCGTTTCTGTTGTAGTTGATACTATTTTGTTGGTTTAATTGTAGCATTTGAACTCCTTCAAGAAGACTAGGTAATCCACTCCCTTCAGTATTTTTTTCTCTTCTTATTTGCTTTGTAGGTAAGCAAAAAGGAAGACAGTAGCAAATGTTTTTGCAAGATGTTCAAGGATAATGCTGGTAAAAGCATGGGAGTGTAGGGTACATCTGGTTCCAAAGGCTCCTCTTCAGTGCTAAAGTGTTTCTGTCTGTGAACACATGCTCATTATTTAATTACAAGCATTAATTTGCTGTAGCTGCAACCACATACTCTACTGAATTCAACGATGCCTCCCATGAGAGTCTACAACAAATGGTTTATATATTATGAAATGAGGCGTGGCTAAAACATAGGGGCAGGTCAAACTGTCACCAATGAAGGTGTCTGTGTGTGTATGTGTGTATATCAGTTTGGCCATGTTACATGAATCTATTCAGAAGTTATTTTTGTGATAGGCCATTCTCATTCCCACTGCCATGCTCCCTTTTAGCCAGTTGGCAGGAACACAAACACACACCTTCACAGACACACACACACACACACACACACACACACACACACACACACACACACACACACACTTGACCTCCATGCCAGACTTCAGCCTCCTAGGGCAAAAACTGTAGCTGCCAAAGGGTGTGGAAATTTTTTTGAACCAACTGACAGAGCGAGCTGTGGAGCTACCAGTTGCAGCTAAAAAATGTTGGAACTGTATGAAAGCTTAAAATACAGTGAATCACAGATAAGATATCCACAAGTATACACTCACACACATTTTGACAACACACATTTACCTTACTTTTCAAAGTAAGTTAGTGATAATACATTTTCACATGTTTTTAACATTTAAAAATGTGACTCATTGCTAAATGGGTGGATGACCCTGCTTCCTTGAAGTTGTCCACTCAGCAGTTCAGAAAACACACCAGAAAAGAGGAAGCTTAACTGGGTTAAACAGCCACTTTAAATCTGAGAAGTATGCATGACTACCATGCACTGCTATCATAGCCATGCAGTCATGTTTTAAGGTTTCCATACTCTGGCCTCTAGATGGTGCCCTGTATCTAAGTTTGTTCCTGTGTTACACCAAGCACCTATATGGCACAGCACATAGAGTTATAAACCATGCATTTTTACCACATAATACAGTATGTTTACATGAAAGCCATACATGAGTCTAAATGCCCCTCTATAAAGTGAAAAAAACACTTAAAAGGCCATGAATTGCGCAAAGCAAAAGAAAAAAAAATGTAAATGTTTTCAACGGCGTTCTCTGAAGGCCATCCAATGGGGTTTGAGGAGCCTCTGCGACAGGAAAATTTAACATTTTTATGCAATAGAGTGTCTTAGCTTGTGATGTGAAAATTGCAGGCTTTGCTGTCGCTGTTATGAACACATCATCAGTTTTCATCTATGAACTGTTTTTGATTTCATCTGTATCTTTGCAGTTTTTTTTCCATGGTGACTTCAGCCCTTTAAGGTATGGTTGGAGAGACTGCAAAAATGATTAATGGTCATAAATTATGCCTGAGGAGTGCAGATGAAGCACCTGATACAACTTTAAACATGTATTTTACTGTTTCTTATATGCTGAGAGAACAGTAACATCTCTCCTTTGATTGATGTACTTTGCTGTTGCCACTGGCCTGGACTGAATTTAATATTACACAGTGCTTTACTGTGAGGATGAATCAGCCAAGACTGGGAGGCAGAACCAGCTGTAGTTCCAGATTTGTCCACAAGGGGGAAGCAGGTCATTACTATATCACCTCCACCCTCCCATCTCTTGAAAACAGACCTCATCAGCTGTCAGGTCCGCTGAGGAGGATACAAGCTGAGACAGGAGAATTACAGAGGTAATGATGGTCAAATGAAAATGCGTGTATAGCACAAGAATATTGTCTCGTATGTTACCAACTCACTAAACGGAAAACCAAATTTGTTTTTGCCATTTGTTTTGCTGCTGTTCTGCTGTCTCATTTCTCCTCACTGTGCCATTTGTACTACCCCACATTGTTTTAAAGAGGCTGAAATTAACATTTTTAGACTTACAATATACTTCATTTCAAAGAGTTTGTATGGCTGCACCTGGAAGCGCACTGTCAGGTCTTTTCATAATTTGCATCTGTTTCATCTTTCTCTGATCTCTATCCAAATTACCGTAGATGGGTAAAAAAAAAAAAAGAAAAAATCATTCCTCACGTCTGTATTTTGGGAGAGTATTTGTCAGTGAACCCTGGCCAGCCTGGCCTTTGGCACTTCACATGGGTGTTCACTTAAGTAGATTTGCGAACTGCTGACACCCTCTCTTTAGCTCCTAATGTCCCCAGCAAACTTCCTAACCAACAGCCAGTCACTCCAATGCCAGGCTACTGTGTAAAATCATCAAGGGTTGCCAAGGCAACTGCATTAGAAAATTCTCCATGTGACAAACCTTCCTACCCGCCCCCTTCCTGGAAAAAGAGGATTTATTTCTCTGGGATTTGCCACAGGAAAATATTTTAATAGGGTTAACACAGAGGACTGGCAAAAACAGAGATCTATAGATGAAGGATAAGTCGGGTTATCTTTACCCTGTTCTCTGCCAACCACCATTTGTACCCCGAGAGAAAAGGGGGGATGTAAAATAAAGATTATATGACAATGTTTTAGCCCTTGGCATTTGTGGCAGTGGCAGCTTGCATGTGCTTTACTTGACAGTGTGTGAAAGAGTGATAATCATACTGCAACTGGATGTGGCAGGGATTCAGTCAAGCCTGCAGTGCAGTGCACTTAATGTATCCGCATACTGTTTCCATACGCATTATCCATAAACTTTTAACAAATGTATCTGTGTGGTACATTACATGTGGTTAAATGGGCCATTTCAGTATGCAAACTTGACCTTTTAGTGGTTTTACCTCTGTCCAGGTTGGATTAAAGACCAGGCTTGCAGGCGCAGAGGTGTGCAGTGTGTCCATGTACAGAACGCTTCTCATGTGTTTAATGGCTCATTTTTAATTCTATGTAGAAGAGGGGAAATACCTTTTTTTTTTTTTTTTTTTTTTTTTTGCAGATGGTTAACTGTCAAGTCTGGTTGAGTTCCTTGTTGTTGTCTAAAAACACTGTCAAATAGAAATTCACAAACCTCATAAACCTGTTCATGAAGGATCCTCTGGCAGACTCAATATGGAGCTCTTTTTGCTTTGTTTAGTCAGTATTTCAATAATTTTGACCTATAAGCCTGTTGTTTATGTGCTAGTTTACAGCTTACCGAGGCAACTGCAGACTTTTTTGGAGGTCTAAGCACCTATTGTTATAGTTTGTATTCTTTTTCTACTTCTTCTCTAATCTTCTTTTTCTGTTTCCAAATCAGAGGCCCAAAATCCCACAGCCATCAAATTTGAGTGGATTGGTTTAAAATCTCTCCTACTAGGTCAAAAAATAAACCAATCAGCCAAATGGTGTCAACCACAATAAGATACTTTACGTTTTCATCCAACAATTGGACGTTTTTTTTTTTCTCTCTTTAATGGGCATGTTAACGACAGATGGGAAGGATGGAGGGGAGGGAAGGTTGTTGATCCTATGGATGTATTTAACCCTGAACAAGGTATTAAAAATGGCAGTCCATTCATTCCAATGAAAGTTGCTGACCCAGCGACAAAGGTCCTGAGCCAGACTTGAACCCAGGATGTTATGAGGACATGAGCCGCAGTCAACAGAGCCACCTGGATGTCCCAGTCATTTTAAACTGTATGGTGTGTCAAACAAAATAATCATTACATTCCTTGGTTTGATGAAAATCCTTGTACATCCTGGTTTTGACTTTTCTGCCATTCATAATTTTATACAAAAGCTCTTCCTTCCAAAATGATGGTTGAATCTTTGTGAAATTGTGTTCACAGCATACACGGACTTACAGCATTACAGTTATAATGCAGCATTTTAAAAAAATTACATCAGACAGTGTAAAACAACCCACAATAAAAGAGTGTAAAATAGACCGACATTAAAATATACTGATAATAAAAGGGATAACTAAGAATGAACATTTAAAAACCGTAATTAACTGCTTGATCTGTATCAGACATCGTCATACACAGTTGCCATCCACTGATTCCATCTTTATTTCCTCTGTTATAAGGCTATCATGTTCCCACATGTTGGTTTAGCTCAGCACTTGACATGTTTGTGCTACTTCTTCAGTTCTAAGTAGGCTTTTAGGTTAAATGTTAAAAAAGTGTACGTCAGAACAGAATGACTTGGTTATTTGTGTGAGTGTGGGAAAACCTTTTGATTTGAAGACATTAGCATAGTGAAATGGAAACTTGAACCTGAGAGCAGCAGACCCATGTTTCTGGCCTTCCTGTGAGCCTTTGACCCGATTGTTTGCTCTGTGCGTAACAGCATCAGGCCATCTCCAGCACTGTGACGTGACGATCATCAGCATGGCCAATGATGACCAGTCTCACGCATTCATAAATTACACACTTTCATATTCCATGTCCATGCAGAGAGAATGGATTACTATTGTTAAATGTAATCAAAACATTAATCCACTTCATTTCAGCTCTGATGCATTAGTCTTTGAGCTGTGATTGTGTGTGATGATCGTGGACCTGTAATAAAGCAGTGATGAGCCCTCCCTCCCTCCCTCCCTCACTCGGTGTTAAGCTCAGTGTGGCTGCAAGTGATTTTGCATCAGGGAAAGTTAACATCATTAGGTCCTCTTTGTGGATATTTAAATTCAGACCGGATCTACAATGTCGATTTCCATACCGTTGACCAGGAAGGAGAGGCGCATGCAAAGCGTGAGCAAGAAAGAGATCAGGTGCTGCGATGAGCTTGGAGCTGACCTCAAAACTGAATCAAAGGAATGGGGGAGGAGAAAATGGGGGGAGCAAGGGAGAGAAATGAAGAGGAGGAGGGAGATTTGTGGTGTTATATTTACTCTAGCCAACATGTGGGACTGAAATAGGTCATACAAGCAAAAGAGCATTCAAATCTGCTTCTATTCTGGAAGGTGTTGCGATGATGACCTTTTTCTGTTTTCGTGATATGATTTGTCTTTTTGTTTTGTTTTCTGTCATTTTCAACATTTCAGCAGTTCTTTGCTGTAGAAGTCGAGTGTTGTAACTCAAAAGAAGTAGCAACAATATCGCTCCTTTTGATTTATAGTCATTGAAATAGTAAGATCCAGTGTACACTATTACAAAACTATAAATATTACCTTTGTGGAGTGAGAATAAATGTTTTGTAGCACCGGTTTAAGACATCCATCAGTTCATCGGTTCATCCACTGGTACAAATAAATTTCAAATACGTAATAGTCAATATGAAATCAACATAGATTTGTTTTCCAGTGTAAATCCTTCACCAGCCTTTGACCTAACAGCTTAAATTCATATCCCACAGATAAATGTTACAAGATCATCAGCTCATCTTGTGACGCTCGGCGGTTCATCTCATGTGATTGTCTGAACCTCAGTTTTGATTGTATATCCTTTATATATCTTTTCATTTCATGACTGAAAGGCCAGATTATAACAGAATGTTTTATAGATGATTTGTTGAGATTTAGAGAATGTACTGTGATCAGAAGAGAAATTCCTGAGGTGATGAGGCTTTAGCTGGCACCTTGTTACGTAACCACAGCAGGGTTTGCATGAAGCTAGATGTCAGGGGCAGCATGCCACACACACACACACACACACACAGGGTTTTACTTACCAGCACGTTCTTGGACTTACACTGCTGCCTTTGTGCGCAGCAGACAGAGTCCAAATAAAGACTCCACTCATATGCGGCCTTGGATCTAACAAATCCAATCAAATTTGCCCTCCAATCTGATGGTGGCAGGAAAGAAACGGCTGAGATGTGGAGTTGGATATCAAACCTAAGTGAAGGAGGAAATCCTGCCGCGCTCTGCTTCCTGTGACCTTTGTCACACACATACACCCGCACTCTCTGGAAAATGGACCCTAACAACAACAACAGGAAGGATGTGTGAAACCCCATCAAACCCCCAGATCTGAACACACTCCCTCTCACTTTTTTGGCCTCTGGTTTGAGGTACACACACATTGAGAGGAAGACAGACTGGGAACTCCCCAAGAATCATAGAGGGAAAGAAATCTCACTTCCTACTCAACCCGGGTTCCACTGTTTACTTTAACATCCCACACACAGCCATCATTGTCACACATGCACCCAAACATGACATTTGGCTTTATCAAAGCAGCTACATGCATTATGCCATCTCTTCTCAATAACCACAACACTTTCCTAAAACCAGCAGGTTCTTTCTTTCTTTTTTTCATTTTTGTGTTGTTTCTCCATCTAAGAGGCGGCAGTAAATCCCAATTTCCTCCCGAACATTTTGTTGGCTGGATCTGTCTGGATGGGAGCGTTTCTCATCGGCCCCTAAATCCCCTTCAGATGCTCACAGGGTAAAGTCAAGGGGGAGGGTGGACGCTTAATATGCTATGGAATGTGATTCTGCTTGATTGCACTGTGAAGTGAGTGATTTTTAGGAGGGGGTGTGGGTGAAGGTAGGGGATAAAAGGTTTGGGATGGGATGCTTATTTGGTTGTGTGTTTGGGGGGTTGGTGGCGGTGGTGGTGGTGGTGGTGGGGGGGGGGGGGGGTGTCATCAGCTTTAAGGGAGGAGGTAATCAGCCCTCGGGCATCGCCGTGCAGACTGGAGCATATGAAGCGGTGTGTCTCTCTGACTGCTCAATCAGGTCACGTGAAGTCGGTCAGGAACGCCACAGACGTTCCCTATGATGGTCGACCTAATCTGCCAGACATGTGCCCCCCTGAGGGTATGCACCCACAGCGGCACACACACTCACACACACACACTGGAGGGGGGGAGAGAGAGCGAGAGAGAGAGAGAGAGAGAGAGAGAGAGAGAGAGAGAGAGAGAGAGAGACCCGGGCACAGACCCAGACAGCCTGAAAGCCCCTGCTCATGTTCGCTTTAAACCAGACTTTTTGTTTGGATGACATCTTTGTTTTATGAAGTTGGAGCGTGTGTGTGTGTGTGTGTGTGTGTGTGTGTGTGTGTGTGTGTGTGCATGTGTGTGTGTGTGTATGTGTGTGTGTTTGTGGTCTCATATTTATGCTTACTACATGTTTGGTTTATAGTTTACTCCGACATAGTTGTCACTGGGCCAAAACAGGTATTTAGTTTAGTTAGGAGCTCAGAACGTAGCGACCACGTGCTTACATTCCCTCTCATCACTGAGTAAAACTGGGCCGCACAGAGAGGTTTTGTTATGATTGTGACTCATAAACACATTAGCATGACATTTATGTGGAATACAACACACTGTATATGTGTGTGGTGTGTGTGTGTTGGAGAGAGAGGGAGAGAGAGAGAGAGAGAGAAAGACGGAGAGAGAAAGAGAGAAGTCCAATTGCTTTTAATGCAACTTACTCTGACTTTCAATTAGGACGACCTGCTTGACCAGGCCTGTTATTGACAGAAACGGACAGTACACTATATTTCCCTAACCATATTCCCTTAGCTACCACCAAGATTATGCATATGACCTATTTTCCTTTTGTAGCACAGAAAATATTCAAATCAAGCCTGTGTGTGAACCATTTTCCCTCTCTCCACCTCTATGTAAAACTGAGAGCGAGTAGTAGTAATAGTAGTAGGAGGAGGAGTAGAAGTCGTAGGAGTAGAGGAGAAAAAAAACCTCCAAGAAAATACAGAGATTGTTGTGCTGGATGGGGGCTTCTTCACCCTGCCCCTTAAAACTGTGGGTGCTGGACGCAGCTTACCTTACAGTGAAAATTCCCCTTATTTCCCTTCACTCTCTTGTTCCACTATTACAGATCACTGCCATAATGAGTCATTTAGTTTCATTTTCAGTCTTAATAATCTTGTATTTCTTAAACTAGGGGAAAACATCTGCCAGTGGGATGAGATAATCCCACTTTTTTTCCGATGCAAATCGTCTTGTTTCCAGAATTTCACTGAATCGAGAGTAATTTACTTAACACAAGTGGGCTGATCTGCCTTATTTTGCCTTGTTCCCAGGAGAAAAAAGTCCTTTATACAAGTGAAACTGCATTGAAAACAAGTGGCATTATCTCATCAAACTGGCAGATTCCCCCCCCCCACTTGTTTTAAGAAAAACAAAATTGTAACACTGAATATCGGACTAAATGATTTTGTTGGAGTGTTCAGACTGAAACTCCCCCTACAAAAAACTTTGACACACACATGTTCTCACTCTCTGGGGACCATCTCCTTTTAAGCCACATGATCTCCAGGAATTAAGTTCCTTTTAAAACACACGGTCAGGTCATCACAGCCCACGCCCCATGCCACAACTTCGGGAAAACAAACACTGTCTGGACATTCATGGTTAGGCAGTCGGCCTCTACTGGATCATGGCTGACAGATTAACAACTGCCCCCTACCTTGAGGCGGTGCGTTTATCCAGGTGTAACTTTAGGGGTGTGTGTGTGAGTGTGAGGGGCCCACTGGAGGGCTCCGATTTCTCTTGCTGTGATATTAAAGGTTGTTATCCAGCACCAGACTGCTCCAGACTGGATCGAGCAGGTTCTGTTGATTGTGTAATACTTAGGCAATATTGATGTGAACTTGCATAAAATGACTCACTTGACCCACTCAGTGTCTTTTTCCCCCTTTTTTTCTGCAATGCTACCCCTGCATCTTTTACTTATTTATTTGTTTTAATTATTTATTTATTTTAAAGATGGCAAAGTGAACCCCGAAGAAGACATATGTGGGAGAAAATCAGCAAAGAGCCTTTGAGCTATTAATTAGTGCCTAATCAGTGCATACACTGTGAATGATAACATTGTTCAGTTTTTGCAGATGATTGTAGTAAAAATCAACTATCACATCTTCAAAGCTAACAGTCAGATCTTATTTGATATGACAAATGAGACAAAGCATCTGCCTCTACTTCCTCTGCCCACACAAACAAATACATTGTGAAGTGATAGCTTGTGATTTGGATTCTTGTTTTCTGACAGCTGGCTTCACGGCTATGTTAGAGAGGGGCAGAAAAACGTGCCGTGTTATGTCTGGAGAGTTTCTCTCGGTCTAAAACAGGGTTGAGAACAAAATGTTTGTCCAATAGGGATGCCTATGAATAAACAAATGAATGAATATATTAAAACATCTGTTCATTCTTGACCATTGGAGTAATGCACACAGGAAGTAAGACCCCCTCCTTCTCTGTGGAGGCAGGAATGCTATAATTGAAACCGTGTGCGTTGTAGAAACAAGCTCTACGAGTGTGTGTGTGTGTGTGTGTGTGTCCTCTGTTCTACCAGCTACTAACTAATCTGCCAGCTCTCCCTCCTTATGTAAGAGTCTTTTCAAGAGGTCTCCATGAGCAGGGGTGGCAATGCATTGCACCTTTGTACTGCCTAATTTCACTTCGTGTGAGATGACTGCCGCTTTAAATTAGTTGATAGTTGAATTACCAAAGTTTACAATTTAATGATGTCATTGCCTCTCCCAGCCTTTTTGCTGAATTCTATAAACTATTTTTGGACAGTTGTGAGACAGTTGTGAGACAGTTGCACATAGTAGCGTCTCGTCGTCTTTCATCCTGTCACTCCTTGAACATTTGCTCCTTGGGTAATGCTTTCCTTGAACTCAGTACCACAGAGTTTATTACATACTTTATGCTGTGCCCTTCTGCAATTAGGCCACTCGCATCCAGCCTCGGGTAGAAAAATGTAAAATTGGGTTCAGAAACAATTCTTTAACTCCTTGATCCTAAAATTTGCAAATAATGAGTCATTTTCAATCTTGATAATCTTGTTTCTTCTTAAAATGGGGGACAACATCTGCCAGCGGGATGAAATAATCCCACTTCTTTTTCCGTTGTAAATCAACTTGTTTCCAGACTTTTCTTGAATCAAATGTCATTTGCATAACTCGAGTGGGCTGATCTACCTTATTCTGCTTCGTTTCAGTATATTTACACTTAAGGTGAAACTGTATTGGAAGCAAGTGGCATTATTTCATCCCGCAGGCAGATTTTTTTCCCATTTGTTTCAAAAAAATTAACACAGAATATGAGACTATAATGACTTGTTAAAATGGAGATTTGTTGCAGTGCTCAGACTGAAACTCCCCCTTTAAAAAACACTCTGACGCACACATTTTCTCACTCTCTGAGGACCATCTCGTCATAAGAGACAAGATCTCCAGGAAGTTACCTCCTTTTAAAACACCCAGTTAGGTCATCACAACCAGGCCCCATGCCACAACCTGATTTGATGCTTAATTTACCACCAATGGATGAATAAAAAACATTTTGCAGAATATCCCATATGAATATTATTGTGACACCAACAATGATGTAGTGTTTGACTGCTGAGTACCAGAGATGCACAGTGCTGAGATTTAAAATTTAAAATACCTATTTATAGCAGTCTGAGCCTTCAGTGGTGTTTTTATACCACAAGAACATAGTTGTGGCCTAAAGATTTTTTTTCTTTGACAAACTCAGGAGCACAGTGTTTGTGTCAAGCTCAGTTAAATCACATCAGCTGAACTCACACGAGAAGCATATTATAAGCATATTGGAGATCCTGTCAGCAAAGTGTAAATGCAGCCTAACCTACTTTCAGGTAATGCCACTGAGTACAAGAGACACACAGTGAGTCGTTTGATATAGAAAATGAGGACATTATAGCAATACTGTAGTTATTTTCCATAGGATAATCTCACCGTGTCACGTGAGGGCTGATCTGTGATGAATGCTGACGCGCAGCACAGCTGTGCAGCGGAGCTAGGATGGGATAAACCACCAGTGTCAAATTAAACACAACATAACACAGGACCTCCAGTTGTTACTTTAAAAATAATAACCCCCCTCGCAAAAAACAGGTTTGAGCGAGCGTAGTGGTTTTATTTTGAAGGGAAATAACCGCCTTGCTTCCGGTTGCGCCGTGACGTGAGTCCAGCGAACTTGACGCAGCTGGGTCCAACTAGTCTCCCGACACTAGTGGAGTGGAGGCGTATTTGGAGGGATAACGCTCGGCCGCTGCGCTGTGAGAAAAAACACACGGCTCGTACAGTTGCGTGTGAAAATCGCCGCTGACGAGGAGCCGGGAGGGACTGCGTTGCGACTGGGGCGCAAATGGCCACAATATTTTTGACAAGAAGACGCTGCCTGTGAGAGACAACCTGTGTACCAAATGCGTCCCAGAAATTAGGACGCGCATTTGCCATAAATTAGACATTATTCGCACAACGGAAGTTTCTGTGGCCGATTTGGGGGGATTTTGATTCATAAGCTGCAGTCATGGACGAGGACAATCAAGGTAGGGTTCATTCAGTGTCATTCATGTCATGCCGCTGATTTGTAGCCTGCTATTTGTTTATTTTATTTTATTTTTTGCTTATTGTAGGGCTACAGTCATGTGTTTGTATACTAGACAAATTCCTAATAATAATAATAACGGTGATAACAATAATAATGATGCTCTTTTACATTTCATTGGACTGCCACTGGACAATTTTCTCAGTAGTAGCAGGCTAGTTTACAGATCTCACAGAGTTATAGATGATGGGAGTTTTATAGGCTGCCACATACAGCAACATCTCATCTCCTCTCTCGCCTCAGTCACACACTATCATCTTCCCCACATCAGCATTTTCGGATGATTACTGGTTTGAAGTTGCCTCCTACATGGGCAATAAACCCCACTTTCACTCGTGTTGTGTTCAGGAGCTCCTGTGAAACTGTTGTGTGCTAGATGTGTTAAGACTGAGGTTGAATGCATGGACTGACCTGCACATGAGTCAGTGAGAGGACCCAGTAAGGTTATCTGCCCTGAGTGGATGGACATGAAGACTGACAATGCATCAGTGTTGGAGTCAGGGTGAGCACTTCCTACACTGATCCGGGTAAACAGACGTGTGTCAGTCTATGCTTTTGTCAACTCTGAGTGTATGTCTCGCTGGACCAACAGGTCTCTCACAGTCGGCCAAGCATAGCCACGAGATGGATTTGTTTATTGGCACATGACAAAAGCTGAGGAATAGTTTATTTGAAGAGTGTGTTGGCGCGGATCCATCGCTGCTGTTTAAACCTGCAGACTTCATCAACCAGTGGTTCAGCAAACTCTTATCACCTCAGTTGCCCTGCATTCATAACAAAACCATGAACTGTTAAGTTTGTCGAGGTGTAATCAAGATCCTGCAGGTCAGAAACCATTCATCCTGCAGTCTCCTCTCTACAAGCGCTGCGCGCTACATGCATGGCGTGCACGGGCAACAAAGCTGTCATTGTGCTGTGTGAAGCTGGCCCGGCCTCCAGCGGTGGCACACGTCATCACTGCCCCACAGACAGACATATGGTGCTGTGATGCCAACTAGGGATAACTGACAACAGCCAGGAGGGAACAAACACACACACACACACACATGCACTGACGCATACATGCATGCACACCGGCATTCACTCAGACTCATGTCGTTCACATGCACAGACAAATGCGAAGACACATTTCTCTTTTTCCCTTGTGGCTCTGTCTGCAGTGAAGATAGATGAATGGATAGATCATGACCCAGAATGAAAAGTGTATGTGTGTGTGTGTGTATGTGTGTGCGCACATGTGAGTAGGTGTAAGTGTGTGTGTGTGTGTGTGTGTATGTCAGTGATTTATGCCACAGTCTGTCTGCTCATCTGGAAAAAATAGTGTCCTGGATGTGTGAATGTTGTGTGGATAGCTGGCAGCAAGGGGAGGCTCAAGAGCTCCTAGTTTTTGTTTTGGTTTGGTTTTTGTTGAGTGGTTGGAAGGATTATTCAAAAAAATTGCTAGTTTTTTTTTTTTTTTTTTTTTTTTTTTTTTATCAGAGCAAGTCAGAATGTGTGTTTTTTAGCACCCACCCACCCACATACACATGCACACAAGCCCGCAGCAGAGGTGGGCTCTCTGGGGTAGCAGAACAAAGTAGCTGCTGAGTGATGGTGCTGGTTGGCATTAAAGGCATGGATCTACCCTGTGTGATGTGGTCTGTGATGTGGCGGGCAGGTGCGGGTTGGTTGACTAGCTCCCCCGCTGTGCCCCACTGATCATAGCCTCACACAGTCAGGAGCACACACACACACACACACACACACACACACACACAGACACAGACACAGACACACACACGCCCTGCCAGGCCACAAGTCGAGGACAGAAAGTGGTGGACAGAACGAGACATTGAGGTGACAGAGGGAGGCCAGAAAGTGTGAAAGGCGTAAGGATGGAAAAAATGTGTGAGTACGGAGAGCGAGACCAGTTGTAGTAGCAGCGATGGTGAGGTGTCAGAGAGGGAAGGAGGGAAGGCGGGGGGAGGCATGACGATGTGCCAGAGCGATGGCAGTGATTCAGAGAGACAGAGCGGAGTTGGAAAGTGGCCAGAGAGGTATGGAGCGCTGCCAGTGAAAGATGGAGATGGAGAGTGGGGGTGGACCAAATATTCTTCTTGATTCAATTCTCCAGTGTATTACGGTAGTTACTTTCGATAGTGCCTCCTCTGTTCTGTCATGATTAACTCACTGAGCGGCCAGTGGTGTGCTCTGCTGTCACGGGCCATACGTTCAAACCACATCATACTTTTCATCAGGATTCAGTCTCCATCTCTTTTCCATCTCCACAAATATTTTTTTTTCTGTTTCACCTGCAAGAAGTTTTGTCTTTGCTTGAAAAATGAACCAAAAAAAAAAAAACAAAACAGACAAAGTGTGCAAGTTAGGTTGTTTACAAGATTAAAAAAGGTGCTGAAAACATGTTTCATTTTGTTAAAATTTTATAGACAGTATATAACATCCCTGTTGTGTGAACACTTTTCACACTGTTTATACATTTTTCACCATTTGTTGCTTCTTGAACAATTCCTTCTTTCAGTCGAGTCTGAAGGTGTTGTTAGAAATATTTTTGAAAGATAAACCGAAGTCTGGTCTTGCTTTCTATGAGCTGCTTCTGTTTTAATGTTATTTGAGGCCCTTATGCATTGTCTTTTGCGTGCCATACAACTCTTGTTTGCTGCTGTCTTGGAAATTTTGAATTTCAAGTGACTCACTGGTTAAATATATATATATTTATTCACATTGACACGAGGCTGAAGTTCATACTGTTTTTAATCGCAGGTACACATCTTTATTTTCTGTGCCTTGAACTGTTATCTGTTGACTTGACACTTTCCCCTCCTCACACAAGTGTGCCTTCTTCTCTGAGGGATGTCAGCCCTTTTCACCCCAGGCAACATTAATGTGGTGTTACTCTCAACCTTTCATTACTGAAACTAATGCATATTTGACAGGACCTCTCCTTTTCTTGAATTCTTTTTCTTCATTCTCCGTTTTTCTCTCTATTACTGGATTCTCTCTTTCCACTATCTTGTATTATAGTACACACAGTTGCTTCTCTGTCACCTCCTGGAAGAACACAGGGTCTCTTCTCCACACAGTAGGCCATACTGTACCAAGCTTTGACAGAACGGTCCCGTAGTAATCCATCTGACACGCATGACAGTCAACAATACAATGCCTTCTGCAATGAGGCACAATGGCTGATCATAGGACAATAGTACCAGCAAGAGCACACAAAGCAGTGGTATCATAGGAAAGCCCATCTGACTGGTAGACCAGTGTAGCTACGCTTAACGCATCACCATCTCACATGACTTTCTTTGACTGGCAATACTGAAATCAAATGCAAAGTCGCCCCATCTCCCCTTTCTATTTATGCTATGTTTGTTTGAAGTGTCAGTTTTGTATGTTTTTGAGGCAACAGACTTCTGCTGTCAATATAAAGAGTATTCAGCGGAGACTAGATGAGTGATGTCCATATGTTATGAATCAGAGCATTCGCACTAGACACTGGGTTCACAGCACGCCTTGTGACGGCTTGTGTGTTTGGCCGCAGCCTGCCCTGTTTACACACTGTGAAAACCAGCCATTTTACTTGGCAGCTCAGTGTGTGTATTTGTGTGTGTCAGTGTGTGGTCTTTGGGGTTATGGCACGCTGCGGCCCAGCTGAGGCGAGGAGAGACTGGGTTTGGGGACCTCAGGGCTATTCATGTTCCTTCCACAGGCTCATAAGATAGGGCCAAACAGCTTTTTTGGTGTGTTCAGGATTTGTGTGAAAGCTTTGGTCTTTGAAAAAGATTTGCCGCTGTTGTGTTTTTTACCCACAGCCCACCCTCTGAAGTGGCTAAGGGGAGGGGGGGTGGCGTCTTGAAGTGTTCACGGCGCATGGTTTAGCGACTGAGCCGGCTCTCAGCATTTTAGAACAAGACACGCTAAGCTACAAGACAGCCTTTAGCGGTAGGTATGGAGCGAACTGCGCGGAGATGTCATTTGGCTCAGGTTAACATTTCTTCACATCTGGTCCGTGCTTCCCCTGAAGCCCTCTGAAAGATGCGTGGTGCGGATTTTTACCTTGCGAGGCAAAGATCAAAAGTACCTTCAGAAGTATTGTACGCTTTCTGTGCGCTTCCACCCTCCATTTCAGGGATTTCCCTCCCACCACTTCTTGATATTGAGATTGGATCTCAGTATGCACAATACGATTTACTCCAGTGTGCGTCTGCCCACACTTTTATCTGTCTCTCTAGAGGTTACCAGTGGGCTGGTGTGGTCTGTTTGTGTGTTTGTACTCTGCTGATATCATCAGTATCTGTTGCAATCGCCACTGTTTGTGTGTCTACATTAGCCTAAGGGTTAACAGGTAGCCAGACTGGTCCTCTCTCTCTCTCTCTCTCTCTCTCTCTCTCTCTCTCTCTCACTCGCTCTCTCTCTCCCTCCCATTGTGAGTCACCTCTGTCACACAAGGTGTATCTTCTCTGTTTTGACTGCTGTGTGGTCTCAGTGCCCTCATGCACTGCTGGCCATGCACAGACAGGCCAGTTTGCCATGGCTCACTGGCTGTTCTGGGAAGTAGATGGGCGTGATGGGCGTTGACTTCTCTGTCAGTGGATGTGTGTTACTGTATAGGGTATGATGTGATTGTAAGAGAAGGAGAGCGGGAGATGGACGTGATCTGGTGGGAGGTGAAGGTAGAAAACCCCAGGTTGCTTCATCTTTGACAGAAAGATCACAGAGCGGCACAGAGGATCCTTGTTGAGGTTGTCCTCCCAGACTATCTGATAACACACTACACTCACCCACGATAGCCCCCCCCCCCCTCCCCGCCTCGTGTTTAAAGTTTGACCCTGAGAGACTACAGGGCAAACTGACCTCAGCTGTCTGTCTTTTGGAGCAGGATTTGGGGTTTGGACAGATTCAGCACGTGATCTATAGCTGCATCAATAAGAGCTGTGTTGAGGCAAGTTTGACCGAGTGCATGTCTCATTTCCAAATCCTCCTGGACCCCCGCTCTGTTTTCTCAGCCTTTTAAAAGGGGGTTTGAGGTGCTTTTATTTGAGGCTGTGATGCTGGTGGCAAGACTGTTAACTTTTGTGCAGAGCAGAGGGTTCCCGGTATTTTGAGAAAAGCACACAGGGGTTTTCAATAAAGCGTCCGATTTCTCTTGAATCCCGTTTCCTCTTCATCTAACAGACAGTGCTATGCAGTAAAGGTCCACAGCTGTAAAAAGAGGTAGATTAGAATCAGACTTTTTGGTGTTAAGACTGTCAAGGGGCTTGTGGAGAGGGGAATGTTGGAGGCGTGAGGCAAATCGAGCAGAGCTATTTTTCTCCTCTTTGGAAGGAAAAGTAAGAGCGTGCTAAAGGTCCCTTGAGTCTTAAGTCGTGCTGAAATGAATTTCAGGAGAAGAACGTCCTGCTCCACTAAGGCCTTTGCGGGGTCATGGCTTCGATTGGAGTGTGTGCGTGTGTGTATGTGTGTGCGTGTGTGGGGCAGGCCATTTGGAAAGGGAAGAGGCGGCCGAGGAGAGTGGACAGGAAAGGCAGGGTTGGAACAATTATGTAAGGGATCATGGATTGTTCGACCTGCTGAAGATGCAGGAAAAAGGTGTATCCCGTTCTGGCTGCCGGGACGTCCAGTCCTTCACACTCTGGAAACACAACACACTGCACTAGCCTGTGGTTCCCCCTTTGTTAGCATGTTGACATGTATTGTATCTGTACAGACCTTTGGCTTTAGAGACAAAGAGATCACAGTATCTTTTATTAATTCAATTCAAAATACTTTATTTTCTGCGATGACCTTTGTTTTTAGAGTGATAAAAGTCAATGTACATAACAATACACAACACCACACTACCTGTAATTTACTCTGATAAAAGAGGGAGGATGTTTTACCTTCTGAGCACCCTGTGTCTCTCCAGGTGGCTCAGCATGTGATCCTTTGAGTTTTTACTTTTCTCAACTCATGGGTTGATTGTGACTTACAGTCATCTTCCGAGTTCTTTATATCATTTTATATAATGATTTTGCTGGTTTTACTCTGTTCCTGTATGGATTGAATGCATACACAGGTATTGATCGCTCTGTCCCCATGCGTCGCTGAATCTTCCTTTCCAACTGGGCTCTTGTGCTCCCAGCAGCTGTTTGTAGGCCTTCTACTGCAGAAGACCTAATCCACTCTTTTCTATTGGCCTGATGCTCCTTCCAAGTGTAATGCTGAATGCAAGTCAACTACCAAATCCCCATTCCAGTGCACCACTGTATTAAATTCCACTCTTGAGTATCCACGCTCCATCCCATTCCAGTGTGTGTCTGTGTGTGTGTGTGTGTGTGTGTGTGTGTGGAACATCTGGCCAGGCTCCAGCCTCTCCCAGCCCTCTTGTCTACCCTATTTGCGCTCATGGCACTGCCAACCCAGCTCTTAAGAAAGGATTTGTAACACTCAGTGGCTTATTCTGGGGTCAATGTGTCAGTAAACCACTACAGAGCATCCTGTCTCTGTACCATAACATTTTTGCAAACCGGGCATGTTTTTGCCCCCTTTTTTGCTGTGAGATGCTGCTGCATCATGCAAAATTCATTCTTGTTTCATAGGGAGAGGGGATGAGCTGTGACTGCTGCACTGGTGCTGCGAAGGGAGCCTAGGTTGTTGCAGTCGTGCTCTTTTTTTCCCACCTCTGTACCCCACACAGGCTTTGTGCTATTCAGAGTGGCAGTGCTGTTTGGTTTGTCACCGTGAAATGCTGCATAGAGCGCAGCAGGATGACCATGTGACGTGCAGGGTCTTGATCAATCTGTCAGTACATATATATATACACGTGTGTGTTTGTGTGTGTGTGTGTGTGCTTGTGTCAATGCCTGTGTTTGTGCACTGAGTCTGTTTGCATATGTTGAAGAGAGAGATGTGGAGACAGAAATGCAGCAGTGGCACAGCTTCAGACAGAGACATGCGAGCATTAAGATTGTGAGGGAAGCGGATGCTGCAGTCACAGAGAGTGTGTGTGTGTGTGTGTGTGTGTGTAGTAGTAGTAGGATGAGTAGGCTCAAAGTAGGTTAGTGGCGCAGGGCTCAGCCCAGCTGTGTATACCTCACGTTTTTCCCACTTCCACTATTTATGTTCTGGAGGCATGAATGTATGTGAACAGTAGAGTGTGTGTTTGTGTGCTTGCATGTTTGCACAGAGGATTAGCACGGGCTGCGAGCCCTCTCCATACATAGACAAATGGGGAAGATCAAGTGGGGAGGGATATGGATGACAGTTAGTGGATTATAGGTCAGGGGCTCGGGCTGCTGGCTGTCACTTCCCTGTTGGAGCACTGGAAAACACACATACACACATAACAGGATATAAACATGACAGAAAGACAGCCCGGAAAGAAAAAGAAGAGCGGAAAAAGAGAGAGATACCTTCCCTTGTGTTTTTCATTTTTGACAGTGGAAAAATCGCAGTATGTTTTATTATATAGTGTGTCACCAGAGTTTTCTACTCCTATTTTTTTTTAGGGTCTTCTGGCTCTGACCTTTTGAATCTGTCCACACTGTTCTACTTTAAGAGTATGGAGGACAAGAGACAGGGATGACTACTGTTGCTGTGGTTGTGGGGACTGCGTTATGTGAAATGAACGGCCCTGAAAACAGACCAGGTCACAGTGGGAGGCTGAAGAATAGCCCACAAGGGCAGTGAGAGCCAGACATTTTCAACACTGGGACAATAGCAGTTAGATTCATGGTCATATTCGAGTCGCTGTCCCAGCAACAGAGGAGAGAAATACTACCCCCACACACACACACACACACACACACACACACATGCACACACATGCACACCTTCTCTCGCTCTAGATCCACACTCACATCCATAACCCATAACTCATGATGCATCAATGTCATGGCACTCCAAGATGATGATTGGGTATGATTGATAATGCGGTGTGGCCTTAAGTGGGTCTTGACCGCTGTATTGCACCCCACCCTTCCCCCCCTGCAACACACACACACACCCACACACACACATTCGCAGACTTGAAGTGGCCCTGGGGGTATCTTGAACCGCCAGAGATTTACAGAAGCTCTGAGGCACAGGTTCCCTCACACATTGTATTTAATCTCTTTTTTGACCTCTGTCAGATTGTGTTTCTGTCATTGTTGGAGAGAACATGCACTCCAGTGAACCTTGCAGAAAGCTTTTTTGTATTTTTTCAGTTTCTCTTGATAATGTGTCGTGGCCAGGGGAAAGCTCAGGCTTACTAACTCGCTGTGGCGGTAACAGGGTTTCACAATATTCACACTCTGATTTTGTGGCTGGACCATGTGCCTTCATGGTGTGTGTGCAAAGAAAAGCCTCAAACAACGCTGCGGTGCTGTTATGCAAATGTGTAAAATCCATAAACTAAAGTAAACACGAGATATTCCAAACAATGTTTTGGAGATTTTCAATGGCTGTTGGTGCTGTCTTATAGTAATCATTGTCTCGGATGCAGAGTTTGCCCCTTTAATGATTTGGGCTGGATGTGAGGGGCTGCTCCTTCTACAAATTAGGGTCATTTGGTTTCTCTGACATGTAGGTTTGTTTGAATCAGTCTCTTTCACTAATAGCTAAATGTGTCAGATTTTTTTCAGTTGTTATTAATGTTCAATGGAGCTGTGCCTTTTAAAGACATTTTTCATCACTGAAAAAATGCCTTTTTTTTGTTTGTTTGTTTGTTTGTTTTGTTATTAATTTTTTGGTTTTAATCACGAGTTGTCATTGTTCAGGAGAAAGTCAATCTGTCATATCAAAAAAAAAAAAAAAAAAAAAAAAAAAAAAAATCAACAGCTCCCAAGATCCCAAGAAGATCTGTGCTTGTCACGCAATTGCAAGCTGTGAGGAGGTCTAAATGTGCAAAATTTTTATGTTAAACCACTGATACCCAGCATCCATCACTGTCCTACCTGGTATGTTCTAGTTCACCTGTGAGGAAACTCAGAGGAGATTTCAGAAGAGAACAGTTGTTATTCAAATGAATGAAATGTAAAGCACTGTAACCGTGGTGGGTTTATGTAATATCTATATATATCTTTATGAAGAGGAAGCCCAGGATTATATTCCCTATCCGCTCTGTTGGCCAGACCTATCACATTTGCCCTGTTGCTATTTTCATATCTCCTGCATGTCAGCTTTTCCGCTGTATTCAGCTGCCGGCTATCAGCCGATCATACAGTTGGTTATGACTTTGATGAGCTATCAGCCTGCGAGTAAGATTATGAGCCCTGGGGGATGTATACTGTATGTACAAGTTTAATTTTTGAGACATAATTAGTAGACCAAGTTACCACCACCTTGTAAGGCCAACTAGTAAGGAAGTGTGTATTGGGGGATGCAAAGAAAGTAAAGTTTTTTTTTTTTTTCAAGTGTCAGGTATTCTTTCATGTATGTTGATTCTTTTTGCAAGGAGGCATAAGAAAAGAAATTTAAAAAATGAAAGAAAGTGCTAATTGCTTCTGTTTCAGGCTCGACAACATCTATGGGTGACAGATCACTATCTTGCTGCACTGGCTTTATGGCGAACGTAATGGAGCACTATCTCCCTGTGCTGGTGCCAGGACTGCTGGCATCACAGATCACAATCTTGCCTCGCTGTGTTTCTACACTGACTACGGCTCCTGTCATGTCACTACCTTGCTATGCTGCAACATTTGTAATGCGTAAAAGTTGCCTTGCAAAAATCCCCATCTTAGAAAGTTGTCAGTTCTCATATGAAGTCATAAAATCTTGTTTTTCTTAAAACAAGTGGGAAAAAAATGCCCGTGGAATGAGATAATCCTGCTTGTTTCCAGTGCAGTTTAACTTGTTTCAAGGATTTTTTTTGAAACAAAGATAAATATGTTGAAACAAGGCAGAACAAAGTAGATCAGGCCCACTAGTATCAAGAAAATAACAGTTCATTCAGGAAAATGCTGGGAACAAGTCGGTGTGCATCAGAAAAAAGCGGGATTATCTCATCCCACTGGCAGATTTTTTCCACTATTTTAAGAAAAACAAGATGAAGAAGAAAAGATACCTTTCAAGACTGAATGTGAGACCAAATGTCTTGTTAAGAGTTTTTGAGTTTGAAAGTTTACGCAGCGTACATGCTACGGTGCAGATTTGCTGTCGCTGCAGTTTGTCACCACTTTAATCTGACCCATACCAAACTGCTTTCATGCAAATAAAAGGAAATTCTGAAATAATTTAGTATTGATTTATTATTGATGCAGTGTCATTCATATTTTAACTGTGGAAGGTTCATCAGCCGTCAGCCGGTGTCGGTCATTTACCTCACAGGTCGATTTTAACCATTAAAGTCACGCTAAAGCATCGAGGCTCTGCTAATAAGGTCATCGCTGCATCGACAGGAAAAACAAATCTTCTGCACTATGATGCAAGAAACAGCATCGATGCGTACTTCTCATCATTGCTTCAGTGCTGTGAGATTAAAAGGAACAGAGAGAATAAAAGCCCTCTGTGTGTGGAGAAACTCGCAAGCTGGAAAACCCCTTTACACCGAAATTGGAGAAAGAGTGATGGTCTGACTTGAACCACCCACATATTCTGTGTAATAAACTGATCCCAGCACAGCGACTCAACTCTCTGTCTCTCTCTCTTTCTGTCTCTCTCTCTCTCCTCCTCGTCTGCCTCTTCTCTTTCCTGCTGTCTCGCAGCAACAAAGGCAGGAGTAGAGAGTTCTACTTGGCAGCCCGAGCGTCTCTCTGTCTTTCTGCCTTCTGCTCACTTTTGCTCTCCCTGTCGCTCTCTCCCTCTCGCTGCGTCTTTGTCTGTTCCTCTATCTCTGCCCAGTTCTTTTCCAGATAGACTGTCTGGAAGGCCTGATCCCAATGTAAACAGCTCAGTCGGTGCCGCCGCTGCCTCCTCCATGGTTTCTCTGTCACATGGAGGCTCAGTGTGTCTGCCCTGGGCCTCCGTATCAGACTGCTGGCCGGTGAGAGACTCCAGTTATTTCCTGAGTGAGTCACACCGGACTGTGGGGGTTCAGGTACTCACACAGGCCCTGCTAGGAATTTTGGTACTTGAGCAAGAATATAGAAACGCACGGGTAGCTCACTCCAGACAATAATAATAAACTTTATTTGTGTAGCACTTCTCAAAACAGAGTTACAAAGTGCTGTACACATGTAAAATAGAGTAAAATAATGAAAGGCAGTGGAGCAATAACAAACATGAATGTAAAAACAATACAATGAATAAAACAAACAGACAAAAGGTAAATAAATAAGTGAAAACAAAATAATAGCCGAGGGGGTGTCCGGTTTGAACCCGAGCCCAGGCCATTTGCTGCATGTCATCTCCTCTCTCTTTCTTCCACTCCTGTCTCTCTCTACTTTAACTATCCAATAAATAATAATTAATCTTTAAAAAACAAACAAACAAATAAGTCCACAGTCTGGGGGCTCAAACAGCAGTTTCACCGGGAACTTTACATTTTTAGTCATTAAACTTTATTTGGATCTACAGTACCAGTCAAAAGTTTGGACACACCCTCTCATTCAATTGTTTTTCTTTATTCACTGTTTATTTCTCAGATGTGTTACCCACTCTGAAAGCCGATCCAGAGATCACGCTGGCCTGCGAGCGGTGATGCACGACCGTAGTGGAGTTTGACGGAGATGGCAGATATTGTTTAAGCTGCTTCTCGTTGCTGTTTGTCTCAGCAGAGCTTGCTTTGCTTCACACCCGGCACACAGAAAAAAAGACGAGTCCTTGTGGTTGAGATAGACAAAAGTACGCCCACACGTGTGTGCATTCCAACTTGTGATTTGATGTAAGAGTTGAATCCTTGGTCACTGAGAAAAGGACTGGAGAAGGGGACTGGATGTGAGATTAAAAAAGTCCAAGTTGGCATTTTTGCAAGTTTGAGCCCATTTATTGCGCTGCACACCCACTTAACATGATCATTTTCTAAAGCCTGCCATGCATTTTTAGATTTTTGAAAATGTATTTGATTACTTTCAGGTGATAAACATGATTTAAAATTCTCTGCTACTCTGCTGGATATTTGCACTTCAGTTTAAAAGTCATGGAAGCTTTAAATTAGTTCCTTAAACAGTGTTTTCTGCTGGGACTTTTTCTGTTATGTGGGTTTCTAAGTGCAATTGGGAGGAATAATGCACTCATATGCTGTTGATAAATCATAAAAATATTCCCGCCTGGGAGTTAGCCAGACTAGCAGGAAGCTGCCAAAATCATATAATTGTTTTCATAATATCCATGTCTGATGGTCTTTTACCTATTACCTTTCTTAAGCAAGCTTTAAGTTGATTTTTTTTTTTTTTTTTGCCATATTTATGTGGGTTATGTGACTTTTGTTACTGTGGGTAATCCTTATTGAAGTGAGATATCTTCCATAAACCTCTACAGATTTTTTAATCTCAACTGCACATCTTCCTTGTTTTCTGTTGTTGTGTTTCTGCTGTTTTGTTTTATATGTGCAAATACATAAAATCACAATCAAATGAAAATACTGAAATGGAAAATGCATTCAAACATCTGAAGCAGTGCTGAATCACTATGCTTTGGAGAAGGGTTGGTGGTAAGGCAATGTGTATGCAAAGTGTAGTAAATGGGTTAAACCAGATAATAATACCTTTCCTTTAAGCACAACAGCGTTGAGGGGATAAGGAAAGGGATTCAAAACGCATGTTAGTCTGACTTGTATGCATTTACAAATTGTGTACATCTTGTGGTGTCAGGATCACCGTCCTCCTTCCAAAGTTCTCTGCTTTCTCCTTGGGAAATGAGGCGGGAGGCTGAGCGAGATGAGACTCTGCGATAAGATAAGAAAAGGTCTCGGTTTCTGCGGTTGACAGATGGCAGACAGACAGATGGCGAGTTCATTTATCAGTCGGAAAACATACAAAAATCTGCCAAAAATCAGTTTCGGTAATAATCTGCATTAAGTACGAATAATATAGCGCTTCTCTATAGAGGAAATGGCATGAAGTGGAGATCTACAGTGAAAGACAGCCAGGCCTATAGCAAAGATAAAGAACAAGGGACCCCACTGCCAAAACCACTAATCCAATTTGTCCGAGGATCACAACACATGATGACCCAAAAATAGACCAATTAGAGGCTGTTTTTCAGATTCAAAGAGAAGAGGAAGCAATTCTTTTAGAGATTTTTGGCAAATGCAGTTCTTCCTCATGAATAAGTGATTGTGACTGGTGGGTACTGTGAAGAGACTTTCAAGCTTCGAGTGACTGCGTTATAGCCTCTTTGTGGCTTTGGAGAATCATGCTGCTATGTTATGTTGAATGGAACCTCTGATTTGTAATCTAATTTTCATAGAGGGAGTGTTTTTGGACGCCTCTGCTGAGATGACAGTGAACATTACCAACAAGTGACTGCTGCAGACTTGGAGAGAGGGGGGAAAAAAAAAAGACAAACATAAGTGACAGACAGTTTGTCTTCAGGGTAAATCCAAACAGTAGAAACAGGCCAAGTCTTTTTCAGACGTTAGGTGACAAAAGCTGACAAATTCCAACAGCAGTCACTGAAATTAAAACCCATTAAATGTTCAAATATTTTTCCACATGCATCAGCTAAAGGAGTTGCTGATTCACGCTCTCCAAAATATTGTCTTCAGTCAGGTGGTGCTGAATCCAAGGACAAAAACATGCTTTTCACATCAGGTAGATTTCTTTAACAGGCTGAAGGGCTTAGCAGCACAGACGAGTGGGAAGATTTACAAACGGGGCATTCATCTTCTGTGAAAGTGGAATTAATAAGAATGGATGGGGGAAAAAGTAAAACCAAGAGAGATTGAGGTGTAAACCTTTGTACACAGTTTCCAAGATATTAATTTGAGAGCAAATTGAAATATGCTGTTGCTTGGTTTGGCTAGTAAAGGAAATTCCTTTGTGGCCATTTGGCTTCACGGAGAAATCTGAGGACATATAAATCATAGTGTTTTATGCTCATGTTAAATCAATGGTGCTAATGCCAGAGTCATGAGGGCGCAGTGATAAAGTGGGAGAGCAGAGAGGCCAGTGCATAGCTTAATCTTGCTAATCTTTATAAATCTTTATAAATCTCAGGATAGAGAGCTTCTTGGAGGGTGGTGATCGCAGCGGATGAGAAGAATGAATCCTTTTGGCTTATACAATAAAACAATTATGTGAAGTCCTCTGTTCTTTGCCAGAGATCTGTGGTCCAAGCTGGTTTGCGGTGCATATAAGGTGACATTCCCCATTTTTCAGTTTTGTTTGCATGTCTGCTTGGAGTGAACCTCGGTATGCAACTCAGAGCTTTTAAAGAATGTGGTTTGTTGTAGCTGTGAACCAGTAAAAACTCAGAAGCTGAGTTATGAGAGCTGCATTAGTGAGGCTGGAACCTCAAAATAGCATTTTGCAAAAAAAAAAAAAAATTCTGCAGAGAGGGCCGAGTGAAATGGACAGTAACTTAAGCATTATGCACCTGAGTGGCTGCTACTCCAGCCTCATAAAAGTTGTAGCTGATGCTCTTGGAGGGAATGATCTGTATTTAAAACAAGCGCACTCTGCTGCTCTTGCTGCACGCTCAGCGCTGCCGGTTTGATGTAAAGTGCAGGCAAACCCCATCATCTCCCACAACGAGACCAGGAGATGAGGGTAATAAATATCCAGCTGGCTTTACGAAGCAAAGATGGGCCTTTTGGTGGTTTGATTTCTCTATTAGACAGGCTGGTGGAAGAGCAGAGTTTTCCTCCAAGGTGGAAAGGAGCTATTGCAGCTGTGTGCATGCCTGTGTGTGTCAGAGACAAAGCTGTGAAAGGAGAACAGAGTGCTAAGTGTTGTAAAATATGAAGAAATGAGAGAAATGGAAAGAGAGAAGTAGTCTAGGGCAGGTGTTCAAAGGGCTGGTCGGACCAGACTGGGTGGTTGTAGCCAGAGGAATGTGGGTTATTTCCATACCACTACAGTCAGCTGTCAAGAGGCAGGAACTGTCAAAGAAGCTGTCAGTGTGTGTGTGTGTGTGTGTGCTTGAAAGCTGCAAGTATGAGTAAGGCTGGAGGGAAGAGAATTACTACACACCTACCCGCCACAATTGCACATGCGTCTAGGAGGGAAACAAGCTGATAAAAGTCGAGTGAGTGTGAATTTCTCACCAACACTGACCCACAGCGCTGACCTTTACCGACCAACAGGATACACACACACACACACACACACACACACACACACACCCTTGCTGATGGAATGTCAGTCATCGGATCCGGACAGACGAACAGGCAGTGGGGTATGTATTTTATTCAGGAAAGGTAAACCTGTGCTGGCAGGGATAAAGAGCTGTAGTAGCTTTTGTGCCGAGTTCAGTATTAGGATTTATGCTGTAGCGCCTGGGTTTATTTTTAGGTCAGGTGTAGATATCATATTCTCAGCTTTACACAGTGTTATATTGACAGGGAAGTTGTAGACCAAAGTGAATGTTTACACCCGTCCTGTGGGGTTTGTTTGTCGGCGTGTCACAGAATCTGACACACTTATCCAACCTACTTACATCATCCCTAACTCAGCTGGGTTGCAAGTGTTTGCAGCGATTGCAGCACCGTAATGCAGAGGATGTGTCGTGAATTTGGTCTGCTCCCTAATTAGACCGTGATGGGAACTTGCGGCTGCCCTGCCCATGTTTACGCCGTTACCATTGTTACGGGCAGACCGGGACCAGCAGTCTAATCAGAGCAGACATCCTCTCCATTGTCCCGCGGCAAACCTGCTGAAAATCAGGAAGCGCTCTGCTGGCTCTGTTTGCTGTTGGTTCGCTGTCATCACTTTTGCCATTTGATTGTCACATATAGGGTATGCCGATTTCATTTTTTAGCAGGCGGATGAGCAAAGGTATCCATGCTCAAGGGTTTTTAGAGCATGGTGCAGCTGCAAAAAAAATCTCCATCATATCATTTACTCTCATATTCTGTGTTAAAATCTTGCCTTTTGTCTAAGAACAAGTGAAGACATCTGCCATTGCAGTGAGCTAATCCCACTTGTTTTCCGATGTTAATCAGCTTGTTTCAAGAATTTTCTTGATACCAGAGAGCTGATCTGCCTTATTCTGCCTCAATTCAACACATTTATACTTGCTCCCAGAAAAATTCCTGAAACAAGTGAAACTGCAGGTTGGGTTATCTCATCCCATCTGTTTCTATCATATTTTTCTACTTTGAAGAAACATAAGATTTTAACTTAATTGCTACAATGAAGATTTTTGCAGCGATGTTATGGTTAAGGTTTGAATAAAGTAGTTAAAACATGATCTGTATCATTTAGAAAAAAAATATTCCAGTCCTTTTCCAGATTAACCAGTTGGTACCATCTATACAATGTAAACCAGGTATGTATGTCACTCAAGGTACAAATCATGCCCTTGTCATGCCCCCTTTCTTGAGTCACCATTCACCACCAACCCCCCACATGCAGTAAAACAAGGGGATCAGTATGCAAGTCAAGTTTCTCCGCTGCTCTCGGTGCCAAGGAGATTGGAAAGGCGTGACCATCGATGGGATCCAGCCAGTTGACTCACTGATCTGACAGTAGCGGGCCATCAGACACGAGGATCAGACCCCAATCTCTCCCTATCTCTCCCCTATCTCCGCAAACATCACTGTCTCGGGACTGAGGTCGTCCCATCTCAGCTGTCTGTCAGGGTCATTCCTAGATTCTCATGCTGGGTAGAGCGAGGAACAAGATGGCGATACATTATTCAAGAGTAGACTCTCAGCCATCAGGCAGCCGGGGACCTGAGGTTCAAACCAGAAGGGTAAGGTTAGCCGGGTCAGTGGTGTCATCATGCCAGCACGCGCTGCTAGTGCCGCCATGTCTAAAAACTGTTAATGATAGCTGCGTTTTCTGACTGCAACCCAGACAGTGATCATCAACTCCAACAAAGAATGCACAGATTAAATCAGAGCAGCATGAATGGATTTGAAACCCAGTGTCTGTTATCAATGGCCTAAATAATTAGCATGTGATTTCCTCGTCATGACCCCTATGACTGGGGCAGGACAAGTCATGAGTCACACTTATAATGGAGTCATGAGATACAGCCTCGCAGTCTGAGGTTACTGTTAATGTCAACAGATTCAGATGATCAGAGCTGACAACAAATACTCTCAAACTAGGGGTGGTAAGCTCTGGTTTAACAAAGAATCAGTTTCACTTGGATTCAGAATTCAGTAGTTAGCGATTTGATTGGAAGGTTTTTCTTTTTTCTTGCAACAATTGAATTTGGTTTGCAATGGTAAAAAAAAAAGGGGGTCAGTGGCTCAATTCAGTAGCTAAAACTTTATATTCTGTAAATAAACTTGCTCAGTAATGAAAGGATATGCTTTGTCCTCTGAAATGTGAAAAAAACCCACATAAAAGAATAATTAAAACATTATTTGTTGCCTAATAAAACATTATGGATGTTTAAGAAAAGCAGCAAATTATAGTATTCGGTTAAATCACCATAAGATTGGGTCATGTTTTTCTAGTAAGAACTGCAAATGATTCGATATAAAGTGTTTCATATCGATTCAGGCGATTTCTTTCTTTTAGTTGATTGATGCAGTTGAGTCAGCAGAATTTATAATTGATTCATTGACACGTTGAATAAATTGGTTTATGAAACTGAGTGACTTCAAGAAATTAAAGACCGTTCTATTCGGCGCATGACTCAAATGGCGCTGATTCTTATTCTGACTATTGCATCTGTCCTCATGTGGACGTGTAAATGACTTGATCTATTTGCCCGACCACAGTGAGAGCTTTAAGTGGCCCCACCGTAACAATGGCACAGCAACCCTGGCTTGACTGGGCTCTCTGACCTCATTGACCCTCTCCCTGACCCGTGGAGGTCACAGCGACCTCGCTGGTTACACTTGGCTGGGAAGGGAGAGCTGCGAGAGAAGGAAACGATGGTGAGAAAGGAAATGAGGGCACAAACTCAGTGACCCTCCCCTTGGAGAAAGTAGGAGCTCGGTGTGTCCAGAAGCAAACCTTAACGCAGTGGCAGTCACAAAAGAGCAAAGCATCCAAGTCTTAACAGTTACTATGATTTATTGATTGTTACTGGAAGCTAAACCCCTCCTCCCCCGCAAAGCAATGATATGAAAAGGTGGAGTGTTGCTGTATTGATAATCTATAGGGGGTTAAGCATGGAGTATTTGTCTATAGCTTTATATGGATTTTTTTTTTTTCTAGGAGTTCAGCTCAGAATACATGTGCATGCACACACGCCAACACAGATTCCTCACTAGATGTTCATGTTTAATGCATCAAATGTCCAGACTCGGTGGTACAGTAGTAGCCGCGTCCACCGCGATATCAGATTACTCTACGTTTTCCACATGCCTGCACGCCACAAAACACACAGCAGGGGAATTGTCACCCAACGCAGCGGCCGTCTTTCCCAGACAATTTGTCCCATTCTCTGGTCCAAACAGACTCTTTTGAGCAAAGTAGGAGGGACAGAGCAGCATTTTGCGCATTACAGACGTAGGTTGCCCGCAGGGTCTCCTTGCTCCACAATCACTGCTTTATGGGGCTGCGTAACCAAAACCAGGGGAAGAGAGCAACTGAGGCAGAGAGAGTGCCAGGGTGTTTTGTGGGCTGTCATTTATTTGTACATCACTGCTGATCACTTCCCATCCTCTCTTTTCCTATTTGGCACTGGGGGTGTCTTTTTCTGCTGTTCTCTCTCTCATTGTACCGCTTTCCAACTTTTTTTTTCACTGTTTAACTCGTTTCATCCTCATTCCCTTCACTTTTAAAAAATTCATTCTATTTCAAATGTCTATATTGCTGATTTCACTCCGCTGTCTACCACTCTCCTCTCCCTCTCCCGCTCTCTCTTTTTTTCTTTGGGCTCATTTTTGTAGAAGTCGGTTGACGCTGTGTGATCGCTGGCGTGTGTGAGAGATGATCACACATTTATGAAAGCCATCTTCACCCATCTGGGCTCCTGGTCTCGTGACTGGCTGCTCATCTGTGATGAGGAAAGATCGGTGCACATGAGCACCATGCACCCCAGGAACCTAATAACCTAATGGTCCATGCCTGTGTCACTTTGTCTTACTGAGAGAGAGGAGGAGGGGGGGGCGGGCGTAATGTTCAGTGATATAGAGAGAAGAGAAAATAACATTACCTCTTTCCCTCCCTTATTTACAGTGGGGAGAAAAAACAACAGGGAACTTCTGAATTACAAAGCTGCTTAGCTGTATGATTCAGTTGGGGGATTTGAATGTGCTCTCACCCCCACTTCAAGCATCAGGGTGGATGCGGACAAAAAGAGATAGAGGGGGAGTGTGTGCATTTGTATGTGTGTGTGTGTGTGTGTGTGTGTGTGAGAGAGAGAGAGAGAGAGAGAGAGAGAGAGAGAGTGAGTGAGAGAGAGAAGAAGAGCGTAGGAGAAGCACAATCTGCTGCAGCTCCATGTGAAAATGACCTACTTCCTGTGAGCTTGCTCTCAAATGGATTGCCGTTTTTCTGATGTGCGGGGGAGAAAGAGAGAGGGGGAGGTCCTCTGAGGGTCCGGGGGAGAGGTTGACGTGGCATGGTTAAGTGAAGGATAAGTAGGCGGCTCTGGGGACCAGCGCTGAAGAATAAAATAAATGTCACTGTAACTTAGGTATGCATGTGTGAGCATGTAAATTCATGTACGCTCACCTGTGTGTACATACGCTGTATAAATAGGAGCTGACAAGAAGTGAAACATGTATGTTGTGTGATACGCCGCGCTCTCTGCGGTCTTAATTACCTCGAATGAGGAACTGATGAGGGCCGACCATCAGGAAACTAATATTTGAAGATTCAGTTTTCACCAGATGCTCAGTGGCAGGGGTGTGTGTCAAACGGGGTTTAAATTTATGCAGGAGGTTTCTTTTTAAGTTTCTGTGGTTTCGTTTTGCTTTCTAGATAATTGCTGCAAATAATTTTTTTCTCTTTAAATGTGGCTTGGTGAAATCTGCGTCTAACAATTGCTCCTTTGCTCGGTGACTTTTGCCTCGGAGTGCTGCATGACTCTGACCCTGATTCTACGATCTGTCACAGCTCTGCCCCGTTGTCACTCAAGTGCGACAATTTAGGTCACGAGTAAATGCGACTGATTCATTGAATAGGTATGCGCAAATCACTGTCAGCTTACGCCATGTGACTCTCTCACTGGCGGGTTACAAGGTGAATGAATTTAATCCGCGCTCACAACTCCCATTTCTCCTCCTTCCCCTTCTCTCTCGCTCTCTCACACACACCCTCTGTCTCTTGTTTTTTAATTCCAGTACCTGAAGACCTGTCTTTGGAGGAGAGAGATGAGCTGTCCAACATACGACGCAGGAAAAAAGAGCTTCTGGATGATATTGAAGTGAGTACCAATCACAGAATCACAGAAGTGGAGGAGACATGCTCTTTTTCTTTGTTCGTGCCTGTTTCGTATCTCGGGGTAACCTTTAGTTTTGGATGCCCTCTATTAAATGCCACGTAACACATCAATATCAAATGAGCAGCGTATAAGGCCGAATCATTCCTTGTTTTGTGGGGGTCCCGGTGCTCTGGTCTATGTGCTTATTGGAACGGATGAAGCACAAAGTGAGGTATTTTGGATGAAGTGGTCTAGCTGAGCCAATATCCTGTCCTCTGTGTCCTGCAGCGGTTGAAGTTTGAAATTGCGGAGGTGATGACGGAGATCGAGCAGCTAACCTGCGTGGGCGAGAGGTGAGTTGCCTCTGGCGTCACCGCCTTCATCGTCCCTCCTCTTTCTTTTCTGTATGACTCTGAGGAAATGATCACCTGCTTATTCTTCCTCTTACCCCTCTCTAAGCCATTTAACCATACAGTAGCTTCCCCCTTGAGCCTCACACCCGCCTGCCTGCCTGTGTGTGTATGTGTGTGTGCACATGTATGTGTGTGTGTGTGTCTGTGGTAATTCCCCTTTGTTTGCGGAGTGAAGCTGAGCAGTCCCTCGACTAAACATTTGCTAAACACTCTATTCAGATGCTTTCATTTGATTGGCTGACGAGGTGGAGTGAGACCACGTGTCTGTGTGTGTGTGTGTGTGTGTGTGTGTGTCTCAGGTGCAGCTGGCCGAGGGGCTCAGGCTATTTTAGGCACACAGAAAGAGTTGGAAGCACACGCACACACACACAGGTGGAGATTTCCCTGTGGGTTCCATGTCTTTTGAAACACTTTAATGTCAAATGAGAAATTACACAAAAAATTGGTCATAGTGGCCGAAGGCGGGGTTAAAACTGCAGGGGCTCAAATCTCACGAGGGTGGCCTGTGCCGCCTGTTTCTCCTGTTCAAACCCACTCAGTAGCAAATTAACAAAGTCACAGCACATCCCAGACTAACCCGTCACCCACCGAGCACACACATCACACACACCCTTAATTTTCACGTGATGATCATCTCTGTGCTACTTTATTGCAGCAAAACAACGCAAAGAAACAAACAGATTGCCATGGGGAGGAAGAAGTTCAACATGGACCCCAAAAAGGTCAGGCCTCGCCCCAAACTGTGTGTCCTACCTGTCAGAAGTCATGAAAGATGAAGCTACTGAATTACAATGCCCCTTGTTTTTATGATGCGCTTGAAATTTTGATTGAGGAGGAGAAAGGTCACCCAAATACCACAGAAGATACATCTCCACTTAAGTTTGTGCAGGTTGTGTAGCAGTTTCTGTGTGATTTGGCGTGGTTTCTAGTCTGCCAGGACGTTTTCTGTCTTTTGACACCCTAGTTCAACTTTGCTGGATGGCTGTTTGTGGAGCTCAAACCATCAAAGTGTTACATGTGGTGAAAAAAAAACAGCTCTTTCCAGAAACAAGGACATAGACACCCAACATACATTCCTGCACTCAGGATGAAAAGATTCTTTGGGAACTATTTCCTGCCAAAGAAAACTAGCAAACTGTATGTATCTGCTGGAAACCTTACCAAATCACAGAAATTCCCTGGATGGATTGCTTAAGTGGAAGTGGAAAATATCTTCTTTTTTTTTGTATTCCATTAAAATGTAAAGTCATCCTGCAAGACAAAAGCTGATGCTATCAATCTGCCTACAGTGGGTAACTGAAGTGTAGTTACCCTTTATGTATGTGTTTGTGTTTGTGTGTGTGTGTGTGTGTTTTCTCACAACAGGGGATCCAGTTTCTGTTAGAGAACGATCTTCTCCAGCACACTCCCGAGGACATCGCACAGTTCCTGTACAAAGGCGAGGGCCTCAACAAAACAGTCATTGGGGACTACTTAGGGGAACGGTGAGCTCCCCGTTCCCCTCTCTGTTTTCCTTCCACCTCTCTTTTTTCCCCCCTCTCCTCCTCTCTCTGTCAGATCTACACCGTGCACTCAGACTTGGACTTAAAACCCCAGGAAATTGGTAGTCCAGATTTATGGAGCACAGCGCCAAGCGGAAGCCATGCCAGTAAAGGAGCTGTGTGTACATGTGGTTCTTATCGGAGTGAAATCAATTGGGATGGGACTGTCAAAATATCACCGCTCTCATGCCCCTTGGTTCAGCCAGAACAGTGGCTGTCTGTCTCAAACTGGTGCTGGGACTTGGCTGGAGGATTTTCCTTTCCACCTTGACTCCCAAAATGCATGAATTTGTCAGTGTCTGCTGTGTTGCCTTTCCAAATACATTCCATACTGGCAAAGTCGATGGAATATCTGTTTTTTGTTTCCATTTGAGCGGAAAGAGAGTGTAAATATTAGTTTTACATGTGACATGTCCCTCCTTTTTCCCCCCCAGGGATGACTTTAACATCAAAGTCCTCCAGGCGTTTGTGGAGCTTCACGAGTTTGCAGACCTCAACCTTGTTCAAGCCTTAAGGTGAGTTGTTAGTTGTCCTCGTGTTTTTTTGACGGCAGCATCCTGGTGAAGAGTCAATAAAGAGAGTGTTTGTTAACCACTAGAAACAAAGACCCCGATGAGATGATCTTTAAGTTTATCATCCTTTTCAAATATTAAAAACCCTCAGGATAGGGCTGGATTTATAAATTTGTGTATTTTAGGGTTATGTTCTCTATCTTGTGTTTAATGTTAGTTACTTTGAATATCCATAGGTAGTACAGTAGATTTGCACAGTATCAATATTTCATGATGTCTCATTAAACTCTCTCCCTCTCTCTCTCTCTCTCTCTCTCTCTGCTGTTGTAGGCAGTTTCTGTGGAGCTTCAGACTTCCTGGCGAAGCTCAGAAGATTGATCGCATGATGGAGGCCTTTGCCTCCAGGTACTGCCAATGCAATCCCGGCGTCTTCCAGTCCACAGGTACTTAAACTCACACACACATATACATACATGTACGTGCGCACACACACACACACACACACACACACACACACACACACACACACACACACACACACACACACAGCAGACATGCACTGTGGCAGATGTATGAGGCAGTCTGAGACAGGGTTCCCGGGACAGATAACAGTCATGAAGAGCGTGGGCCAGCCAGACCACTGCAGCCTCAGATCGATACTGGAGGCTCGCTGCCGTCCCTCATTACAGCCTGACCCGTTCTGGCCGATATAAATCTTTAGCACTTGGTCAAAACCTCGTGCTGTAGAATGGTAAATGTTTCACAGAGTGCATCTCTTCAAGTGCAGTTTTCTCTCCCTGACTACATCATAACCTTCTTAAATGTTTGTTTTTGTTATGACACTGCTTTCACAGAATTCCTCTCAGGTTTTCTGTTGTTTACCATCAATCTGAACTTGAGGGAACCATCCAGTCCAATTACTTCTCTAGTTCCCGCCATTGGTTTGCAGCTAGGTGGCTAATTGCTGTGTAATCAGTATTCGTGTCTCCAGTGGAGATAATGAAATTGATCACTGGTCAATAATGGTTGTTAGTGCAGTCCTGGCCACACGGTCTCCTGTGCCCGTGGTGACCAGAAGAGAGCTGATGAGGATGGTGGCAGCTCAGCTCATGAATATTTATGTTGTGCAGTGGTGACACACCCAGACTTAGTTATTGGTCGTCTTGCCTCTGGTGCCGTGAGGTGTATTGGGTCGTGAGTTATGGTGCGTAGCATGTTGACTGGAGCAGCGAGTGTGTGCAGGTGTGTGGATGGATGAGCTGCATTTGGAGGATGGTTAGCAAGAGTTATGATATGAGATCACAGCAGCGGTGGATTGAGTGTGTGTGTGTAAGTGCATGTGTGTTTTCATGACCAGGAGTGACTGCACAAAGTGTCAGGGACACACTGGCTGCAATGTCACAGGGCCTTGGATGTGTGTGTGTGTGTGTGTGTGTGTGTGTGTGTGTGTGTGTGTGTGTGTCCTAGAATACAGGGCTTTTGGCAGATTAATTTCTCACTTTTATTATGCAGTCATAAATTTGGCAGTATGAAGATCTGTTGATATATCACTAGTGATTAATCAGAAATCATTCTTGCTGTCTATCTCTGCAAACACCACTGTAATAAATGACTGAAGTACCTTCCACTGTCCAGACACTGCTGCTATGGAGACACTTCAATCTCAAAGTGCAAAGTGTCTTTTGACTGGACAGATCAGCCTTCATTATCTGGTTTCCAGCTGATGTCAGTGATCATATATTTAGTCTGAAATAACTGAAATAACCTTTTGGAAATGTTTTAGCTTGGATTACATTACATTAGACTATGTAACGCAGATACCTTTGTTTCAATTTAAACAGTTGAGAAATAAATTCTTATGCACACTCAGTCCATTATTTTATACATGTGGATGTTTATCAGTCGCTCTGTGGCCTTGTCCTCTGCAGACACCTGCTACGTGCTGTCGTTTGCCATCATCATGCTGAACACCAGCTTGCACAATCCGAACGTCAGAGACAAGCCCCCCGTGGAGCGCTTCATCTCCATGAACAGAGGGATCAACGAGGGGGGAGACCTCCCAGAGGAGCTACTCAGGGTGAGAGAGTGCGCAGTTCGTTAGCTCTGATGAATTTATGCCACAAATCGAAAATGAAAACATGCATCAGTAAGGTGCATGGTAATATGATACACACGTGAACGCTATTACAGTGATTAAAAGATTTAATTTACAATCCCCCTCCAGTCATTTATTAAGCTCCTAAAAAGACTCTAAATAATATCTGTTCATCAGTATTACATGTTGAGAAGTTTTTTCATCCAAACATCCCTTTATGCCTTAAATGTATCTCTAAATCTTGCCCTCATTAAAAAATGTGCAGATATATGAATATGCATATGCATGTGTGGTAGTCCCGTCCCATGACAGTCCTGTATACTGTCCCATATTTGAAAATCTAACCATGAAATTTTCAGCAGCTCTCTTAGTTACACTAACATTGTCCAGCTGCCATTTCATTTTGGTCTGGTTGCTTTTTTGAAAACAAAACAAAACTGGTGTTAATGATATGGAAAACAACACCCTGCCAATTAACAGGATTGGGTGTTGGATTTGTGACCTACCAAAAGTAGCTGGCCCAGGTCATTGTGCGACTGAGTCTCAGATTTTAGGGGTATGCACAGACACCTCCACCTTCAGTAAAGAGTTTGAGAAAACACTTGGCTAGTGAGAAACTTTGCACAGATACAAATCAGTATAGTCAAGGTCAGACATTTTAGGGGACATAAACAAACAACAAAAAAAGCTTTGTTATTATTCAATGCAGGAAGCTTACAGTGAGTGTGTTGAGTAGAGGACGTTTTGCCACTGTATGTGGCAGATAAAGTAGTCATGCTTCAGTAACGGAGATATTGCAGCTCAGCAGAATGAGATCTTCTCTCCAGATAGTGATGCTAATAATCTTCACTGATCTCTTATAGAGAAAAAAGTTATAGAAAAAAAAAACAGTTGTTCTAGCCACATACTGTATGCTGCAGGGTGTAGCAAAGTGCCCTTGGCTTCACTTAAGCACCACAGGGCACAACTTTGGAAAACCAGCTCTACATCCTTTCACTATCTCTCACACTTTCATGCCTTTTACCCAAACCAGCTCCCCAAGTCATTTGAGGTATGAATCATTACAGCATATCTCACTTTCCCTTTCCAAGACTGAAATAGAATCTGTCAGTGTCATGTTTTACGCACCCTTAATCTCAAGGCTGCGATGAATATGTGGAGGTGCGGGGATATGTGTGGGCTCATCTGGAAGTGTGGTGTGTGCCGATGCTTTGCCTCTTCACACTGTTTAAACTCTTCTCCTTTTGTGTTGTTTCGCTGTACGTCACCCGCCCCCGTCTGTCTCTCTCTGTTTGTTTCCCTCCAGAATCTATATGAGAGCATAAAGAGCGAACCGTTTAAGATCCCAGAGGATGATGGGAATGACCTGACGCACACGTTCTTCAACCCAGACAGAGAGGGCTGGCTGCTCAAATTAGGTTAGTGTCTAGCACTGCACATTCCCCTGCTGACGCATACAAGGCTGATTGACTTTATTTGGTTACTGTTGAATTTTTCTCTCTCGAATTAGCTTTTTTTTCTCACCAGCCTGAGCCGGCAACACAGCTGAGGTACTTATCGCAGGTTCCTGTCACTTATACAGTTTCACTTGGAGGAGCGGTATCACGTTTAAGACACAAGGGACTTAAACTGTCGCTGGTTAAATTTTAAAATTGTCAATTTAAAGTTTAACCAGATTAGATGTGAAGCATTGTCACATGAAACCACTGCTAGACAGGTGCTTGAGGCATTCAGAATGGGAAAAGTGTAGACATCATGCAACATAATAACAGTTAAAGGAAGTAATGAAACACTGTAAAATACAACATAATCTAACTATGCAGCCAAGGGTTTTATCCAGTCTGAGCTGCTGTGATTTTCACAAAAGTTCACGACAACAAGTTAGACTGTGTTTCGACGGTGTGAAGTGGATCTGTTGCAGTGGCACTGCCATTAACACATTATCCCATGATGTACCACTCGTAAAGGAACCAAATCACCTTGGAAACAAAGGCACAATTTACTTTTTTATTTGTGTGTCTGTATGTACTGGGGCTGTTGGCGGTGGGTGGTATGCTTTCCCCATGAGGTAATAGTGTTTTGGCTCTCATCTCCACACTGTATTGCTTCACATGTGCTGGCACATGTTCCTGCTTGTTTGCATGTGTTTCTGATTTGAACCTCCTTCCTTCACTCCCCACTCCATCACTTTAAATATGTTACTTCCTGTTGACCGGTGCTGGTGTTCACACGTTGAGTGACTTATCACCTCTTTTTCTCTCTTTGTCTTTCTGAAGCCATTATTTTCACTACTTTTAATGGTTTCAGTTTAGGTTTTGCAGTTGATTTTATTTTAAAATATCAAGTACTAAAATAGCCTGGCTATTAATTGTCAAAGGTGACAGGGCAAACTCACTGCAGGTGGCTGTGGCTTCATCACTCTTTACTTTCCCTCTCTCTTTCTTCCTCCCCTCTCTCTCTCGCTCTCTCACACACACACACACACCTAACTTTGACTTGTACATTCCAGTAACTCTATGTAACGTCTCTCTAGTCTCATCTAACCCAGTATGTATGAATGCAAATAGCCCCAGTGTGGCTTACAGACCCAACATGATTACATTCTGCTATGATTTCCTCCCTGGAGCCATTCCCGCACGAGTTCTCACTGTAATATTTCTAATTTGACTCACTAAAAATAAACCCTGGAGGATATGGAGCAATAAATGCCTTTTTTTAGCAAATCAGCCTTTATGCGGAAATTAGGGTTTTGGCCACGCTAATTCAATAGCCAGAGTCTATTGAAATGTAAAGGAAACCCAGAGCGCTGGTAATTATATATGGCCCATATAGACTCGTGAGGCGTAATGAAACAGAAAAACAGGAAGAAACAGGAGGGAGAGGGATAGTAAAAGTGTTGTTTCGCAAACACCGCTCCAGGGATGGTTAGTATAGGGAGGAACTAATCTGGAATGTTAGGTCAAAGCCCACTCACACGCGCACTCACACACATAAACACACACACACACACACTCACACAGCAAACCAACAGAATGTGTGTGTTTATGTGTATGTTTTCAAGGGTTAGTATGCATAATACATACAATGGCCTGCCTTTCTGTTCACCTGCATGTATACACTGTACATGCTTCTCCCACCAGGAGAGCGTCCGTGCTTCACATCTCTGCACCAAACGGTGTTTTCTGCAACACAAGGCTCTGCAGACACGTTGAGCCCACTGCCAGGGGCTGAATTCTCTTACACACCAAAGTGTTGGACTTTCCGTGCCTGCTCTCGCTGCTTTTTTGGATGTAATTTGCACAAGCTAACTCATAAGATGCTGAACTTGCTCTGGGGTTTGGCATGCACCTGTTTGTCTCTGTTTGTGTGCACGTGAGTCTGTGTGCACCTGTGCGTGCGTTGCTGCATTCGTGTGTGTGTCTGTTTGTGTGTTTGCAAGTGTGTTCCTTCAGGGGTGCTTTAGGTGCCAGCTTAGGTTCATATCAAGTACTGTGTGCTCTCCTCTCCTGAGATCCAATAGGGTTTTATCCTGTTGCCTTTAAAAATGAATAGGCAGTCAGTAATAATTTATCAGTTGCGTGAGTCATCATTTAACTACGCTCGGAGTTGGGAGAAATAGCAGTGGTTGATTGGTGGTGTGTCCACATGCATGTCTGTGGTATTCACACAGATGGTTTGCACAAACACACACACACACACACACACACACAGACTCTCTGACATATTTTGAAAACACAGAGTGAATCACATTTTAATCTGTAGTTTTTTCTTTGTGGTAGATTTTCATCTGAAACCCCAGCTGATGATATCACAGTGTCAGATATTGTCTGTCGGTACTTATGGTAATATTACAGTAATCATAGAAGTGATGCTATTAATGTCATTTTCAAGGCTCCAGATGTGTGACTGCTGTTCAAATGCAGGGGTTAAACAATCCAACAAGTGATAAATATCTGCCACACACTCAGACTGGCTCTTTGGGTATACTCCTGATAATGTCATGAGACCTGGAAAAATACATTGTCCCTTACAATTACATTACATTTAGACCACAGTACATTTAACCAAGTGATATTCACATACTATAAAAACCGAGTACTATTCAAATATTATGACATTTTGACCATGTCTCGCAAAGTCAATACAAACAATAGTAACAATAGAAACATAAATGCTTGATGGAGTGACTACAGAAGAACGTGAGCTGTAACATTTATACTTCTTTGGAGACAAACCACATCACCTACAGCCAGTCAGTCTAATACTAAACCAGTGTGTGCTATTAAAAGAAGAAAGAGAAAAAAACAACAACTTAGTAGTAGTATTAGTATTAAATCTCTCAAATAAAAATACAACAATATAACATCAAAAGCACAATAGCCTTTGCTTACAGGACTACAGAGAAAACACTTCTTTTACATTGTTTAAATTAAACGGAATGAGGTAAAAAAAAAAATAAAAAATAAAAAATAAGGGGTCAAACTTTTTTTTTTTTGTTTTTTTGTCTTGTCCAGTGTTAGTATCCACCATTTGAGTTTCATGGTTTAGTCAATGTCCATACTTAACTTCATATTAGCCTTTCCAATGTAAATACTCAATATAAGTTAACTCAGCTGTCTTATTTTCCAAACAAAAACAAAACAAAATACCTGCCTGTGTATTCTGAGAATCAGAAAATGGAGTTGATGTGGCTCTCCCTCAGAAAGAGCCTTGTGTCCCTTGGCTTGGTGCGCTGTTTTCCTGAGGGGAGGCCGCCAGTCTGTCACTGTGGCCGCTGTGTCACTTCCTGTCTCCTGTCGCTCTTCCTGTCAGGGGGCCGAGTGAAAACCTGGAAGAGGAGGTGGTTCATCCTGACTGACAACTGCCTCTACTACTTTGAATACACGACGGTGAGTCTCATATCAACAGCAGTGTTCGTACATTACACCCGGCTCATTATAGTACCCATTTCCAACCATCTGTGTGTGTGTGTGTGTGTGCATTCATCTGCTGTTTGTATGAGTGTGCATGTGTCTGTCTGTATTCTTTTCTGTGTGAGTAAGTTTGTGTGTGTCCTTTGAGATTTTTATCATTTGCCTTTCCATCCCTGCTAGCTGCTAGATCAGCACTGTCCTCCCTCTACCCTGGTATTATCCTTCAGGACACTATCATTATGTCCCGTCCTCTGGTCGGCCGGCTCCACGCACACATTATCTGCTCCGTTAAAGAGAGAACGACACACTGAGGGGAGGGGAGGGGGGTGGCTCAAGGTTGATTTCTAGGCTAGCAAAACATGTCACAGTGCATTTTATCCTCCCTCTCTCTCTCTCTCTCTCTACCTCACTTACCCTCCCACACACACTCCTCTCCTCTGTCTTTCTTTTTCTGCTTCTTTGTCTCTTCTTCTTTTCTCTCCCTCACCCATTGTCATCTTCCCGTTTCTTTAATGTGTCACCTCATGTCTCATTTGATGTTTCTCTCTCCTCTGTTTTCGTTTTCCATTTCTTTCTTTTTCTCCCATCACATTGCTCCTTTCATCTTGACTTTCTTTCTTTCTTTCTTTCTTTCTCTCTTTGCTACTCACTCCATCATTTTTTTCCTCTCATGTCTTTCTCATGCCTGTCTCCCTCAGGACAAGGAGCCTCGTGGGATCATCCCACTGGAGAATCTCAGCATCAGGGAGGTGGAGGAGCCCAGGAAACCAGTGAGTGTTGCGTCATCAGAGACCCTGCTCTTTCTACCATACATCAAGTATCTTTTTTCTCAACCACCAAGTTAACATAGTAACTACAGACCTTGTTAATTGTGTTGTCAAACCTAATTACCTGACAGCAGCTTCTCCGGCACTCATTTTTGCAAATTATCCCCTCGTCCTACCCTCTCTCCTCCCTCCAGAACTGTTTTGAGCTCTACAACCCCAACCACAAGGGCCAGGTGATCAAAGCCTGCAAGACGGAGGCGGATGGACGTGTTGTCGAGGGCAACCACGTGGTGTACAGGATATCAGCGCCCACACCGGAGGAGAAGGAGGAGTGGATCAAATCCATCAAGTAAGGCTCTCCATAAGTGCACTTTACACAAGAACCATGACGTTAGCCAACCTTGCACCTGAAGAAGACCCAGGAAGTATTTTCTCACGGCTTTTCGATGTGCATAAATCTGTAGCGGATGGATTGCTGTGAGTGGCAATGGGATATTTAATAGACCGATGGGAGTCATACAGACTTGGACAGCACGGTCACATTTTAAATATGTAGCCCTTACAATACTAACCTTGTTGTCAGTGACCTCAATATTGGATGCTATGTAATCACACGCGTAAAAGATGGTGCAATGTCAAAGGGAGTTAGCTCAGCAGAACACAGTTGGTGCCTGTGTACTGTAATATAGCGCAACCCCCCCCTGCTTCCCTCTCTCTCTATATTCTCAAAGAGAATTCACTGGGGAAATGATGGGGGATTAGCCACTGCTTATAGCACCACGGGGGGTGAGCCAGCACACCCAACACATCCAGCCAGGAGAGGCAGCAGCAAACTGGGCTAATGCTTAAGCAGCCACGGAGACTAACAAGCAGCAGCATGTGCTTCACCAGAGGGGTCCAAGAGGAGCTCGGGGTCTGGGGAGATAAAAGGCTCTTTATGGAAATCATGATTTTCCCCTCTTGCTAAAATAGAGGTGGTCATAGTCACTCTGCTATATCTGCTTATCTTTAGTCACAATGTCAGAGCTTAACGTAAAATGCCATCTTCTGGGAAAGGTGGGGGTAGGGCATCTGGGTCAGTAGAGGAAGTGGGCCATAGCCTCTGATAACTTCATCCAATGCACTGGTAGGCCACAGAATTCTGTATTTATATATTTGATACTTTTCCATTCCACTGAAGATATTAGATGTGGTGCTATTCATATATTTGGCATGGACGCCAATGGAGTAAATGGTATTTTGTATGAGTCATGGCATTTTTTTCCTGGTCGGTTTTGATCTTTTTCCGTGCTCCAATGAATCGACAGCACCATACAGAAGGGTTTTTTGTTTCAGGTAATTGGGTTGTGGGAAAATGACAATACAATAAGCTGTACGGAATAGGGGAACCATCATCGTTTACAGATTCATTCTTCGGCGTGTGGCAGCGTAAAGGGAATCGGAGATACTCGCAGTGGGGGGTTGAGCCGCTTCTTGCTTTGTGCTGGTGCTAACAGGATTTAGCAGCCGTGAAACTGGGCTCCTCAGTAGAGCCCGAATGGCTTCCTGACTCATTCGCTCTCATTGTACAGAGTGCCTTTCCCTCACCCTGAAAAGGGGGAGAGAGAAAGCCGAAGAGTCAATAATCTTGAGTGCCATTGTTTTCGCTCATTCAGACCTATAAACCTGCAGAATGGTAGGAGGGAGGAGAGAGTGTGTGTCACTGTGTGAGAGTGTGCGATTGTGTGATTGTGTGTGTGCTTTACTACATGCTTGGCAGAGTTCTAGAGTGGGGAATCAGCTAGAGGTTCCAGCAAAATTCAGAGCGATGGAACCAGAGTACCAAGGAAAAACTGGGGGTGGGGGTGGAGGGGAACAGAGGGGGTTCTCTTCAGAAACCATGGAAACCAAACTAGGTCACTGCACAAACTTTTTTTTATCTAGTTAAGGCAGGGGTTTGTATAAATGTGCCTACATTTCCATATCAAAGATGCTCAAGACCCTCCTCTCATGTGGCCTTATTATTTATTTCATTGCTGTCCTTTGATTGGCTCCTCCAGGGCCAGCATTAGCAGAGACCCCTTCTATGACATGTTGGCCACCAGGAAGAGACGCATCGCCAACAAGAAGTGAGGAGGGACAGTCTTCCCCGAACACAACCTCCAACCTCTCCATCTTTCTCCCTGTCCTGCCCCAGTTCACGTACACATAACATAAACCACGCACACACATACACACACAACTCTGGTCATGCAAAGCTGGATTCGCCGCAGAAATGACTGTCAGCCTCGGCGATGATGTACTCCTCCGGTGCAGACTCCGACCTTGAAGACAAACCTCAATCTCTCCCCTGGACTGTCTCCAAGTTGTGGACACGTGGAGTCGGGGAGACATGACACACTACTGAGGGGAAAGCAAAGCTCCAGGACTCACATATCAGTGGAGCCAATGCTAACACACAGCAGATCAGCATATACCAACAGCCCTTTACAAGACCAGCAAGCCAGTGTGTGTGCTGATATGAAATAGGTCGTCTCATGTTTGCTCCCCTCTCTTCCATCTCATGCGAACCCCCCCCACCCCCCCCACCCTCCATCCCCACCTCGCCCTCCGTCATTCACATCATGTGTTTATAGGTCTCCCTAAAGCACAACTGCCATTTTTCAGGTGCACATGCATGCATGTGAGGTATTATAGACCAATATGTTTGAGTTATGTTTGTAAATGTGCGTATGCATGTATGCAGCAGTGTGCATATTATCAGTGCATACAGCATTTACAGTATGGGTGTGTAAGTGATATAAGCATTCCCTCCGCTGTGCTTTTTGAAAAGATTACGTTGCAATTTAAAATAAGAGTTCAGATATATGTTTGTAATCATTTACGCTAAGGCCAGACTGTCCCTGATGGATAGAGATGTGTGTGTGGAGGAGTGGAAAGAGTGTGAGAGAGGGACAGAGGGGAGAGAAGGTTGGCAGGTGGTGGAGAAGTTTAGACTGTACCTCTGCAGGATAACCTCACCTGGACCGTGTCGTCATCTCACTCTGGTGCTGAAGTCTTCTCCCCAGGTGCCATTGCAAAAACTCGTTCTCAGATAAACCTCAGAAACCAGTGCTGGGTTAGATTTAGGTTCCAAAACAAAACATTACAGTCTTAAGTCAGCTGGGCTGATTTCATTTATTTGTGTGGAGCACAGAAGTTTGAGATGTGCATACTTTTATTTTGGTTAGTTGATTAGTAAAGGGGGTTTTGCCTAGGCCTAGGATGAAACTTGCTTTTGGACTCTAACAGGTTAAAGAGTAGGTTTTATTTAGGTCTATGCAATGATCCAATAGGGTACCAGTCAGATTAAGCTTTTTTTTTTTTTTTTTTTTCAAGTCTCTCAAGGTCCAAACATGTTGGCCTGTATCAGTGAAGGTCGATGTATTGATGTGATTCTGTATGCATTTGGTTTGTAATCCTGAAGATCCTTGCTTGCTTTTTGTGTTTCTCTTAAAAAACAAACAAAAAAAAAACATGTAACCAACTATCTTTTTGTATTTATTTTCGTTTGTGAAATGGTTTAATGCTATACGTAAATGTTAAACAATATATGCTTAAGTTATGTATGTATATATAATGTATAGGTTTTTGGTCTCTTTTTGTTGTCGTATGCACACTCTGTGTAACATGTTTGAGCCTACTGGCAGAACTTTGCATCAGTTGAAGTTTGGGGTCTTCTTTGCAAAAGCCTTAAACATAATCAAACAAAAATATATGAGGATGATGATGATGATGATGAATATAGTGGTTTTGTAGGGGACAATAACTGTGATGATGATTTTAAAAAAGCCATGACTGATGATGATTACAGTAAAGATTGTTCTGATGTAATATTGATGATGAAGATAGTACAGTAATAGCAGTGATGATGATGGTAATATCAGTAATGATGTCAACAAACTATTTAGTCAAACCAGTAGTTTTCTATGTGATTGTAAAATAAAATGAAAGCCCTGTGATTGGGGCAGAATATTATCTTCTATTGCCCGGTGTGGGCTATAGCTACATTAACTTTTATATTCTCTGTAAAAGCTATTGGTCACGTTGTACATTACGTGTATCTACATAAAGTATACATAAAGCTTACAGCAACTGTACGGCGTATTCATTTATTATTGATTCTGGTTTTGACCTACATGTTTGCATGAGTAATGAGCTGTCATTAATGAATTATCCAGATATTCACCGTGAGACACTGTGGCATGCCCTCTGAAATGCCACAGGCCTTTAATATCGTCTTCATGCACAGCAACAGATTGTAGCTCTCCATGGTAAAAAGACAGTAAAGTAAAGTAGATGAGGGGAAAAAAAGAAGGTAATTTGGGTGCCTGTGATAAATCCAAACAGAGGATGATGTGGAAAAGATAGGCTAAGCAGAGAGTGCCCTCTACTGGTTCTCTTGGCAAACAACACAAACAAAACCCCACAGTGAGAGGCAGAGTTCACATTAGGCTATTACAGGTTTTTTTTTTTTTTTTTCCTGAATGCTAAAACACTGACAATGATTCTTGAAGTACTATCTCTGAAACCATACAACATTAACCGATCGGATATATGTTCTCTGCTTTACACTCAGTTTGTGATTTTATATCACACTTTTTGCAAAACTGTAAACACTGGAGTGTGGCATTGCTGTGGACTATTTTGCCAGTTGCCACATTGACGAATGTGAAAACACTTTTAGATATTGAGTTCACTTACAAATCAGAGCTTGAGCACTATCAGGTAAACAGGTAAACGTGTTTTGGACAACAATTGAAGCCATTGTTGGATAGAGAGAAAGAGGGGGGAGAGCTAGAGGAGGACAATGAGGAGGACGTAGTTGCGCTTTGTGTACCTATTTAAATGATGGTTTGTGTCTACTGCATTAATGAAAACACACACACAAAAATAATTTGAAGAATTCTGCAAGAATTGTGTGCTCTTACAAGAGATGCAGACAAAAATGTTTTGCTGGTATAGTGTAAGGTTTTGTGTTTGGTGTGTAGGAATTTGCAAAAATGGTCTATAGTTTCAAAGATGGTGCCTAAGCAATCAGGAAAAAAAAAAAAAAAACTAGCTTATTGGTCATGATGAAATGGACAGAAGTTGAACTCTACGCTCATTTCCTAAAACAGAGACCACTGGTTAAGACGGCACAGTGGGCACCCAGGGGTCCCTGAAGAGGCTGACTATGACTTCATCATTTAATTTGAAAAAACAGTGAGAGAGTGTTTTAGGGACATAAGTTTCACTCTTTCCATCGTTACTGCATGAGCTTGGTTATCCAGTTAAATCATAAGTTCATGGGTTTAGGGATATCTGGACAACAGATTGTAAAATAAGCGTTGCTCATTGTAAACAACATCTATATTCTTCTTCCTACTATTTATTCAGATGTTCTTACTCTACATGCCCATTCAGAAGTTAAGCAATTTATTGCACAGACACATTAGATAAGTTGCCAATAGCAACTACACCAAAAAAGACCAATACTGACTCCCAGTGGATAAACTTAGACTTACAGTTGTAATATCACAGTGTATGGAAGACAACCAAACCACAGGCTCTTTTGTGGGAGACATTTTTATCTTACAAAGTAAGTTTCCATGTTATAGTACAGAGTAGATGTACCAAAACTGATATCCAGAATAAAAGCATTTACCATATATACTGTACAATGCAATGAAGCAATGGTCACATTTTTACATAACCATGAATTCATAAAATGTACATCAACTATACATAAGCATGTACAAAAACTCTGTGACTAGATACAACAGACAGTCTTTGATAGGGAAACTCTACCCCAAAACAAAGTTATTCTGCATAATTTGTGTTAGATCTGATGGGGCAATGTGGAGGTTTCAATGTGAGGAAGTCTCTCCCAAAGCTAGGAGTAAGAGAGCAGAGACGTCATTCATTACATTAAGAGTTCGGTCCAGTTCAGAGTGCAGGGTCAGGTACATAAAAGCACAGTGGAATCTAATAGGGATACAGCAACTTGCCTAAGGACACTTGAGCAGCGCAAGTTTCCCAACCTGTGTCCTCTGGTTGACGGACAGCCTCTTTAGCCACTCGCTTGCCTTGCTGTGTGGTGGTGGGAGCATTTGGCAGGGTGGTCACATGGCCAAATATTAGGCTATCACTGCAGTAAAATCAAGCCTGTTTGAGTGTAAAAGGCCAAGTAACACTCCATTAGTTGACAATGTGAGTCTCCAAATGATTGTTCCATGGTTTTTCCCTTGATGGCCTCACACATTAAAGTCTTTGCTCTCTGGTGTCCTACTTTGGGTGACATGCTCATGTTTGCAAATATTGACTGAACTGTCAAAGACGATGGGGGTCTCATGGAAAATCCTATTTTAGACTGAACTTTTGCATTGTTTAATTTGGCATGATAGGTCAATACTACTGTTGCGTGGTAAAATAGGTCCTAGGAATCTGTTTATTGTCAACAAGTAAGCAAGGATATCACAGAAAGCCTCCAACATGAAGCAATTTAAACTATACAAATACAATCAAACAAAGAAGTACAGCACACCTTTTTCAGGTAAGGGTCAATGGTTGTCTATGCTTACTCTTCTGTCAGTCTATTCACCAGCTTGTGAAAACAGAAGTGGATGCAAATCACACTAAGAAACAGGAAATTTTAAGGGTCGCCTCGCCACTACGTAGCAAAACAATATATTAAACTGTATAAACAGGCTAAAGTGGTATTCTTCTGAAACTGATGAACTTGAAGTAAGTTGCGGTATGACAACATCAACAAAATGTCGATATACTTCACTGACCCAAATGAAAAGCCACAGCTGGCCCAGTGGAACATTTTTCCAAACCCCTCAGGACACAGTCAAAGTGCATCACTGCACCTCCTCCCTTACCCTCCCCTGCAATTTATAATTCAATATCTGTGTGAATTTTTTTTTTTTTTCTGAAACAATACTCTGTCCTCACCTGACCCTTTGAGCCTATATGATCCTTCCATGACCCCTCGGTGACCTCTGTGTGGACTGTGATGTGAACTCTGACCCCTCAGCAGGGTGAGGAGGAGACCTGGTCGTAGTCGGGACATTTAAGGAGAGCTGGGTAACTAGCACTCATCTGGAGCGAGGCCTCACTCGAGATGTCGGAGGGACTTCGGCCGCGTGACCAGGCCTCCGGGTGCAGGAACTGGCCGGAGTGGTCGGAGCAGTTGCTGAGGCGAGGGCGGTAGAAACTGGGATGGCGAGGCTGGTAGATCTCCTCCGCCGTGTAGCGCTTCATGAACAGGTACACAGACATGACGCCTGCACTCTGCAGTGTAGAGAAGATTATCAGGGTGAACTAAAGTCAACATGACAAATAGAGTGTAAATTACAATATAATGAAAAACACTTCCATATCAAAAAAAAAAAACAAAAACAACAAAAAAAAAAAACACTCCAAACACCCAAAGGTAGACCCCACTGTCAATGAGACTGAAACTGAAATTAGGAAAGTGCTTAAATGTGTAATAAAGATGAACCAAACAAGTGCAGTATTTTGGAGCTTTGATAATAGTCCTAACTTCGGTCAACCTTGGGCAATTTTGCTCAATGCACCTTTAAAAGAATGCAGTTTGAACCTTGTGCTCTCATCCTTTTATACCTGAATGAAAAAGTAACTTTTACTCTGAGTAGATTTAGGTTTAAGATTTTAGGTTTTACTTTTCACTTGAGTAGATTTTTACAGCACTACTACTGCTTCTCCTCCAGTCAAATATCAGCAAAGCAGCAATACTTATACTTGAGGAGCAATTTGTAGTGCTCTTTCACTGCAACTTGATCCCTCACTCTGTAGCTCGGTGTTCTTACTCTAATGAAGCCTTAGCTTGGATGATTATGATGTATGATGAAGTACTTGAAACACTGTAAAGACGCAGTCATGCTTCCAGGAGGGGAAATCTAAGTGAGAGCACATAGTCAAACCATTTTTAAGCTACACATTTCATACAGTTCATCTAGTTTGAAATTAGCATTTTCTTTGGCTGATTTTTCTACTTGAACCTCAGTGTTTTGCTCTAATGTCGCCTATATGAAACACATTAAGTTTCTTTTTACTTGTTAGCATATTTTCAATAAAAGTGTGGGCGCGGAATAGGATTTCTGTTTTTGCCATGGTATTAAATCAGGTATTAAATTGAGAATTGTTGAATTTTACTGGTACTGATTGATCCTGGTATTGTGACAGCCACAGTATAAATGAGGTCTAATGGTAGTGAGATAGGTGCTTGATCTCACATCATATTTTGTACATTTCTCTCTGTGCTTAGTTGCTCACCTCAGTGAGGAGGAAGGAGAGGGCAGCAAAGGCAAAGGACCAGCCGTACTTGTAGCTGAAATAGGCCTCACTGCTCTTAGTTCTGTTCAGCATTTCATCGTTAATACTGGAAATGTACAGAACCAGACCCACCACCAGAGCCAGTCCTGACAGAGAGAGAGAGAGAGAGAGAGAGAGAGAGAGATGCACAGAATTCACCTTCATCAAAATTACATTTTTAAAAGTTGGGACAAAGGACAAGAGTAGGAAAAAGACGATGGTGCAGGTGGCCAGAAGAGGCAAAAGAAAAGGTAGGAGAGGAAGGAGGAAGCATAGCTACCAGAGAGGATGAAGAAAATTCCAGAGACAAAGGCCAGGATGGTGCGGTGCGGCCGGATGTGTCCGATGTTGTTGAGCACAAAGCCGATGAACATGAAGAAGAGGCTGACCAGAGGGAACGGAGTGGCTGAGCGGATCATTTCTGAGGAGAGGGGCACAGAAAACAGTCAGAGTTGTCAGAGAAAGCTTCTTCCTGACCCCTGTACGTTTTGAAAGACACATGGCCAACTGGCTGGTCAAAAAGAAAGTATTTTGTTATTATTACTCAGGTGACCTTTGATATTTTCAGTCAAATAATCAGTCAGTGTATTGAAAGTGATTTTTTTTTACCTTGCATCTAAAAATTAGGGTCTAAACAGTGAAATTAAGACTTTTTGTTATTTTTGTTGGTGAACCACCATTCCTAATTTCACAAAATTTTATATAATAGCAATTTCTACTGGGTTTCACGATCCCAGAATCTGGTTCCTATAGGAGAATGGCAGAGTGAATCTCAGGATTTGAAGGGAAAATATAAATTGAAGCCTGTTAATAAAGTTTGGCTGGCTCTCTCCAAATTTGATGTGAACAGAATGTAATATTGGAGCTTATTGCACTGACCCACTGGAGTTGATGTATCCTGTGATAAAGCACTGACTTTGAACTGAAGGACTTGTGCGGCGAAACACTAGAGAGCAAAGCCTCAGATGACTCACTCTTGTCTGTCTGGCTACATTCAGATGGTTTCAAGACATGAGTAGGACAGATCTTTCCAGGACACTCCACAGTGAAAACAGCTTGCAGAAAAAAACAGGCTTTAAAAAAAAATTCAAATAAATGTTGTTCAGATAAATAACCTCATGGGGGCGACGTGAGTTGAGTTTTTCAGTCTGAAGGTGTTGGAGCTGCTCCTGTCATACTCACTGAGAACGTTTACTGTGGACTCGGAGGTTAGCTGCACGTTCATGGGCATGATGTACTCGATGGTGAAGCAGCGGCCCGACTCTTCACCTGGAGAGGAAGAAAACAGACTGAGAGATGAGTTGAAGAGAGACATTATATCATGAGGCATGAAAGACGAATAAGAATGATTAAAGAAAGAGAGATCCAAGAGATGCTGACATTATATTTGTATAAGATTTATTACAGGTGACAGTTATTCCACTCATTATTGCATCTTGTATGAAAAGGTTTGATGGGTAAAATGGATTTATTTATAAAGCCATTCATAGCAACTTGCCAGCATTTATCACTTCCTTATTGAACTGGTCCTATAGTTAATATTCAATATTTGTTTGTTTGTTTGTTTCCTTATCAGTTATTTTTTTGTGTGTATTTATATCTGATCGTATATCTGATGGGGCAATGTGGAAATTTTAATGTGAGGAAATCTCTCCCAAAGCCAGGAATAAGAGAGAAGAGACATCATGCATTAGATTTAAGAGTTAATTATAATACTATGTTACTTTTTGTCCAGTTAAGAGTGCAGGGTCAGGTAATAGGGATACAGCAAATTGCCTGAAGGCACCTTTTTGTGTGCATTTATTCTGATTATAACTGTACTCGAGACATGATTGAAAATGAGGCCATACCCTCAATGACGCTCGAGATTTAAGTAAAGGTTGAGTGAAATATTTCCCTGAGTCACCAGCTGACAGCTACCCCTTCCTCCTCCACCCTGTCTTGAAAAGGAAAAAAAAATCCATCTATAGTACGTGAGGGACACTGACGGGAACATTTCGCCTTAAACAGAATCTATTTCTTCTGCGGTCCTGGATGAGTCAGTCAGTCGGTGTGTGAACATGCAAATCAGGTCCAAAAGCCAGAATCCAGAGAGCCAAAACTCTAATCTGCTAGATCCTTCAGGAGCTGCTCTCTTGACATTTTTCAAGAAGTTTGTTTTGTTGTTTTGATTGATGCTGTCACGCATCACCAACTGGAAATCGTCTCTATATTCCGTCTTTCAGAGAAACTTTTTCCACACAGAGATCTTGAATACACTACCTTCTATCACATATCTATTGTAAATGTGACCCCTCATGGAAAAAAGGTAAATTGTGTGAGGTAGATGTATATATAATCATATATTTCCACAATATGGTTATTAAATTATTTAGTTTGAATAACTGCATCAAAGCAGCTTTTTCTGATCCAACCTTTGAAGTAAAATGGGACTCCTGCTGTTCAGCAAAGATCTTGACGCCTGAATCTTTTTTTTTTCTTTTACATTAGTCATCTTTAATGTCCCAAAGCACAAACAGGAAGATGAGACAGCTTTGATGGAAGACACTTTTTTCTACCTAACTGTGAAAATTTCATTATATCCTGCAAACGGGGCAACACAGCCATCATTATCGCGTCACCTGCGCTCACACACTCGCACTCATTACTCACCAGCTAATTCTGTGGTATGGGATGATGTGTGTGTTTGAGTGTTTTTATGTGATCCTATAATTACAGTGTGCCAGTGATGTCAATGAGCAGGCCAGCATTTGCGCTGTATGAGTGTATCAGTGTGCAGAGTTAACTGAGTGCAACTTGTTTTGGTTGTTTGATTGAAATAGGGAACAAAAACAGTCTCTCCATGTCTCTCTGATTGCCAATTGTGTGTATTTCCCCCCAAACACACACACACACAGACACACACACAGACACACACACACACACACACACACACACATATACAAGAAATTGTGAATTCCGTTGAGTGCTAGCTTGGGCAATGACAATATGACATGACAGATGTGACAGAATTAATCAGTTCCCTCCCACTGCCTCATTTAGATGCTGCATAGTGGTAAAACGAACATCTTCTAAAATGATGAAGCCAAGAAACACACTGTTCTTAGTGATGCTCTAAAACCAACACGATCATCTGCCCCACAGTACAGATTTAGACTTGATTAGCTGTTAAACTGCAAAAGCACAGAGAAATCTACTCCAAATCTACCAGTGCTTTTTCTGTAATTTACTCGACTTGTATTTTGTGGTAGCTCACCAATGCTCTGCAGCTGGTTTTAATATTGATAAAACCCCCAAATCTTACGAATGATCCATCTGCCCAGTCTTCAGTCTCCATACTAACCAGCCAGGAAGCAGACCCGCCAGAGGCCAGAGTGCAGGGAGATCCTGATGTCGGCGGTCTGGTTGAGAGGCAGGATGACTCCCTCCTCCAGGTAGAGCCAGTAGTCTGTGCTGACCGCCACTCCCAGCAGCCCCAGGCCGCTGACCGCAAACACACTGCTCAGCAATGTCAGCGCCTTCCTGCTGCACGCGCTCATCACTACAGCAGTGGGAGGAACTTCCAGGGGTCAGTGCTTGAATGAAGAAATGTCACAGGGGAAATCTGATGGAGAAAGGAAAAAGGAAATACATCAAAATCTTGAAGAAAGTTGGTTGTCATGGCATGTATGCAGCGACAGAGCCAGGAATTGTTTTGCTGAAGATGTGTGATTCATCAGGTAGCTGCCTGCACAGAAATAAATGCATGTATAACAACCTTTAGTTGGTTTTAAAGGGACAGTTCACCCAAAATACAGAGGAAAAAAAATCCCTTGTCAATCTAACCATCTAGATGGCCTCTGTCTCCTCTCACACCATTACAATAGCGCTGGATGGTTTTCTTTTGTGGAGCTCAAACAATCAAATATGTGCATGTGAAAAACTCAACAGCAACAGCTCTTTCCATCGCTGTCAGGAAAAGTTTCACAGGGAGTATGAGTTAGTTTGCACTCTTTTAAGGCTGGCAGTATATCTTGCAATTTTCTTCTTATTATTAGCATTTTAGGTGAACTGTCCCTTTAAGGTTCATTGTCAGTGCCAGTGAGGTAAGCATGCCTCTCTCAGCTGGCTACACATTACTGGATCATATGGCTAACACTGCACCTATACACCTCCTGCCTGGTATTCAGTGCAAAGTGAAAGAAGTCATTACGTTCATCTCTGGAAACAGCGCAGATGTTCACAATGGGGAATGCAACATGGATGCATAATTGAGCTCCTATTCACGAGGCAGAGAGAATAAGGAGAGAGAACCAGCTCTACCACAGTGGCTCTGAAATGTGTTTCCAACCTGGCAGAGTATATTATAGCTATTTAGACACCTACATGAAAGCATAATAAGGCAACGATACACAGTTTGTCACAATGGTGAAAATTACTGTGAGAAATTCTGTGGTCTGTGTGAATTAATTTTGTAAACAAAACCTCAGCAATGCCACAGTGCTTTCACCTCACTGGGTTTGCACAGAGGACACTGTGGGAATATTGCAGGTGTGTGGGTGTTCGCCAGCTCTTTGTGATGGCAGAAAGACAGAGTGACGTTGGTACAGCAAGGTGAGGGACATGCGAGGGCATACTGGGCTCTGCACTGCAAAGACCTCACAAGTTAAACTCACCTACCAAAAGAATTAAAGGTCAGCTTTGTCCCAGTGGCTTCATGTGGAACAAAGTGCTGAATGTGAAGTGAGTGCATGTGGGAATGTGTGTGTGTGTGTATGTGTGTGTGTGTGTGCATGCCCTGATGGGTTAGAAACCAAGTGTCAATCCAAATCTGCTGACAGTATATACTGTGCCAATATTTCCACAGAGTATCACATACTCAGTGTAAATATCGCCACCTGTCTTTAGCTTGACTGAAAAGAGGGAAAGGAAAAAAAAATATATAAGGCAGGTGGGAGAGAGGACGAGAGAGGGAGTCAGAGGGGATGAGCATGTAGAGCAGAGTACGTCTTGGACCCTCCTTTTTATTCCTTCCTTCCTGCTCTCTGCATGACATTTCAGAGCGTGTTGTGTGAGAAGTCTCAGTAGCCGGTGAGATTAGGAAGTCAAATCTACCCGTCACGATAAACATCTTATGAAATGTCAGGGCAGCCTGGTAACTACTGCAATAAAAATCATAATTATTTAGCTGTCTCACTGGTAAATCCCATCTAAATTGGTTTGTTGCATCACCAAACACATTTCAGTTTAAATGTTTAGGTCAGACAGTTTGGAGGGGCAAGGACAGTTTTCACATGATTTGCTGAATTAGTTCTCACACAGATGTATACACACTTTACAGGCACACATGCACCCACATGCTCACAGTTTGGATTCAAATCTTTGTCTCAGATGAATGTTTTATAGCAACAATGAAGACATTAATCAGGATTCTGGTTCAGCTCATTTTGTTTGTAAAACTGTCTAATCTGCCAAGAATTAAATAATGAACTGTGCGAGTCAATAACAAATCCATTTGAGCCTCTGCACTCGGGCCCACATTGACTTGCAGCAGTAACGATGGGGCATTAGATGTGTCATAGCCTGCTCTGAATATAAATGTTCATGTTATTTGGAATCCAGGACTGAGTTTTGACATTTTATGGCCATGAATTAGAGCAGAACCCAGTGGCCTTTGATAAGGTTAAACACTCATAAGCGCATTCATAAATTACAGTGGGAGGTTGGCAGACTGATCAGATTGTAAAACATCATCTGGATTGATGGGATGATGACTGAGATCCTGTCCAAGACTGAATATAACAATGATCTACAGACTCTAAAGGAGGCTAGGGCCAGACAGTCAGTCTGTTACTGAATTAGTTCAGTAACAGAACAGGAGTGAAAAACTGAACTGTGCCACTGAAATGCAGCCTCTATAAGTAAGTGCTGACTCAATGGACTGACAGGTCTCTTCACACAGGTCAACAACTTCAGTGTAATTTATTATGCAGGCTACATTTTCCCTGAAAACTTTTTTTTTTTTTTTAAATAAAGTCTGTGACTGAGGTATTCTGAGGCTTAGGTTGATATTTTTGCTCATGTTTAGTTAAGTGTAACTAAAACCACACAAACTCAGGACCCCCATGTGGGAGAGCAAACATTTACTAGTTAGCCAGCATTAAATGTCTCCATCTAGAGGATGAGGCAGAATATGCCTTAATTTCCCCTGTGGGGTCTTAGTTGGCAGGGAAAGGGGCAGTGCATGTACAAACACCCGGGAGTCTCAGCAAAGTCGTTTGAATAAAGACTGTTATGTTTCACATTGTGTGTCCATACACTGAGCCTTGCGATCGTGTGGGCTGCGTTATTATAAGACGCAGGTACACACACACACACACACACACACACACACACACACACACACACACACACACACACACACACAATCCTCAGCGTCCTATTTTGATGCGTATCGATTTATACTACCAAGGTGTGAACACTTTTTGATTTAAGTTTGATCAAAAATGTGTTTTTTCCCCCACAGCTCCAGATAAGACATCAGTTCATGTTTATAAACCAGTGTAACTGTCCAAGGTGCTGAAACGTCACTTTCAATGTAAACCCAATCTCAAAATCACGCCAACATTCCTCTTCGGACCTAAAAGGAATCTTTGCTGTGAGACTTGTCTGGTTAATCTTTCCATTTTTTTTTTTTTTTTTCAAATGGAATTAGGCTACCACAGTTATTTAGTAGTCTAATGGAGCTTCTCGTGACTTGTTCCTGAATAATAATGATTAAAAAATAAATAAATAAATAAATAAAAAACCTCATAATGACAAATCACTAGTCCTGCGGTATATAGTATCATCCCAAAATGCTACAGGGACTTCAGGGAGTTGTTACTCAACAATAAAATGATAGGGACCGTATCATACCTAAAAAAATAAAATTCCAGCAACATTCACATCGCAACTTAAAGGAATATTATAGTTTATAGAATAGTTTAGAATTAAGCTGTTGAAAACCGAACAAATCAGACTTCCCACTGAGCCTTTTAAATACCTCAGAGTGTGATGCTGTTATCAGACACACGTGTAATACTGCTGCAAATAAAGGCAGCAAGAACCAAACTATGCAAGAGAAACAAATCACTCAAGCCCTTTCAAACACTTTTCCATTAAGCCGTCAAAATGTTGACTCACTACCGAGCTTTTTATTTACCTGTTTGCAGTCTCGCCGGTCCCAGCGTGGTGTTTCATGTGCTTTGAGCCAGCCTGGCGCTGGAAGTTGAGGGTTTAAAAGCTCCTGGGAGAGAAAGGCGGCTCGGTCACAGGCAGTTTTGGACTTCAGCAGTGCTTTGTCGATCCAACCCAATAACAGGCTAAATACAGCAGCATTCCTAGTGTTGAGAAAAAAGTGATACGCTGCCTCATACACCACTAGCACTGCGCCACAGGCTCAGACGCCCTGTCCCATTCAGCAGCCCGTTCTGAATGCAAACACACGAGAGAGAGAGAGAGAGAGAGAGAGAGAGAGAGAGAGAGAGAGAGAGAGAGAGAGAGAGAGAGAGAGAGAGAGGTTTCAGCACAAAGGACAGCTCCTCCTCAGCTTTGCCTCCTGAGGTGTTCAGGAAACCACACAACACAGTTTAGATCTGACTAAGAGGCTTGCATTTACATTACTACACCTTAGACAAGTGTGCCGTGAATGAGGAGTGGGCTGGAAAACGAAACACACGTTGCTGCTTCCATTTAAGGAAGGCGTCTAATCAAATCCTTAAATAAGTATAGATATTCGGTTCGGTTCGAGTTGCGGTTTTTGGGTCACGATTTCGTTTGGGATGATTTGTTTTGTAAATTAAAGAGAAAAAAAGACTACCGTTTCCAGTATTCTCTGTATTTTGTCTTATTTGCGAATATAACATTTTTTTTTCAATGATCTGGGATAGCAATACCACATCAACAAATATTCATTTAAAGTCAAAGTGTCCTTCCACTATTTAAAATAAACATGAAAACACTTGCATTATATTCATTAATTCTTCAGCTCAATTTGTGCTTGTATGGCTCTTACACAGTCGATGTAGTATTTGTACCACTGCACTCCTCTAGTTTTTCTTTCTGTGCATTCAGGCATGACAGCCACTTCATAAACCCAAACAAATCCAAACAATGCATCAGAGAAGATTAACATTTTTCATACTTTATTTATACACAGTATCCTTCATACCACAATTAACAGAGGAACAAGAAGATTCTGGTTAACAAAAGCAGGGGCAGTGAAAGGGAAAAAAAACAAAAGAATACAAATATCCCTGTGGCTCTAATTGTAGCCTGTAGTGGTGCTGTACCCTGGCTGGCTTTACGTTGGTTGGTTCATGCTGTCATGGGTCCAAAGGTCGTCCCTTATTCTGATACAGATTCTCAATGTGAGACATGTAAACATTCACTTTTCTCTTTAAAATCTCACTTTGGTCCAAATGTGACTGTCTAAAACATCAATGTACATGTATAAGTTAACTAATTCAGGGGTGAATGCCTAGGTTGTATCGTCTTAAATTTGGCAGTTCAAGAAACCTCACTGACATAGTTTTGTGTGCTTCAGTAGTCTCAAGGGAATGCTGCCTGATGCTCTTGCTTAAATGCTAAAACACTCAGTTTGGCACCGGTGAACAAAAAGCCAACGACAAAAAAAAATAAAAATAAATGACATATATTTGTCTGTTTATAATTTTAACTTTCTTGAGCTCTAGCCAAACAGGACTTCATGGGTGGGCTACAAGACAGCAAGGAGGAGAAGACAGTGAGGAGAAAAAGCGCAAAATGCTCGCAGGACAGATTTGTCTCGCTCTGTGAGACGAGGTGGGAAACTCCATGCTCCACACTGGGGACCTCTGTAGCATGCAAGGGCCTTTCTCATGCTTAGATCAGGCCTCACCTCAACGCATGCACACAACATAAGCAAGAAAACATATTTGGGCCACCGAAGGCCCTGAAATCCTCATACCATAACTCAGTCTTGTTAGATTTTAGCGAAGGATTCAGCCCTGAGACAACCAAGGCAAGAGGGCGTTCAACCATTTCACGCACCACTGTCAAACATAGGTGCTGCATATTCTCTATATGACACTGGTTAGTAGAAAACAATGGATAAACAGTGGAAATGCGTATTACAAGGATTGCTGATACCAAAGCTACCAAAGATTCAGTCAAATGTTATAACTCTTGTCGGGGTAATCTAAACATAGAAACGTCCAAACCATCTAAGGTAGTAAAAGCACATTCAGTTTGTGGTATAAAATCTGCAAGTAATTTCTCTTTTCGAAACATCTCTTTTGAAACATATTTACAAAATGGTTGACATATAGGGTAGACATCTCTCTGAACGTAAAAGTTTAGTAAGCATAAACATAAAACAAGAACAAAACCTTCTCTTCAACAGTTAGAAAGTGATAAACTTCTCTTCGGAATAAGACTTTCAAAACGTACAACAATTATATATTAACATACTGTATATCGTAATACTAAGATTTACAATGATACCAGACGTGTACTGCATCCTAGAGTCTACTGCTCATACATAGTCAGAAAATAAGCATGCAACAGAGATCTGCTTTGTGCATACAGAAATAGCATCTTCATACTTGAACCAAAATGACGTCTTTTTTGATCCACAGTTTTCTGACCCTATAATTAAGTCCTGAATGTTGTCTGTTGTACACCCACTGTTGGCAATGTCCAGCTCTACTGAAAAGGCATGTTTATAGACAATTTGTGACTGTGAGCATACGATATGTGCGTCCATCTCTCTATGCGATTTAGATATAGTTCCACTTCCTACAAAACATCTGAGATATGAATGCTCCCTGTCGAGGGCTTAGTGTGTTGATACTCATCGGGAAGGTGAAGGCTCAAACAAGGAGGTTAGACATTATAGCTGACAAGGACTTGTGTTGAGAAATGGATGCAGCTGTTTGGGTATTTAGTGAGATCTGCGATAAAAATCCTGTGTTCCACTTCTACTTTGGCACTCACACAACAGCAGACTATCTCGTTTTCAGTATAGAAATATAATAAATATATATATGTATATATATGTATGTATATGTTGAGCAGTTCAGAAATGGCAGCACTGAAGTAGAGAAAGTAAAGCAGGGATAAGAACAGAAAAATACGTTTTGTTCTCATGTGCATTGTAGCTTGTTGCATGTTCCGAGAGGGAAGATGAGTGGGACGAAGAGGAGGAGTATTTACATCTTGCATCTTTACATCAATACCTAAAGGCATAATGGGATAGTGCTCGGTACACACATTCATACACGAGAAAAGGCTGGAGGGTTTGGAGAAATTCAACGATACGGTTTCAGAATCAAGAACGCATTTTGAAATGTTTGGGTGGCACAGGGAAAAGGTTGCAAAAAATAACAGTGCTGTATAATTCCCTCCGACTTTTTCTCTCTCGCTCGGTTTGTGCTCACAGACCTATGCAGTTTGTGTACCAACCTTCAGAGCTGTACTGCTTACTTCTCTCCTCCTTTATCCCCCTCACCTTAAGTCATCTTGGTACACACATATTGACAACTAGCTGAGACGTCGTAGAAGATAATGAGTCTTTTTGACAGTAGGACATTTGGGAAGGGGTTGAAAAGATCTCATCGTCCCAAACAGTCCATGTCTTTCTTTTTCTCTCCCTTCGCTCCCCTTGCTTTCTCCTCATACCACGCTGTGCAGGGATGGATGGATGAACTGCGGGTTGATGTAGGAGAATCCTGCAAACTCGCTCTGGTCAATGTTGGCGATGACCAGCTGGTCCGGAGGGGTCAGCATGGGTTGGGTACGTGTGAAAAACTTGTCAAAGTTTTCTGCGCCTTTGCCACACTGAGAGAACAGAAAGATATAAACAATGTCAAATGTAAGGGAAAAAAACTTTGCAAGATCAATCAATACTGTGACCACTACAATGACAAATACTGAAAATGCAATTTTGTCATAAAATTGTGCAGTCATGAATAAAAGTCTTTTCATCATGAGTCTGCTAGTAGAAAGCATCCCCAGAGTCCCAGAGGCAAGGTGTTGCTGGAAATGTCACAGCCTGATGTGTAGCTGGGCAGAAGTTGTAATTAGATTAGGAGCAAACCTTTAGCTGCCCAAGCAGAGGTCATAGCTTCAGTCCAAAGCTGTGCTGGAGGCTGTCATGTGTCTGATGCAGCCAAATACAACTATTATTACTGTGTGTCATGTATAGTATCCACACAGTTATTTCTTCAAAACAAGATGTGCTCATTTACAGTGCTTTTCATGAAACTTGCACCATAAGGATACAATTTTCCTTAGTAGATGCACATTTTAACTGGAGTTAACTGGACATTTACAACTCATTCAATGTTCATATTCAATGCCTGACACAGTGTCCATGTCAGTGCATGAGGCATTTTGAGCTACTCCATAATAATCCGGAAGCCGAGCCATAAAACCTCTGTGGATGTTTTGTGCACGAGTCCCTTTAGACCCATTAATGACGCAGGCTATGACCTCACAAGTATGATATACCTCACAAAACCTCCTGAATGGGTGAAGCCAAATTTAGCACTGCCCCCCTCTCCACCAGCTCCATCAATAGAGACGGATACATCCGCTGTGTAACCCTCCATTTACTGTGGTCCTTGTGTGGAAGTAAGGGGCCTCTGCTCTTAGAGGGCTATTTTTAATCCTTGGCGGCAGCGTTGCTTTTCTGCAGGCAGAGTGGGCGACGAAGGGAGAGAGGGTGTGAGAGTGTGGGTGTTCACAAAAAAAAAAAAAAAAAAAAACAAGAAAAAAAGAGTCTTTGTGGCATCGGGGCGGGGGGTGGAGGCGGTAGCGACAGTAGTGCTGGTGACTGCGCTCTGGTGGTCTTTCAGCCTCAGGCTCGTCTATAGGGCCCCATACTGGGGGAAGATGAATGGGAAAGCACAGACATACAGCACGCACCCATTTATGCATGCACAGATGAACACTTGAGGAAGTATTTCAGTTCCATAGCAGACATACACATTGCATACATAAAAAACACAGAGATGCCCTTCTGAAACCCAGCTGAGTGGCTTTGTGTTGTGTGTGAACGCTATTTTTTAACCTCCTAAACTCTTCTGGTCCCATGGGTAGCTTCAACATTGCTGTGCAGCCGAGCTTTGTTCAAACACACAGAACTTTATTTTAAATTCTAGTGGAGATTGCAAGGTTTTCAAAGACAACAAATATGTCCTTCTGGATTACAGGGAAATGTGTATAAAATTATGGATAAGAGAGCTAAATATTTTCTACAGTAAGGATTAACTTTAAGTATCTCAAGTAGTTTGATAGATTATGTGTTAAATTCCTCTGGAATGATACACAACCTAGATTAAGACTGATACATTTGCAGAGGCCAGTAGATCAAGGAGGTTTCCAAACCGTTTGTTGTATTACTACACTTTCAGCCTTTGACAACTGGTGCTCTGGAGCCTACCTTCTCTCTATCCTTTTGCTATCCTAATCCTTATCTCCACCTCTCAGCCTCTGTGTAGTGCAATCCTAAATTATGGACAGAAGAATTACCAGTTTTTTGGCAGGTCATCCATGGATAGGGGAATTTTGATCCTATGAAGAGGATTATTGAAGTCCTTTAATGATCTCAAGGTGCAATATGATCTGCCCCAGGATCAGTTCTGGAGATACTTGCAGCTTAGGCATCTCTTCCCTTAATAAGACCTGAGCTCCCCTAAAAACACGATGCATGAAACTTGGGGGGTCTCTAAAATATGGATTGACAACATGCAGGATTTTTTCTTCCATATAAAATTTGGAGGATGTGGCAGCTCTTAAATTTCATGCCCTGGTAAGATTTAACACACTCTAACCCTAGACGTGATAGAGTTACTACAGGAATACTACAGAAATATTATAGGCGGCCATGTGAATGTGTGCGTTGCAGTTACTACAGGAATACCACAGAAATATTACAGGTTGATTTATCTACCTAAACAGAGATCCTGACCCTCTCAGACCCGCTGGAATAATTAAATAATCTGAGCCTGAACGTGATCGGGTCGAACCTGTAACAGATGTGACACACGTCTTCAATGATTAACAGCCACACTAAAATGAGGCCTTTTGTTAAATGTCTGCTGCTTATTAAATGCCAATTATTTTTATTTTCTGCTTGGAAGAAGGACTGGCAAAGTAAGAATTTCACTTTATGGTCTCTCTCTCTTTTAAGGCCCTACATGGATTAACTCCATAATACATCACTGATCTGGTTATTCCATATTCTGCCCCCAAGTCACTGAGATAAAACTCACTACAGCTAATCTCAGTCCCCGAATCCCATCTCAAATCCAAAAATGACCAGGCTTTTTCTGTCGCTGCTCCCAGGCTCTAGAATAGCCTCTTGTCCCAGATGAAGTCCTGAACCACCACTGACACTCTTAAATCAAACTTAAAGACCAAGCTTTTTTCTCTCTTTTAGTGCACATAGAACGGGAAAGTGAGTTCCGATCACAAGTGGGCAGGCGAGATGCACGTGGAGACACTTGTTAATGCAAAGTGTGAACGGACAGATTTGGATTACCAAAGATGCATTTTAACACTGGGTGGGAACAGAGCATTAGACTCATCTGGGAGACAGACCTTGATGTGTCATTTACAGAAAGGGAGTGGAATAGGATCTTACAAAAGCAAAAAAAAAAAAAAAAGCAAAAAAAAAAAAAAAAACAGAACAAGAAAATAAGGTGTCAGGAGGTTAAAACCAAGACTCCAATTTAAGATTTTAAATAGGACTTATTGGACTCCACTCAGGTTATACAGAGTTAACAGTAAACCCAGAGTGGTGGAGATGCCTGAGTAGAAGCGGGGCATTAATTCACATGTTGTGAAGCTGTTCTACAAGACTTCTGGCATGAGAGTCATGAAATTACTATACACATTATGTGATGTGCCTTTCTCTACTAGTCCCTACATCTCTACAACCTCATACCTGGAGGATTTTCCAGCTCCTGATGCAGAATTAGGTTCAGGCAGCACCGATGTTGGGGTGTAAACTCATTATTTTAGATTGGAGGGCTCCTTCTGACCCTGCTCTGATGCTGTGGGTCTGTGGTACACCAAGCAACAAGGACTTTAATTTGAAAAGGGGGAAATACGTTTCCAGCATTAGAGGGCAAGATTGAAGCTGGGCAGAGCTTATGGACTCAGTAAAATACAGAGTACAGAGTGGTACAGAGTAAAATGTCATTGTGTTTTTTTTTTTTTTTTTTTGGCTTTTATATTACCATCCTTACATGCAAATAATATATTTTAACATGGCTGGACCCCACACCTCAAGATAATGAGTGGGGCTTGCACATCTACATGTATTTTATCTCAAAATCCCAATAAAATGTTAGTCATAAAAAACAAATATTGACACTCCATGAGAGACATGAACATTTGCTGGCTCAGTGAAATTTTGGAAGCTCACATCCACAGATGGAAAAACATTTGCACACATCCACCCTCTTACTCTCTTTCACACACAAACCCCTGTGTACACACACACAGACACACACTGCCATAGCGGAGCAGAGGAAGAAGCAGCAGTGTGAGTGTTTTCCTCTTGGCGTGCAACACTTCCCCAGCTCCACTCACCACTTTGGGCTTGAAAGGCGGCTGGATCTCTCTGTTGGCCAGGCGATCCCAATCGATGCGTCTGAAAAAGGCGTGTTCCCTGATGTCCCGCTCTCCTTCTGGGCCACAGCCGAGACGCTTCGACGGGTGCTTGGTCATCAGCTGGGGAGAGAAAGGAAGAGCGATGAGAAGAGGTGACAGAGGCAGTTATGTAGCTCGGGGAAAGCAATCAGAAATATTGTGGAGCAGAAGAGGAGTGAAAGAACGGCTATCTCTGAAGCTTGTACCTGCATGGTGGCAATATCTCATCTTTGCTGCGTCTCTGTATATCATTATATTGTCGCACCAGAGACATTACACTGAGACAGATGCACGTTCATATTTAAGCTAAATTCATCATACAGTAACTCCACTGGTTTTAAAACAGTTAACAGGAAATTATAGTGCCTTTTGTGGATATTTTTTTGATTCAGCAGCCAGTTTCAATTTTAACCATAAATCATTTTGCAAATGAGAAGTGGAGCAAACAATGGGAGGGGTGAAGTTAATCTCTTTTGTCACTGGTTCCAATAGCTTAGCTGATGAATGATATTTCTAGTGGCGGCATGCAGCTTCAGGGCGTAATATAACAATAAATGATGGTGAGCGGTGTTATTAAAAGACTTGATCAGCCTGTCCCTGAATCTAAATTGAATCTCTTCTGGTGTGTAAATTGAATCTGAAAACTCATTTCCTTGTTGGTAAATAAGATGGGCACCCGTGATGCCGGTGTGATGTGATGATGTCACGCAACAGGTTTCCAAGTGCTCGACGAACAGGTGGCTGCCAAGACAATAAGATCTGAAGGCCAATCAACATGTAAGACTCTGTGAACTCTGAGCTTTTATTTGATTGGGAACACTTTGCTAATTTTCCATGCCAAATGGTTTGCCGCTGAAGACAGGTAAAACAGCTGGTCCTTTTTTAGTCCTTGCTTATATCCTTTTGGCTCTGCACAGCCTAGTTTTAGACCCAAAACACAAAATAAATTAGTAACATGTACCTGACAAAGTTTTAAGGTTTTTGTCATATATTTCAGTAGGTGTAGCTTTAGAAAAAGACGCCCACGAAAAATTTAAACACATTGCTCAGTTTTAGCCTTGATGTCTGTGGCTATTTAGACCTCTTTTTAACATTTAATCCATGTAAAAAGGTTCAGCTTGTCCACACTGGCTTGTCCACACTGAGGAACAAAGCCATGCCAATCCACTGCAGAGCTTTAGTGTCATCTGAAAAATAAACTGGGCAAATCTGCAAGTTGGAATGGAGGCTGCCACTACTCTGCAGCCAGAGTCTGTTCAAACTGAGAAGGAAATTATGTACTCATTCACAACAATCTTATATCTGCTTATACTTATCATTAAAATCATGTAACCACGTTAATTCCATAGTCGTGTATGTTCTCATTTTTCTTATGAGAGCTTCTGCCGGTGTTTAGTTTACTGTGTGCGCTGATGTGCAGGAAACAGAAACACTCCCAGGCTGCACTGTCCTCGCTACACTTGGTTTTGTCTCTAGTCGTGGTGAGACTGCTGGGTTTGGCACACTGAGGTCCTTACATTAGGGTTACAGCTGAAGTGCAACGACCCGATAAGGAGACAGGAAGGCCAAATGATATGTAACGATGAAATGTGTAATAAAGAAGGGGCTCTGTCTTTCAGTTTGCCTACAGCAGCAACTTTGACCTTGTTGGTGTTCTGCTTTTTCCGTTATTGCAATATTAAACCGCAAAGAAATGCCACTTCAACTGTGCTCTCGTCTATTAAAGAATTCCATGACAAAACCAAGGTTATTACAGTTTTACATTTTTCATTATCTTGTATTTTTATTTCATTTTAACTTTTTGATTTCAACTTAAGGTTAGTTTTAATTTGTTTTTAGGGCAGGTTTGCAAGTTAAGTTGAGTTAATTTTTTTGAAAATGTGTAGTTTTAGTTAATTTTTTCTAATTTTCAGTGTTAGTTTACTGTTTTGTAATATGGGGTATTTGTCAAGGGGAAGACTGAAAAAGGCAAAATGTCATATTTAAAAAAATGTATTCACTAAGGACAGCTGAACAGCCAAATAAACTGACAAAGATGAAAAACTGAAGACAATTTCTCGATAATTTTAGTTTATTTTAGTTTGCTTTGTAAACACACAGTACAGTTACAGTTAGTTATCAGTAAGTTCAGTTCGTTTTTGTAAAGCCTGTTTTGATTTTTATTTCAGTCAACAGAAATATTTTTTCAGAACTAGTTTTTGTTATTTATTCGTTATCGTTGAGGTGGTACTCACTCCCTTGCAGATGGACACAGCCTCTTTGGACATGGACTTGGGGTAGGACACATTGTGCTCCATGATGGACTGGAACAATTCGTCCTCATCCTCGCCATCAAACGGTGGCTGAGGAAGAGAAACACGATGTCACAAAGTTTAGCTACATCTTGTGACCGTCTCACACACACACACACACACACACACTGACCTAACATAATGCAGGGCACAGGTGTACTGACCTGTGTGAAGCCTGCAGCCACACAGAAACAAACTATGAATCTCATTTGATCGTAGATAGTGTGTGTACTTTATGTGAGTGTGTTTATATGTTCTTTTGCTGCACTGCACACTCTCATACTCCACGGTTTTGTCCGTAGACAGCACAGGCAGCATATGAAGTCCTTTTTCAGTCATTGCTGTTGATGAGGGAAGCGGCTGGCAGTTTTCTCTAACAACACATCCAGTCTGACACCACAAAAGAAAGGTTGTGGCTTGATTACTGTAGTGGCACAAGCTAAAGTGAAACAGAGTTCAGTGATTGTTAGTCAGATGAAGTCATTATTGAAGTTTGGTTCTCAGTGGGAGCTGTGACTGCTGCTCTATGTGGCATCTAACAGCACAAAACAACAGCCACTGTCTTGTTCGTGAAAAATGAACAGCAAACCCTGTCATTTTCAATATTCAAGGGATGTTTGTGTGTATTTCTGAATGAGTGTGTGTGTCTGCACTTGAGTGTTTACATGTTTGTGTGCCTGTGTGTGTGTGTGTGTGTGTGTGTGTGTGTGTGTGTGTGTGTGTGTGTGATGGTTCTTCAGTGGGAAAACATCTTCCGCAAACTGTTGCCAGGAAACTGGACACCTTACACCTGGTTTCTGTCAGGGGTGAAAGTCATTTTTCCAGACACTGTGATCTGGATTTATTAAACACAATATTTAGTCCAGATAACTGAAGGAATTTAAATAGTTTTACTGCACAACTGGCATCTTAAATAAACATTAGTAACTACTTGCACCTCTAGTAGACACTGTAAATTATTATTATTACTTTAATATTTGCTATTATGATGATTTTCTAAGATTATATTTCACCAATTTAAGAGCCTGATAGAGAAAAATACCTTTCTGTAGAATGCCACTGTCCAGTGGAATAGAAATCACTTACTTATGATCCTTAAATCCTTAAAAGGGCAGGGTAAAACTTTATTTTAGGGTGACCTTATTAGCCATTAATTAGTTGCTTATTCATGTATCAGCAATTTTTTGGTTGCATTAGTCACTATTAACTACTTATTAGCTCCTCGTTTTGCATGCCTCATCCTATGCAGTATATGGTATTATGAGTTGTTGTTTTTTTTTTCTCAATAAGCCCATAATGAATGCTTACTAACTGTTAGTAAATAAGGAATTACACCTGAATATATTTAGTCACATCTTTATATCATTGGTTCAGTATGGGGGGTTAGTGAGGAATTAAATACAGAGTAGTTTATTAAGTTAAGACTTAATAAACCATCCACTGACACAAGGAGCCTGTTAATGTTAGTAAATGTGTAATTGCGTCCGTATTAGTATTCTGTGTGTGGTTATACATGAATAAAGATGATTAATTAATAGCTCACAGGTGTATACTAAAATAAAGTGCTACCAGTGGCTTTTCAGTGAAACATTATGCAGGCCTGGCTTAAACGGTATCATAATGTTCCTTGCCAGTCCACCATTCTGCTGCCTGTCCTGTTTTAATTATATCGTCTTGTCATTTTTGTTTCATTGCTGATTGTTTGAGGCTTTTTTTTTTTTTTTTTAAATCCTCTGCTACTTTTAAAAAGATTATTATTTGCAGTTAAATGCAACTTAATGTATGCTTTTGTCTAAGTCATTTATTCATTCATTCATTCATGCATTCACTCCCTCACTCAGTGTATTATTTAATTATACACAGTAAGTTGTTTGAGCCCAGGCATATTACCTGTCCTGCCAGCATCTCATACAGCAGAACTCCGTAGGCCCACCAGTCCACAGATTTTCCATAGGGTTGGTATGCGATGATCTGGTAGAGACAAAAAAAAAAAAAAAAAAAACGTTAAATGCACACACACACACACACACACACACACACACACACGCGCACGCACAGAAATGTCCATGCCTGCCGGACAGATGTTTCCTTGCATACAAACACTTTACAAATACCAAACTTTCCTTCTTTTGGAATGCAGATCTGTGTGATTATCAAAAATAATTTCAAAGAGAAATGGCACTTAAACCTGTCCTGGCCTTTGGCAATATAAAAGATTTAATATTGTAATACCCCAGCGCCACCAGGAAGAGCCAAGGACATCGGAGAAAATATGAACAGAGCAAACAGCAGAGCATAAAGAAGTATTTTCTCATTTGAACTCCAACCCATTCAACCATCATTAAATACCGCATGCTATTTTGAGCTGACATAACAAAGGCGCTTTTTCCTACCATCTAATTTACTATCCCACACCTCCCACCCACACGCATTCCACGCACACACACACACACACACACACACACACACACGCACACACACGCACACCATAAACACAACACACACATTTGCACATGCAATTATCAGAGATCTACCATACATACTGTGCAAAGGCCTATATGGGCACAGAGACAGCGTCACACAGAGAGACACACAGAGACAACAGCACTAAATCCACACACACACTCACACACCCACCCACACACACGCACACACACACACACATGCACACACATATACACATACACACACACAAGCAGTGAGCTAAATCACATCTGTAGCCCACTAGCCTCTTACAGTTAAGCCTACAGCAATTTATGCAGCAATTCTCAAAATTACTACTGTAGAGCAGGGACATTTTTGGGAAGTGAGAATTTTGGCAGATCCTCACAACTACAGCGGCAAATCCAGGCTTATTGGTTAAGGTTAGGGCAAGGATTTGGCTTAGGTATGTGTTGGTTAGGGTTAAGATTAGGGAAAAGCTGCAATAGCCTGTAAAAAATGAATGGAAGTGCTCACAAAGACAGAAAGACAAGACAAGACTGTGTGACCTGCTGCACCGCTGAATGATTTCATTTGTCTTGACTTCTGTTTTTGCCTCTCTGTCCTCACACAGACTGGAACAGGAAAAACTGTAATGGCTATTTGTCCTGTGAGAGTTTTTCTTTTTAATTTCATGGGATTCTTTGTATGGATGACAAGAATCTGGATTACACACTTCTTTTCTAATTTTGACAGTATAGCTAAAGCTTGTTTGACATTTGCTATTGCAGTGTATCTGTCAAAACCATCACTAGCACTGATCTGGTTAAAACACACACACACACACACACACACACACACACACACACACACACACACACACACACACACACACACACACACACACACACACACAGATCGGTCACTGAAAGCTCACAGAGTCATGAAGTAGACCAAAATAGTTGAGGGTTTCTGTGAGACACCATACTCCCTCATGAGTCAGTGGACCAGGAAACTTCTCTTACACACACACACACACACACACACACACACACACACACATTTGGAGGAACATTTTGGCAGGGTGGGTGCATGCACATAAGAACAACATGGACATAAGAACAACAACAACAAATAATAATAATATGCAAAATTGTCATTATTATTTTTTCATATTTTACTTGTACAAATGCATTCATTTTTACAATATCCACAATAATTCAACAATTCAACATGTCCATAAAAAAGTAAAAGTGTGTGAAACATGGTCTGTGGTGGAAACTATTTATTTATTTATTTATTTTAAATTCTGAGTGTGGGCATAGTAACACAAATGAACAGAGGTGGTGTAGTAAATATCTGCCTATAGTTCTGCAGTATCCAAACAGGCGCTGACATTTTTAATGCCAGGTGTGAACTACAACCTGTGTCAAGTGAATGTAAACACAATCTGGATATATGTGAATCCAAAACACCTGGTCTGAGCAGAGGCCAGAGATTTGGGTTTGGAGTTAAAATATTCTTTAAGGCTTCCACGAATAAAATACCACAAATCAAACAAAAATTTTGATTTTGGTGTGAGAGAATGTGACAGAGAGAGATAGTGATAGCTTGCTGGCCTGCACACACACAAGTCAGGTCAGGTGGTGAAAGTGTTTGTGGTTAGTGCAATCTGTTGCCGTGTTCACTACACCAGACAGTCTGGAGTGACCCAGACTAGATATTTGATATATAGTGGGAAATAAATAAGCCCCAAACACTTGATCCCTAACGGGAGCTCAGTGACCACAAATCCGTCAAGCCCCACTGCGAAGCTAAATAACATGAACTTAGTCTCCCTTCCCTTCCCGAGGAATTTTAGTCCTTGTATCTGAATTAAATCCAGTTAGCCCAAGGACAAGAAGGAATGCAATTGTTTTCTTTTCTTTTTCCTCACTGCAACTGGTCACCTTTCCCCGTCCCATCTCCATCCGCCCCCTCACGTGTCATCCTCAGTGTGGTGCTCACCTCTGGTGCAATGTAATCAGGGGTGCCACAGAAGGTGCGCGTGTTCATGCCCTCATACATGTTCTCCTTACACATGCCAAAATCAGCGATCTTGATGTGGCCCTCGGAGTCCAGCATCACGTTGTCGAGCTTCAGATCCCTGTGGGAGAGCAGATTTTTAGCGGCTTTGTGACTATATACTTTTTTAAGTTCACTGTGGAAAGAGAGCATCCTTTATTTCCCGACTGCAGAAGAACACAGAAACCCTGTAAACAATGCCTTAAGCCCCAGTGTTGCTGCACACCACTGCCGTCTCTCTGAGGCAGTTTATCAGTCCGCAGCACACATCACACACCGCGCAACAAACAACCATTTGTAGGACTGAAATCACTATTCCCACATGCCCGCTTCCTCTGTGTCCCTATTCCTTCAGCCTTTTACAGTTCAGCCTGCTTTCATGCTCCCGTTTCTTCATATTCCATTCGCTCTTTTTCTGTCCCTCAATCACCCACTCAGACTCTCATTTGTCTGAAGTCACGAAACAAAGGCAGGCCGCTATACAGAAGGCAGACGGCATTAAGAATGGATGTGAGTCTTGAAAAGGAACGTGGTCACCTTAACCTCTGTTGAGCCCTTCTTTCTATTTCATTTCTATTTTTTCCTTTTCAGCGAGGATGATTAGCGTGGAGGTAGTGCTCGTCTCCTATCCAAACTCTGCAGCTTGACTACAGAAAAAACCAGCAGGGAACAAGGTTAAATGCATACTGTACATTCCCTGCCCTTTTAATCTCACTTTCTGCAATTCTCTCTCTAAGCCTGCGCAGGTCTCCTCCTCCTCCTCTTCCTCCTGTTTCTCATTCTCTCTGTGTTTGTGTGTGTGCTGCTCCCTTCTCTACCACCCCTCCTCTCGCTTTCTGTCTCTATCTCTGTGATCTACCAATTCTCTTATTCTCTGTCTGCCCTTCAGTCTCCCTGTCTAAGTCACGGCTTCAACTATTTCACAATGCCCCGATCCAATTCCCTATCTCTGCTCCTGTGTTCCATTAGCCTCACCTCCTCTGCCATGTTTTCTGCTGCAATAAACTAAACTCTAAACTGCTTCATATTGATTTTTTCCTGAAACGCTTTCTTTCTTTCTTTCTTTCTGTCTCTCCAATGAGTCACCCCTCTCCGAAAACCCCCTTTCCTGCTCATCAGGCTTGCTGCATTTTACGTTTCATTCTAACAAACCAGGAAGAGTCTTTGCTCTGACTCGCCTCACCTGTTACTCCCCCAAATCCACAACGACAACCTAATTTTCTGCAAATGCTTGAAGCCAATTTTTACACACCACCACCGAGTCAATGAGAGCAGCTAAATCTTGGAGTTGGGGTGAATGTGGTTTGTCATGAAACTGCTGGTTTTGCTCTGGGTCACCTCACCTGTAGATGATTCCCTTCCGGTGCAGGAAGAACAAACCCACTGCGATCTCCGCCGCGTAAAACCTGCAAAATGGGAAAGCAGAAAATTATATCTATACTTTAGTGAAAACTCAGACTCACGCCATGATAAGATACATTCATCTACAAATAGCAGTCATCATCGTCTAGACAGGCTCTAATAATTAGGCAGCGTGCCAAGTTAATAGAGCCATTTTGAGTCTTGTTTGAATTTGCACCGCCTCTCATCTGCCAATCAAATCAGTGCCCATCACTCTGAGCAGCCAGCCTGCTTAGAGCAATGGGCAGCCTATTTTGATAAAGTAGTTAAAATAGTTACATTACTTATTATATTTTTAACAGTGTAATTAGTAATCAGTAATCTACTACAAATACTACAGTGTTGGTAAATAACCTCACTAAGACCGATTGTACAACATTTAAAGGAAATTTTCCTAGTTGAATTGGAAAATAGATAAGGCAGGTGGTGTCTGCAGGAAACTTTTGCGTAGTAACCTTGTGCCAGGAAGAAACAACTTGATAGCACTTAGCAAATAGTTGTATGTCATAATCCTCTTTGTCTGTGTTTGTTTATGCGCTAAAAGTGTTATTTTGCCAAATGTTCTGTCACACCATGTAAGTGAATGGAGAGACACAAATACAGTTTTGTGGACTAGCAGCCCACATGAGCACGAGCATGAGCAGGAGGATATTTTGCCACCATGTGCCACCATTTCATCTGATATGAGCCAGAAAGCTCAATCTGGATGCAACACACTGGGTTAAAAACACTCACACTGCCTGCGGCTCCTTGAACTTGCCCACACGTTGGATGTGGTACATGAGGTCTCCTCCATTGATGTACTCCATCACAAAGTACAGCCGATCCTACAACACAGGAGGAAGTTATTGTCCCATTGAAACCCAGGCCACGCAATGACAAACATAAAAAAGGCACTACATTACAAGGCATTACCATTCAAGATAGGAGGAAGATATATATATCCACTGAATAAATGTGAGGTGGAATCATAAAAAATGTAATAGCTGTATAACCCTAGGAGCAGAAGTAGATCACTGAACACAAAATGACAATTTATGCCGGATGAAACCTCAGTGATGAAAAAGCCTCCCAAGCCTCCCTCTAGTTTTTTCTTAGGAAAAAAGCATCATGTCTAACAGCCTATTACGGTATTTATAAACATATTGTTCTCCTCCAGAGACATTAAAATCCCCTGCGTGATCCATTCTTTCAGTACAGCGGCTGGGTCAACAAACCCCTATCATGACTCAGGTGTAGCTTTCATCAGTAAATGCAGTTTTCATTAGAGACCCTCTGAGTCAGCCTCTCTCTGCAAAGAGTTGACGCCACCCGGGTCACTTAGTATTCAGGAGCGGTCTCAACTCAGTCCACGTTTTTTCTACTTTCTCTGCAGGGGCACCGGCGAGAGTGTGAATAAATATGAGCAGCAAAGGTAAATACAGACATTAAGGGCAGACAGGATATATATATATATATATGAAGAGGCACATGTGCATGTCTGAGATAAGATAACATAAAAGAAAAGATAAGATTAAAAAAGATGCAATAAGATGTGATGAGATAAAACAAGAAAAGGAAAGAAATGAAAATATGATACAAAAGAAAAGATAAGATAAAAGAAAATAAAAGAAAAGAAAAGGTTAAGATAAGATAAAGAAAAGATAAAATAGTTTTCTTTATCCCACTCTCTCTCTCCTCTGGGACATAAAGACATAAAACAAAAAAGAAACAGAAATAAGTAACATGTCATCTACGAATTCAGAGGGTCAAATATAATGCTTTTTAAGACCCCTTTAAGACTAAATTTAAGACTTTTTTTGGACAAATAATCTTTTTCTTATACAAATCAGCATTTCAGGTGAGTGCAAAGCTAAATCCTATGTTTGTGATTGAGTACAGAGGTAACTTTTCGGTTGGAATATGGTTGTTATTTACTAGATACTATGAAATGTTATTGTGGGTGTCTTCAAGGTGGTGGAGTCAAAAATCTAGCCAATACTTTTTTTTCCACAGAACCTCACAGGTAAGTATAAGGATTTTCAAGTATTTTTTTCTCTGCTAGTAAGTCTGACAACTGCCTGTTAACAGAATAAAACTGATGCACATTGTCAAAGAGAAACTTATATCTCTGAAATGTGTTTTTTGACCACCACGTCAATATTTCCCTCGCGGTTCCTTCTGAGGGAGCTCAAGCAGCATTACGGCGGCAGTGCAGGACTTCTTGCGGCGGCTACATGTGTACACACCACGGTCTGGAAGCAGGAGTGGAGCTGTGTGAGGAAGGGCGGCTTGTCTCGCTGGGCTAACACCCTCTTCTCCACCATGGTACATTCAACGTCGTCGTCCTGGATCACGACGTCCTTCTTCAGGATTTTGATGGCGTACAACTCCTCTGTTGACTTCATCTCTGCCAGCATTACCTACAGGTGATGAAAACACCACGGGTCAAAGGTCGCAGTCAACTGGGTTATGATGGACATGCTGTATATTGCTTAAATCCAGTGTTATCTTTTTTTTTTTTTATTATTATTATTTACTATACCAAAAATGCCTTTTTATTGAGGCTGAGTCTACTGTTCTATAGTGTGTCTTTTTTGTACTTTATGTGAGTTTTTTTTACATTTTGTTTGGCATCTAGCGTAACAATCCTCTACTGTGTAACTGTCCCAACCTCAGTCCGAAAAAGTTTTGTGCAAACCCAACCCATACCTGAAAGAAAACAGCTTTTTCTAACCTTGCCGAAGCTGCCTTTACCCAGCAGGGCAAGGAAGTGGAAATCACCGAGTCGGACCCGGTCCATGTTACCTGAGGGCAGACTGAACCGCCGGTGGTCTGATGGCGTGATCACTTTCTTACCATGGCCCAGCTTGGCTTTCTGCGGTATACGACACACACACAAACACATGAATGACATTATCTGACGCAGAGCACATCCAAGGTCTGAATTAGTCTGGATTCTAAGATGAGTTTTCGTACACATGCTTTAATAGCCGAGCATTCACACACAATAAGCAAAAACCCACGAGGCATTCAGTGCGTGTGAAGTGAGAACGAAAACCTCAATTATTTGGTTGTTTGCATAATGCTGCTCTGTGCCTCTCCGATCTAACTGCATTGTGTACACGATATGCAGAAGTAATGCCACGCATGATGGATTTCTCTTCAAATGGGACTTGGGCGAGGGAACACACACCGCATACTCAATTGTGGCGCTGGTGCCTCTAACAGCTGGTCTGGAGTCAGATCGTGTTCGCTGTGATCTCAGACCACATCACACACCGAAGCTTCAGTTTTCTCAGTGGAAACCAAGCAGCAGGCCAATGGAGCAGGGATAGCGTATGCAACTGATATACACTGGGTTTGTGTGTGTGTGTGTGTGTGTGTGTGTGTGTGTCTGTGTGTGTGTGTGTGTGTGTGTGTGTGTGTGTCTGTGTGTGTGTGTGTGTGTGTGTGTGTGTGTCTTCTTCTTTCAGTATTATAAATGTATTATTACTAGGATTTGAAGCATGGAGCAACGGATAGTGTTATAACAGTTGGGTAATGTAATAACTTGCCAAAATGTAATAAAAAATTCTCTCTAATTGTGTTTAAAACTTGTTGATTACATTCACAGATACAGTACTAGTAACAGTAATAGTAACATCACATTATCACAACAACCAGTGATTATTACCTCATAAGGGTATCAGGTTTTGATTATATCATAATTATGTTGTGTAATAAATTAGAATAAAAAGAATTTAATAACTCAAGTTACATTAATTATTAGGCAATAATGTTACATAACATCAATTAAACATGTTATTTTATTAATATAATGAGGTAATGGTGTTACGTTCTGGAGGAAGTTATGGAGCTATGTTTTATAAGATTGTGATGTACATTATTACCGGGCAGTTATCAGTTACAAGGCATCAAAATGAAAACACTGACATATTTCAGTGAAACGCCACAGAACGCTGGTTGTCGGCCATTTTACAAGTCAGAGTCAAACGAAGCCCCTTTGTTCGTTTTCTCCTTCTGTGTTGAAAGACATAGCGCTCTCTACCGCCATGCCAGTCTCTCTGCTGCTTTCTGACCGGGAGAGACGTCTCTCTGCTGGGAAACTGTGAGGTGGCCGGTCTGCAGGGGGGCCCAGCGTTGCAGGGACCCCGTTGTTATAATGACTGGCCTGCCAAGCCTCTTTTAACACAAAGGGCAATTAGAGCCCTGCCAGCTGCCATCATGGCTCCAGTGGATGTCTGTTTCTGTCAGATAATGCCAGTGAAAATAGGCAACCAGCGGGGCTCAGATACTTGCTATCGGGCCAACCATTCCTCTGCTCTTGGCTCAATGTTGCAGTGTGCTTAGCGAATAAAAAAAAAAAAAAAGCTGTCATGGCATTTGTTTGATTCATGTTATCTAGCTCTGTCTGAAACAATTTAATTAAGAGCAAAAAAATGCAAAATTGTGACTTCCACTGGACAGAAGAACGGGGAGTGTTGCCTGATGCTGCTAATGGTTTTCAGCACTGGTCCTTGAGATCCAGAGTACTCTGTCTTTTATCTTACCAGATAGTTAATTGCATTTACTGCCTTATCATTTCCATCATGCAGCAAAATCTTGTTGCCAGGAAACATTCGGATGGATTGATGATCCTGTGCTTACTTTGTTGCCAGCTGCAGGGGATGCTGCTTACCTACCCTGTGGCTTTCACAAAAAAAATGCATTTACCTTTGCCATCCTTACACTGGAAAGACACCTAGTGGTGATTTTGAGAATGGAAATATAAATTTACAACACTGACAAGGATTAACGTTGACTTCCCATGGAAAATCAGACAAGAGCACATCATACAAACAGTTTACAAACAGTTTAGCACATCCAGCTGTTTCAAAACAAACAGAAGATCCTCTGTGCATTGTAGTGGGGCCACACAGTGGTTTTCAAACACACATACAATATAGTCACACACCGGTGTTAAAATTAATAAAATGCTGCCACTGTGTGGACAGATTTGGCATGCACACCAAAGATGTGCGTGTGCATTCATACACTATATACAGTTAGTGCGTTTCTGTTAGTGACCATCCATGCTTAACTTCCTAACAGCCTTCTATAGTCCGGACCAATGACAGACTAGTAGAGGGCGGGATGTAGACCACTTTCAGCCAATGAGGAACAGGTGTGAGGCTCTCCTGGCTAATGATAGTGCATCGATGGTGGTGAGAATGACGATCCCACCAGAGGCTTAAGTGGTCCACAAATTTACTAACAACAATGCCGTGTTTGTGCATGTGTAAGAGATGGTGTAGCATCAATAAATCATTGTTATAATCACTGTAAACAAAGGACACCATAACTGAGACGACTGTTAGTCTTGATCTCATGCCAATGATGCTGTTATGACCTCTAGTGATTCACTTGGTTTCCCATTAACCCAGAGGCCTCTTGCTGCAAAATGGATGTTGCCACTCGCTCTGTTTTGTGCCATAAAGCAATCAAGCAAATTTCCCCTGAGCAAATGGCAAACAATTTAAAATGCAATGAAGAGGCTGGCAGCCCTCTCAGCAATGGTCTTGTTTGTTCACAGTAATCACAGTAGTGTCTCAAAATGTCCGTTGATTAATGTTAAAATTATATGTGGCGACTTTAACTGTATGTGTAAGTGCTTTGTAAGTGAGTGATTGAGTGAAATAATCAAGAACAGAGTGAAATAAAGTGTTTGAGTGTGCCAAAGGCAGTGGTAGATTGAAAAAAAAAAACAAAAAAACAAACATGTTAATTCGATGTGTGCTAAGCCCATAATTTCAGTGGATGAATTGGGCTGCTTCCGCTGTATGCCGTTGAGAGCCTTTGTTAGTAAATCAGATTTATTTGTGGAGGCTCAGCAGAGCTCCACAAACAATCATAATAGGTTTGCGAGAGGTGGATGCAGGGTGGACACCGTGGGAAAAGAGAGAGAGGAGGGGGGAGGGCAGAGAGAGAGAGAGAGAGAGGAATAAGAGAGGGAGCAGGCAGAGGAGCTACCTTGAGATAGTGGATATTTAACTGGCAGGCCTAGAAGAAAGAAGAAACTCACTTGTTAGTTGGGTCAAAGGTTAGCGGGTGTGTGCATGTGTGAATGTGTGTTTTCCTGGGACAGGGCATGGTGAAAAATACCCATGAGGGCAACAGAGCGACTGTGATGACCCTTTGCTTTGATTCTATCTATCATGTAGTTGATGAGGTGGGTAAACTATTAAGTAGATGGACAAATCACCAAGGAGGAAGTGGGTATACTCTCCTATATATTTCAATGGCATTTTGGCTGATAGGTGGGTATATCCACCACCACACCACTGCATCTAGCTAGAAATCCTGCTTCCAAAAGGTTAGACAGAACAATCAAAGGCACAGCTAGAAGATAGAATAAGCCCTCCGCTGTCACATCAGTGTGCATCTTGCCCTGGTTTCCAAGGCAACCCACACACAGATGTGTGAAGACGCTAGCCTCGGAGGAAACTCAAGGCCAGCGTCGTATGGCGAGAAATGTAAAATTAAAAAACAACAAGACTCCATGTCTTGAGATCTAGCGCACGGAGGAAATGACATTTGCACTCCTGTGTTTGTATTGATATAGTTCTCTGTGTGCACCCTCACATGGGGGCTTCGACTTTAATAAAACTTTAATAAAACGCCGTCGCCCTTCTCTCTCTTCCTCACTTCTCTCTCTTATTCTTAGGAACTTCTGCATAGTTTCTTAGTGGTTTTCAGTAGCAACCTTCTAATCACAAGTTAGAAGTATGGAAAGTATGTTAAGACACTGCACAACCTTTTTTAATGATGTGTAGTATTTTAATGTGTTGACAATAACCTAAATGGAGGCCTGCAAAAAAACAGTTTGGCCAGAGTGAGTGTCAGTTTCACTAAACTGTCCCTGAGAGACAGCTGAGCGTGGCTGAATAAGAGGACCAAAGCGACACAGAGGGAGGAAAAACCCAAAGTGACAGAAAACCAGTTAATGCTGAAGGAAGTGTGACAGCAGGACAAAAACCTCACATCTGTTCTGCCTACTCTCCTCCAGATGAGGGATTTTGCAGTTGGTGTACAGCGCCAAGCTCAGATTAAATTTGGGTTGAATTAAAGTTGAGAGCATTCCCTCGGATCCATTCATTTGATGCTGAGGGAAAGCGATCTCCTCGCCGACAGACAGGATGAAAAGCACAAGCGAGAGCACAGAGTGAGGTTACCATGGTGACAGCTTAGCATGTTTGGTGCTGTAGCCTATGTGCATGTGTGTGTACACTATGTATGTGTGTGTGTATGTGTGTGTGTGTATGTGTGTGTGGGTGTGTGCAGCAGAGGTGAAAACAGAGCACCTACTTATGGTTTTAGTGAATATTATCATTCGTATTTGATTTTTAAACACAGATGCACTTTTATTCTATGAAAGAGCGCGACCCTCCTCCTCGTCCTCACCTCGAACTTCTGTCGCAGCTCCAGGTTGACATCGTCCACCTCGGGGATGGGCACGTTGTAGTACTCGCCTTCCTCCTGGTTGAGCATCTTATACCTGAGAGAGAGAGAGAGGGAGAGAGAGAGAGAGAGAGAGAGAGAGAGAGAGAGAGAGAGAGAGAGAGAGAGTGGGAGAGAGTTGTAAATTTGGTCACTGTGTTGTTTATCTGACAGCTTATTGATTTATCAAGCCGTCTGTGAACTGTAGGTCTACAGATCAATTTATTTGTCCATTTATGTTTGACCCAGCACCCTATCCATGATCCATCCATCATGATCTAGCAAATAAACAATCGATACCTGCACCATTTACAAGGATAGTTCACTCATTTTGGATCAATATTTGATATCATAAAAATAATGAATTCATGAAAACATACAGAGCAGACTACATATCAAACTGCACAGGCCACCTTACATTCTGATGTGTGTTTTGATACAGAATGTATCAAAACACACATCAGAATCACTTGCACAGTCGGTTGAGCTTGTGCACTTGGTAATCATATGTGCATCTTCATTTTGCAGGATATTCGTTGGTTAAACTGCTGTTGAACATTATTATAGTTTTGTATTTTTCATTAGTTTTTATTTTCATTTAGTTTCTTAATTTTTGTTTTCCATTCAGTTTGTGTTGAGTTTCCACAGTGGAGATGTTAGTTTCAGTTTCATTGTTATTGTTAAACAAATGTTTCATTTTAGTTTGGTTTTCATTAGTTTCACTTTTAGTTTTGGATTTGTTTGTTCTTTTTTTCTAATATGGCAAGTGTTTGTCAGGGGCAAGATTTAAGAAGTTCAGAATAGGTCTTTAAATACAAACACAACACTTTGTGAAAGTAACTGATTCACAGTCCCGTCCCAGTCATGATCTCATTAAACACCAGCACCAAGGCCTCCTCGTGCATGTTGGGTTGACAAATTTCACCAAACTGACAGACTAAAACTAAAGACTTTTTCTGTATATTTTTATGTCACTGTAGTTGGTATTGTAAGTGTAAGCAATATAGTTTCAGTTGGGGGGGGGCACCTGCCCGAAGACAGGACAGACATCCAGCTGTTTTGGGTGCACTCAGCCCGTATCCTGGAGGAGAGCATCTCTGCTGTCCTACATGGCACTTAGGAAAACAATATCACATTTCTCAAAATGGGTGAATTGTCCCTTTAATCCTAAGCAGCTGTTGAGTATTTTGTGTCTGGATGTGATGCTGGATGCTGTCTAGCAAACGGCGTGTGTACCGGCTCTGCTGACAGGTCTGCTCTCCGTCAGCACCGACCTGACTCAGCTTCCTGCCTAACGTAAACATCCTCTGGGTTGCTCTGCTCGACATCTAGTATATACAATACACTCAGACACATTTATATTCATGCCTGTACACACACAAATACGCACACACACACATGCACACACCCATCATTTTTTATAGTAGTAGTGCTAGTTTCCGTTTTGCCAGTGACAAGCTTCTTTGAGCATTGGTATTTCCAGGAGTCTCTTCCTCCTCTCAGCAGCGGTGAATCAGGTTTAGTTTAGGCTCAGCGACAGCGGGTATGCTAACATGGCACCTCGCTGGGCCGTGGAGCCGAGACCTTCACATCACTGTGAGCGTGTGTTTATCAACATGAAACAGAGCAGGAAGACAAAGACAGCGACAGAGGAGGAGAGCCAGGCTGGCTGGTGCCAACAGATGCTGTTTGTCACTGTGAATGGAGCTGCCTCTTTATTTTAGTTCTATTTTTTTTTTTTTTTTTTTTTTTTTTTGCTGTGAAGTTAGGTGCATAGTTTGGGGGGCCAGTACAGTTGCAAGTTACCAAATCATTTCATTATTCTTGTAAAAAAAAAGAGTTTTATTTGGAGGTTTAGGGTGTCTGTTATCACCACTGATGGGAGAACTGCTATTTGAGACCATCTGGAATCTCAGCTTTTCAAGGCGTGAACAGACAACGCTACTGAATGCTGAAAAGGAAGTTCTTCTCTATTTGTATTTGATATTTGCATTTCTACTCTCCAAGCAGCTCTGCAAATGATCCTGAATAAATGTGAGGAGGCGTGAGTTCAGCTAAGCGGTGCAATAATATGATCAACTACGAGAGCTGGACTGAGGTGATTTCACTTCCAGTGCTGAAGTGCGATTAATTAACTAATGACAGTCAAAACACGTCAGTGCCCAGTAAACGGATGGTTGATGTGTGTTACCTGTAGAAACATGGAGTAATTAACATGGGTGTAACTAGCCTTGACAACCCATGCCTTATTAAAATGTTGATACCCATCATTTATACCTGTACACAGCAGAGCCTCAGTGCCAACTCTGGTGTTGAGAAACTTACCACTTTGCTTGCCAGCCTTCATCGCAGCCTGGCCGGCTCTAGTTTGCACCCTGAAAAACCATTACACATGTCCTCTTGGAAACTGGGAAACTGTTAAATATGACTTGAATTTTTCCACACAAAAAATGGTTGCGACAAGTTTTATTTAGCATTTACATAAAGACATTTCCTTGTATACATCCACACCATTTCTCCTGCTAAGTGCATTAACCTGAACTCAGATCTTGGAATTTCTATCTTATAAATTTCCGGCCTGCAGGTATCCACAACGTCACCTGCAGAAAATGGATGCTCTTTTCCGTGGCGTTCCCTGTTGAGCAGTCAGTTATCCTGAGTTGACACCGTGTTCGCAGGTGGGAAATTTACAAGACATGAATTCTGAAGTCTGAGTTCAAGTATAACCACTGCAGAACCGTGTAGATGTATACAGGGCAGTGCTTTGTCATAAATACTTCATGAAATGTGATATAAAGCAGAATTTGCAACCATTTTTGCGGGTGAGCAATTTAAAGATGTATTTGACTTTTTTAAAAGGGACATTTATAATGGTTTTTCAAGACTGGAAACAAGTGAGAAATGAAAGTGAAAGTGGTACAGCGAAGTTACCGTCACTAAAGATAGCAGTGAAGTTGCTCTCTGTATGGTTATAAATGAAGGGCATTAACATTTTAATATGGCATTTGGCATTATGGCATTTTAATTTGAGTCCCTTTTCCACTGCTGTGTTTGAATGAATGACAGAAAATGGGACTCGGTGCTGAGAAATATGAAAAGTGCTTGGCTGTCTGACCATCCACAGGTTGGAGCTTTAATCAGCTCAGACACCCCGAAGGACATCGAGCCCATGAAGTCGTTCCGGGTGGTTCGGTCCCAATCCCACACCTCGATGGACAGGCGGCGGTCCTTATCTGATGCCTTCAGCTTACTGAGCACACACACACACATAGACACACACACACACACACACACATACACACACACACACACACACACACACACACACACACACACACACACACACACATACACACACAGGTGAGAAAGTGAGAGCAGGTGAAAACACAGATATGTAAATGTTTCACTAGTTCTGCCTCTTCGTTGATGTGCTGCCCTCTTATTGTAACCTTGTGTCTGTGTTTTTTCTGTCTTGATTGTGACACACACACACACACACACACACACACACACTCGTGCACTCACAAAGTGAAGGACTCGTTCCAGCAGGGGTTGAGGGACGAGCGGATGGTCCTGGTCTTCTGTTTGGTCTCGTTCTTTGGGTCTGGGATGAGCTTGAGTTTAACGTAAGGGTCTGATAAACCGTTAGGATCCATGGGGATGAGGTTCCTGGCTTCACCCACTAGAGACAGAGAGAGAGCGAGAGGGAGAGAGAGAAAGAATGTGAGTGTATGTCTGCGTATTTGTGTGATGGAGAGAGAGAGAGAGAGAGAGAGAGAGAGAGAGAGAGAGAGAGAGAGAGAGAGAGAGAGAGAGAGAGAGAGCTTCCAGCGAGATTCAAGGAGCCATGACACCACTCTGATTTGATGGGGTGGAAGGAGAGACGGACGGGTGTCGGGTTGTTGGTGAACCATCATCACTCAATCTGGGGCCATTATAAAAACAACAACAACAAAAAACAGAAATAATCTGGGTTTTAATCCTTAGCAAAGAAATGCCTCTATTGGTCTTTTTTAAAGGAACACGTTTTTTTAAAGATTGTTCAGTTGGTCATCTTATGCTTTAAGTTATGAAAAATCACTAACCGGTCCACAGTGAATTGTTTGCTCAGTGATTCATGCTGACTTTAGCATACACGATGGTGACTGATTATATGCAGCTAGCATCATCCAGTAAGGGGACTGAGCTTTAAGGAATAAAAAATGTTGACGGTTTTTATTAGGGATGGAACAATATGCTTATTTTCCAATTCAATACATTTGGCTACTGATTTGGTTTGTCCTGTGATTCTTAAATATTACAATTCTACAAGCATTGTGACTCGTATTCCGATTTATTGCAATTTTTGTTTGCTTTTTTAACGTTAAACCACAGGGAAAAAGTTGAATCATACATTTTGAGGGACTGTATATGAATAATACTTGCAAAAACAATGCACATTAAGTATTTAAGTGTTTAAGCACTTAAGTATTGTGATTCTACAAGCATTGCAATTCGATTTTTTGTGATTTTTTTTATTATTATTATATCAATTTAGGCCTCAAAAAACAATTTAAAAATTTGAGAAAAACAAACAAACAAAACAAAACAAAAAAAGAATTGTGATATGTCAGTGAATTGATTTTTCCCCTTCAGTAGGTTTTATCAGTAATTAGTAAGCATCAGCACTTAATACTTCTAAGCTTAAAAGGTACTGCAGTTAAAGCTAGAGACTGAAAGAGAAAGAGATGTAAATCTGTTTATTGTTCAGGTTAAGTAACTAATCAATAAATACATTTAATACACGGCCTCAACACTGCAGACCTATAGATCATGTTATTGATCCATCACCCATCAGAGAGAGGACAGCCAGATAGCCAGAGATACTGGAAAGTCACAGATTAAAAGTACCGTAATTTTTTTTTTTTTTTTGGTGCGTTTGAAATTCGGGAGGTTGTGAACCGCTGTCCAGTTAAATTTCAGTGGAAAGTAAGCTCCTTATAAAATTACCACAATAAAATTATCATGATGCACTGTAAAGACAAGTGAACTGCTTACCAGTAATATAATAACTGATTTGAACATCAGCTACAATGTTTTTAGATGCATATGGGGAACAACACTTGGACAGGAAAACCACCAAACTTTTTTCAGAGGACAGCTGTAAACGTTTTTAGTTGTTTTTTTTGCTTCTGCCTCTGTTTGTTTGATGGTCTGTTAGCGCTAAATAACTCAAAAACCAAAAGCAGGACTTGGATGAAACTTCACTGAGGGACTGGCCATGAGTGAAAGATGAGCTGATTACACTTTGGAGTATCTAGGTCAAAGGTCAAGATCACGGTCAGGGTCAAATTCACATTTTGGGTGCTTAATATTATATACTAAAACAAATCCATTCAATATTTTTTGGTTATATTTTCTCAGCTACAACACAGGCCTTAAATACCTGAACACCAATGCAATTATATCCACATCAGCTTGTGTGGACGATGCTTCAGTTTTTAGTGCCATAGCAACCTTAAACACCGTTAATCCTCCTCATTATATGTGGTTCATAATGAATAAGGACCACAGAGATGGAGACAGATAGAGGAGGAAAAAAGTAGCTGAGCGCTTTGTAGCTGAAAAGCAGCTATTCAACACACCCAGACGAGCTGCCAGGCAAGGACACTGCAGATAAAAGAAAAATGGAAGTGATAATAACAACACGAGACAGAACAACAGGCTTTACAACCCAGCTACAAAAATAATAGCCCCTCCAGTGCACTCATATCTCAACTTACAGTGATGTTGCTAAAACATGGCGACAGCGTAACAGACAAAGAGCAGAGATCACAGCGATCCTGAAAAGTCTATTCATCGAGTCTGTTTCAGTGCCTCCACTCTGCATATTCAAATGAAATCAGAAACAGCGGCAGGGGAAGCAGGCTCCTTCACTGAATGGTGTTGAGACGATGCAAACTTTCACACAAGGACACACTGAGATTCTTTACACGACAGTCAGCGGCACAATATTCTCGCTCCAAATTCATGATTTTTCCACAGCTGAATACAGAACATACATAAACATTAAAACAATTTCCCAAAAGCAAAGTGTGTGTAATTGGTGTGTAATTATGTTTGTATGACGTATGGTATGTTTTTGAAGGGTTACAAAATATGAATCATGATAATACCAAGGCACTGTGACATAACAGTGAAACAGAACCAAACTAAACGTATGCTTCACAGTGACTGCGATGGAATATCTGGCTTGGGCAATGGCCAAATCTGTGGAAATTATTTTTCATGCTACACAAACATAAATGTCAGCAAACGGCCTCTTCTACAGACAGGAGACCATGCCTGGGTTTCTCCAGCTACACTGACTGTGGGCAGACACCTGCAAGAATTCAGTAAAGGTGCTGGGAAACAATGATCAACTTGTCCACATAACATGACATGACATGACATAGCATGACATGACATGACATGACATCACATGACATGACATAACATGACATCACATGACATGACATGACATATCAACAAAATACAAGTATTCTTCTTGTAAACACCACAGAAAATAAAAACAAAACATTATAAAAGATCAAAAGTTTATAAACACCCTACTGAGTACCACAGACAGATTATAAGCTCCTATATGAATATCATATATATCAAATATGATAGTGATTTCTCTCTCTCTTTTAGATTTTCAATTAAGATCCCACATGATGATAAGAGCAAACATCAAAGCACAGAAAAAAAGCACAGACAAAGCCATATAACAATGCAAAATACATATATAAATAATTCAGTGATTTAAAGGGCAAATACAAGATATATCTATATCTTGTATTTGTATTTGTATTATATATATCTATATAATATATCTATATATCTATATTATAGCCCCAACATCAGATTTGTTTACAACATCAGTCGGCATATATTCCAGAATAATCTGCCAAAACCCAAACATGAACTGCAAGCAGTTCTTCTGTTCTTGCACTTCCATCCAATAGAGGGCAGTGTAGGTCTCTTTCACAACTGTGTGTCTGACAAAAAGACATGATCAAAGTTTTTCTTTTACTCAATAATGTGCTCATATGAGCTTAGCTAACTCTCATTCTCTCCTTCTCTGTCTCTCACTCACCTGCCAACACACACACACACACACACACACACACACTAATACCACTACACACAAGTCACACAGACATGCTAAATTATCCAGAGCAGAATGAAAATCTCAGCATCCCACATTCTCATCTGAATCCTTTCCCCTCTCTGTGGTTATGGTGGTGGTTACAGGCATCACTCACTGCCATGGCAACGGTGGCATCAGCACATTGAGGCACATTTAACAGGGCTGTGTACTGTACAGGGCTCAGGGCTGCACATACTCACACACGCCAAGGCAGACATTCACACACTCACACACATGCACAGAAACAGACATGCATGCATATTGTACGTCTACTCCACAGAGGTGTGTGTGTGTGTGTGTGTGTGTGTGAACAGGCACACACACACACACACACACACACACACACACAGACACATGCACACACACACACACACACAATGAAACATCATCAGCAGTGATCAAGGACCGTCTCTGCTGTCTGTTGTTGCTTAGATACAACAAAAGCTGCCTGCCTCCTATAACCTCCCCTTTCTTTGCTCCTACCTGACTTATATATATGTGTGTGTGTGTGTGTGTGTGTGTGTGTGTGTGTGTGTGTGTGTGTGTGTTAATGTTGTTTGGGGTAAAACAGGCAGGATTGCGGTGCGTGCCTCTTCAAGTCAGCGGAGGACTTGTCCAGTCCCTTGTCACTGAACTAAAGCTGCATTATGCACACACACATCACAGCGGTGGGAGTGGTGCATCCACACTGCGTCTATCCTGCACCACCACGCGCTAACATCTAATTACAAAATGTTGCAAAACTGTGCAGAATATTGTATAAAAAAAAAAAAGACATCTACAGTTTGACAAAAAGGTGGCACCTGCTGTCATGAAAATGAATGGCAGCCCAGAAAATAGCACAAAAAACAAATTGTAATTAAAATGTCATTCATAACACCAGTGTTTACCCTGCTATTTCATGTAAAAAATTACCCCTGTGAAAAAGACCTATTGGTGATTTCATAAGATAGTTGTACACAATAGATTTTTTTTTTTTTTTTTTTTTTGGATAAACAGTCATGAGTAATGTGGATATGATGACCAAGAAGGTAGAAGCAAATTAAACAGCTCCGACAGTCGAATAAGTTCAGAAAATTGCATCCCTATGTTGTAATGCAGCCTTGAAAACCAGGAAAAGGCAACACTTAGGCCACATCACAATATTACAATATCCAAAACCCCAGAATATGCCTGGTCTCATGTCAGGATATTGATATAGTATAGTTATTTTGGCCCAGTGCTATAAAACAAGAACTGGAATCTGCACAACGGCCATTGACTTCCCAGTACAGTGACCAGACAGCACGAAAAAATCAGGGCGTCCCAAATCCTAAATCCTCTCCTGTTTGTACTGAAAATTAGACTAAACTCGATTTTTGAGTAGTAATATCCTAATAAAACATTAAATATGCCTGCATGTGTTATGCCTGACATGTGACTGGTAAAATAACTAAAATAAAATTACTTTTATGTGACTGATAATGATTTACACACTTTCATACAACACCGTCGTTGTGTTTCTCTTCCATAATGACAAAAATAATACGTTTTAGTGCTGAGTTTTTACATTTTTAATGGTGCTGCTCATTGACACACTACAAATAACATGACACCCCTCCCCCCGCCCCGCCTCCACCCACACACACTCACACACATCCACTGTAACATTAAAACATTAACTACTGTGTGTGTGTACCGTGACTAATGTCTGCTCATTAACAAGTATGTTACTGCTCAAAGTGACATGAGCTTTGTGTGGAAAGGGTGGCTTGTGTGTGTGTGTGTGTGAGTGTACATGTGTGTGTGTGCGTGCATGTGTGTGTGTGTGTGTGTGTGTGTGTGTGTGTGTGTGTGTGTGTGTGTGCAGTGGGCAGACAGCGTAATCTCCTGAAAAGGTTTTGAAATTCAAATGTGTTATTGCGTAACAACGTGATGCGCAACCAATGAATTCCTGATAATCTGCACAGCCAAACACTGAGCTGGGTGGATTCCTTCTGTTCTGCATCAGAGATCTAAATGCACACACTGTATGTACGTCACACACACACACACACACACACACACACACACATACACCCTGAACCAAATATCAGCTTCTATTTCTGGTTGTTGTTGTTTGATAAATTGGGGAATGTTACTCGGAAATTTTTATACCCCCCGGAAAGAAGCAATCGATGAGCTATTGTTAACATCTATTATATAGTATTGATAACATCTATTGTAACTGACATCTATTGTTGTTGTTTGTTTTTTTTTCAAAATTGATTTCCTATTTGTGTCGACACACAGAGGGCACAGCGTCCATTCAGATACAAACACAGATTTTTTTATATTTGTAAAAAGACCTCAAAATACATTATTCCCCGTTACAGTTAAGAAATAATGCTAATGTGAAATATTAGGACTTTATTTATTCTACAGCCCCCGTGGCGCTTTGAGTTCTGGCAGTGGAAAAAAAAAAAAAATATTCTTGTTTGACCGTTTTTGAAACCTGGGGCGAGCATGTCAGCTGTAGGAAACCTCACCCTGAGTAAACTGCTGTGCACTCACTGGGGCCTGATCCTCAGATGCCCCTTGTGTGTGTGTGTGTGTGTGTGTGTGTGAGTGCGTGCATCCAGGCAGGTCACTGAGGGACATTTCCTGCATTTGCATGTTTTTGCACTCCTTAAAACTCCAGAATTAACGTCTGCTCATGCCCACAAGTTATTTATGCCACTTTTGCTAGGAGAGAGTGATGAAGAGGAAGGGGAGAGAGAGAGAGAGAGAGAGAGAGAGAGAGAGAGAGAGAGAGAGACTGAGAGAGGGATGCAGGAGGCATAGTCTGAGGAAAAAAGAAAGGGAGGGAGAAGGGGGGAGGAGGGATGGAGCATGAGAGGGGGAGACAGATCTGTAGCGAAAGAGACAGAAGAAGGGAAGAAGAGGTGAAGAGGGGAGTAAGTGAAAAGGTGGATGAGACAGGAGAGCCAGAAGGGAAAGGACAAGTCACTCAACTGAGCAACGGCACAGGCTGGTTGGAAAAGAGAGGAGAGGAGAGGAGAGGAGAGGAGAGGAGAGGAGAGGAGAAGAGAGGACAGATGTTGGGGTTAGTTTATTGAGGGGGAAAGAGAAAAGGGAAGGTACTGATCGGACCGAAAGGAAAACAGATCAGCTGAGAGAGGGAGGCGAGGCGAGGCATCGAAGGAGCAGATAAGGAAAGGATAATGGCAAATGTCGGTGTGGGAGGAAGGGAGGGAGGGAGGGAGGGATGGCAAGGAGGAGGAGAGGGAGGAGGAAGAGAGGGAGGGGCTGCGGAGAGAGCCTGGGAGATGTGTCGTGTCTGTTTTCTTGGCTGGAAAGATTTAATCAAGTTCACATCAGTGCGGTGAACCACAAAGGCCCTCCACTTGTCTGTGGGTGCCAGAGGGGAGCTGCAGAACAAGCTCAGGCCTCGCTGCTCAGACCACTGCCATGAAACAGAGCACAACAACACGCTGCCTCCGCCTTGTCTCCCGCTTTCATATTCTCCTTCTCACTCTCAATCTTCCTCTCCTTTTCTGTGTTTCATTATTTCTATTACACTCTCCCACATGCTGTCCTTTTTGCTCCTTCGCCCGCTTCACCTCATTTGGTCTGCCGTGGTTATGTTGTTTACCTCCATCTCTAGTCTTTTCCTTTCATCCGGCTCAGTGTGACTGTATGAGCCGCCATGTGATGAAAGACCTTTGGAGACGGGCAGACATGGAAACCAGGTGTTTTCAGTCATCATCTGACTATTCACACACACTCTTGTGGTGTTGTGGTTGTTGTTGCTGGGTCGAGTTTTACTTGCGAGCAGCTCCGCTGGATAAATGAGTCACAAACCATCAGCAGATGGCCAGCAGAGCGAGGCCACACAGGATTAGCAGTGGAGTCGGGTATTAGATGGGGAACTAAAAGACAACTAAAACAAACATTGTAAATAAACACAACAGAGGGAGTGACGAGAGAGAGAAAGAGAAAGAGACAGAGGGTCGCCGGGAAAGACAGACAGATTCAAAGTGAGAGTTGTTTTTTTTTAGTCTTTAGTTAGTCAGCTAATGGCTCATCAAATCATTCAGCATGTCTGCTAATAACAGGTGCTGCAAAGCATACTGTCAAACATGCCTCCGAGTTGACACAGTGTGAAATGGCACCAACAGTATGCATAAACACTGGTGGGTGTCACGGTGTGTGTGCGTAAGTGTGTGTGTCTGTGTGTGTGTGCGCGCATAAAATCAAGGACAAAGAGACAACAGAGCCCAAAGAATGAAAGCCCGGGAGGAGAGAAAGGACAGGAGAGACAGAAGAGAGAGAGCACATCAATTTAACACGGTAACAACCGCTTCTCCGCCTCTCTCTGAAAGTGAGCCAGGGAGCCAATTCAGCTCCAGCTTATCCCACTTAGCATAATCTGAAAAGACTAAGGCCGAGGTAACCATGTCAACGAGATTTCCATTCTCACCACTGTTAATACACTGGGCTCATGTGGATCATTTCCTCATTCTGCTTGATGACGAGCCTCATCATCAATTCACAGACAGACAATAACAGAGATATAACGCTGAGAAATGGGTGGGAAAAAAAAAACAGAATTGGAGCAAGTGAACGGCTACGAGATGAAAAAGAGTCTAAAAGAAATGAAAGCAGAACGAACAAATGACGCAGGACTTATACTGACACTCTCTCTTCCTCTCTCTCTCCCTCGATATCCACCTCTCTCTCCAAGTGGAGTCCAGACTACAAACAAACTCAGACACACATTCTTATGAAAGCAATATATTTCACATCTACCAGCCTATTTCTAGCAGGAAGTTATTCCTGTTCGATCCCCACTGGGTTGAAAGCACTTTATTGGCCTCAGCAATGGAAGCCACTCCACACCTGTTTCATCGGTGTCCCTGTGTGCATGTGTGTGTGTGTATGTGTGTGTGTGTGTGTGTGTGTGTGTGTGTGTGTGTGTGTGTGTGAAAGTGAGGGGTTGTGGAGGTGACCCAGCAGTCATTTTCTCTCCCTGCCAAAGGGCATTTACACTGTAGAGTTCTTCACTCCAGCTGCTGCTCGTGACTGACAGGATAATTTGGAGGTATTGAAAATACACACACACGCACACACACATACACACACACACGCGCGCGCGCACACACACACAATACACACACACACAAATTCAAACTGACAGGTTATGAAAGCCGTCGTGACTAAATTTTATGCTGACACAGATGCACGCTACATGGTTTTTATAGTTTCAGGTTTTCAGCTCCATGTGGAGTAAAAAATTGATTTGGATTTTAATTTTTTATTTTAATTTTTAATATTCTAAAAAAAAATGTATCCATCACAAGGACATCAGACGGCCACCTGACATGGCTCTCCCAGTTAAGAATGAGAAGCCAGAAGTGCCAAACAAAATACACACCGCCACAAGGTGAGAGGTGGGACCGACCTGTGACGTGTAGTCTGTCCCCGTTGACCTCGATCTTGAGGAAGAGGCGACCCCGGCGCTCTGTGTGGTCTGTCCCACACAGGCTCGGGACGTTGACCACACACTGCTTGTGCACGTTCATTTCGCAGGCTGGAAAAGACAGGACACACGACATATGTTGGGTTTCGCTGCAGAGAAAATCATCACATTTTATTGTGCACCGTAAAGATGGGACACAACGGCAGACACACTAACACACCTGTGGAGTGTGAATTGTCACATTCAGTTAAATACAGTAAAAATATATATTCAATAACATAACAACACACAAAAAGAGACAGACAGTTGAGAGATCTTGCCTGTTGTTTATTTGACATAGGGCTGGGCAATGAATTGATTAATTTCAAGTCAGATTTATGTTTTAAATCAACACAAAAAAACAGCTAAATCGTAAAATTGAGATTTTGACTACGTATGTTATGATGTTATGAAAGCAGCTTAGCATTCGGTCCAACAAAAAGCAAACAACTCACTACATCTACACAGAACGTACATGCATGTGCAAACCACCAGTCACATGATCATTCCCCTGTTGTCGTAGTTTGTGAAAAACAAGAAAAATGTCCATTAAAGTACCTAATTACAACTGCTTGTGTTACTGTAGTTGATCAGCTTTTGCATGTAATTGGTCTGGAGTACTTTTTCACCACTTAAACAAATCCTACATTTGTTTGACTGAAGTATTGTATTTTGCAACATGGTCTCCTAAAAGGGGCGTCCCCATGCAAATAAACTACGTAATTACATTTAGGGGGGAAAGTATTTTGTTGCGGATTACGTTTGTTTCTGGCGAATCTTTCTCACTGGCTTTTATAGCGTTTCAGTGTCACGTGGTTAGGCTTAGGCATTAAAAAAAAAAAAAAAAAAACACAACTCTGTCGCTGTGTGCTGGGCTCAAACTCAGGTCGCCTGGGTCAAAGTCTTTTCCGTGACTCATCTGCTACCCCGCTTGGTGGTGTGGACTTCACACAAACGTTCCTGTGATACAAACAAATCACGACAAAATACGTTCCTCTCTAAACGTAATTGAGAACGCAGTTTAGTTGTATGAGAATGTAATTTTTAGGAGAGAGGGTACAATACTTTGCGATACTTAAAATCATATTCATTACACATTTTGTCAGCTCTCCATAAGTAGGGCTAGGTGATATGAACAGATAAAACAGTCTAATAAGTTCAGAAAATTGGCTTTCTTCACTGTAATGCAGTCTTAAAAACCAGCAAAAGATGCCACATCACAATCTTACTACATCCAAAATCCAAGGCAATATACAGTCTTATATCATGAATTTGATATGAAATCAATATATTGCTCAGCCTGAGACATCACAGCAGAAACTGTCTGGTCAAGAGGCAAGAGGAGAAGAGTAAAGGAGGCTTAACTTTTCCGTGTGTGTAAAGTTTAGATAGTTCCAATTAAAATAACAAACTAAATAACTAAAATAAATTCTGTCCTTGTTGCCTTAAGAATTACATGGAAAAATTACAATTACTGTAACACTGTTGGTAACTTTGATTTTGTAACACTCCATTTGAACTGTCCAATGTTAATATTCAACTTAAAGTCGACTGATATTCTATTGATAATAAGTTGAGTATTTCCACTGGACAAGTGGATATGAAGTGAAACATCTACAAAGACTCAGCTGTGAAACTCAGCTGATGCAAAGCTGATACTAAAATATTAACAACAGAAAGCCAAAATAAAGTTAATGTTATTACATTTTAAATTAGCTTCTTTTTTTTACTTTTACTCAAGTAGACGCTCCATCCATTTTAATGTTTTAAATTAAATCAACATCAAACAACACTTCCTCTAGTGCAGGATATTTTGGTGTATTTTCCATGTCAGATGTTGAAGGAAGAGCTACCCTCACATCAACGCGGTGAATCACAAAGGCCCTCCACTTGTCTGTGGGAGCCAGAGGGGAGCTGTTCTGAGGGCTGCAATTATTTTTTTTTTACAATAGCGGGGATCAAAAATGTTTCACAAGTAGATACACATCAGGTTGAGGACATGATCCAGAGCAGAAATGGATACAAACTGTGTTTAATGAAAGTAGGCAGATACTGTAGGAAGGGAAAAGTCATGATCTAACCAGCTGTGCGTATTGTAAGACATTGTTCAGAGCCATATCAACATGTTTTATTCACAAACTGAAATTTGAACTGTTCCTATACATGCCAGTGGCACCACCTTTTTCCATCCATGGCATTGAGCAGGGGCGTCATCCATCACTTTTTTTTTTTTTTTTTTTTTTTTTTTTTGAGAGGGCACGAACAAAAGGTTTCACCAAGTCAGAAGAGAAGGCCACATTAGTATGATTACCATAAACAGATGAAACCATCACAAATAATGCTGGCAGCCTCCTCCAGTGTCATTTTATCTTACGTATCGCAAGTCACTGGACTCCGCTGTGCCACAAAAGGACATCGCTTTATGACACAAAACATTAGGAGGGAGTTTCTTGTGATGGTAGATTTGAGTTTTTTTTTTTTGTAATGAGCAAAAGAAGATGAGAAAATCACTTCTAAAATGTTTATTTTTCCTCAGTACAGCGCATTGTGACTGGAGGCAACAGAGTTTATCGGATATGCAGCCTTAAATTATGAAAACACTTCAACTAACAATGCACAAGGCTGCTGAGAGATAGATGCCACTAATCGTCTCCACCACAATAGCATTTGTTTATGGCAAATTAACCCAAAGCGGCACAATTAATCTGACAATGAGATATTGATATATGCTCAAAAACACTCACATAAAACCTAACAGATGAGGAACCAGAAGGGAGAGAGCGCATTCACCCTCTCCCTCCCCCTTCTCCTTCCTCATTTCCCTCCTCTGTCCCCGTCCACCCTACAACTTTCTCTCTAACCTCCCCTTCACCTCCCTTGTCCCTCTCCTCTGTACTTCCTGCCCTCTACCTTCCCCGTCCTGTTCTCAATCCAGCCATCCATCTCTCTCTCCCCTTCCCTCCTCCACCTGGCAGGCCTGTCAGGCTGACGTGCTGGGAGGAGACAAGGAGAGACGAGAGATGGGGAAGCGGCTCGTAATAGCGATGGCATCCCTGCATCAATTTGTTATGGCGTGCTCCCATTACCATCTGTGATGAGGCCGTCACCAGAGACCCCTGCAGATGGATGGACAGAGTAAGAGGAGGAGAAAAGTAGGGAAGGTGATAAATGGAGATGACGCGAAGACAGCAGGTGGGGGGTGGGGAGGGTGGGCACATGGGAGGCAGGATGAGGGATAAAACTGGGGAGGAAGGCGTGGGAGAAAGGCAGGGAGCGAAGCAATAAGGAGAGGGCGGAGAGACGATAGGGAAAGAGAGAACGTGAACGTGGAAAGGAGAAAAGCGGGAGCGCAAGAGAAAACATGAGCATGAAACAGAGATAGACCGAGAGAGGTCAGAAAAAGTGAAACGCCGTTATTCAAATGAGGAAAAATAGCCTGGAAGGGAACAGAAGACGGGGTTGCACACGCCGAGGAAGAAGGGAAGAGGGATTTGAATAAGAGGTGATAGAGAAGTGTAGGTGGAAAGAATGAGAGCACAGGCAGGACGCAGCGGGGGTGGGACAGTGTGGAGAATGGTGAATTCTGCCTCAGCTGCAGATGTGCGCTGTGTGTAGTACAGTACCAGTCTATTCCCATCTGTTCTCATTATGGGCCAGCTCCAGGATAGGAACCAGCACAGCATATTCGCCTGGCACGCAGACACAGGTGCATGAACACACACAGACTCTCACACACACACACACACACAGACTAAGTCACACACACACACACACAGAGTGCATACTCACTGTCACATTTCATCCCTTGGTGGATGAGCCCGTAGAGCAGTGAACCACAGTGGTCACAGAAGGTGGGACTGCCGTAGGAGTGAATCTTGAACTTGTGCTTGCTTCTGGGATCCTGGTGAACAAAGATAGGAGGTGGGAAGAGTCATTACATGTACGCTAGAGGGGAACGGAAGAATCATTCATTCAACATTGTTTGGAAAAAAAAAAAAAATAAAACATATTGTCTTTGCTCACGATCGAGGAACATTTCCAAAAAGAGAACATGCATTTACAAGATGCTTTGTTTATTTGTCACTTGCAGGTGTGTGCAGCCTGCACTCTGCTGTTTTAATGTTTTCCTTGGAGAAGAAATTACGGCAAAGACAACCAAAACAACCAAACATGCATCCATCCATTTTCCATACTTATGCCTAATGGGACACAGTATGGACAAATGTATTCCATCAATAAATATTTCAATAACTTCGACTGAGTAACTTGACATCAGTATTGTGACAATACTCTGGGGATGACCGCTTTCAAAAGAGTTACACTCAAGAGATTTTTGTTTAAACAGTCATTAGTAATATCGATATGGTGACCAAGCAAGTAGAGGCAAATAACAGAACAGCCACATCACTCTAACAAATTCACAAAATTGCATCATTTTGCTATAATGCAGCATTTAAAGCCAGGAAAAGGCAACATTTAGGCCATATCACAATATTCATACATCCAAAGTCCCAGACAATATCTAGTCTCATATCACCGTATTAATTTTTCATCATGCAGTCCTAACTCTCAGTTAGTGTTGTGGTTGGCTGTTTTACATGTACAACACATTGGTATTTGACCAATATGGGCGCAAATATTGACTCAGACGGTGTTGTATTGAAGTTGCTGATAGACAGTAGCTGTGTCAACATTCATCATCCACGCTAAAATTTTTAAACAATCCCAACTATTCAATGTCTTTCCCCTAGAATTGTATGCTGGGCAGGATTTAAAAGCCTCTGTCACCGTGTAGACCACAGGACACTAAAACTCACTGATGAAAAACAGGATAATACAAATACAAACATGAACACTGATATTAATAGTAATATAATGCATAATAGTGTGGAATAAAATCAAAAAATGGCATTGCAATCAGTTCAGGTTCGCAGTACCCCACAGTAGAGGGGGGTAGTATTTCTCAGTTATACATTGTATTGGACCTGGCAAACGCTGACTTCAAAATTTTAAGCAAATATCAGCCCATAAAACGATAAATCAGCTTCCATCTTCAGTAGTACAATCTCACTGGTTTCCAGGGAGACTGAACCTCTCACTGGAAACAAGCGCACATAATGGTGTCATCTGCCAAGAGGGATGACGCTAATGGGGATAAATGTAAGATATGGAAGGGCTGCTGGGATAACAGAATCATCGGAGTAAAGATTCACCGTAACGGTTCTACATCTGAGCAACACTTTGATGTTTGTGGAGGAGAGCGAAGAGGGCAGCACAGTTGGGTATTTCTTGTCATGTTTTTAATTGCAAAGAATGAAAGAAAGAATGAAAGAGAGCAAGAAAAAGGCGGTATCACAAGGATTATTTGAAGCGCACTGCTCTCATGAATAGTTCCCTGGAGTTACATTTCCACTTGTTGTGTGCATGTTGGGACCAGGGCTGCTGCTCTGGAGCTGACCATGACTTCTCATCTGCCAGGAGGGAGACAGTGAAGTCTCTGCCGCTCTGTATCTGTTCAAAAGAACAAGTACTACTAAATTGTCCTCTTGTTTGATGTCAGCTTTCCCAAACTTGCCACCATGCAATCTCTCACAACTTCCTCTATGTGTCAGGTTTCAATCTGAGGCACCAATACGCACTGTGCAATGATCATGAAATGCCAGGAGCAGTCTAATCAGGCAACTGTTTATCTTGGCCATAACATGTGGCACTAAAGCTGCACAAAAACTGAGCTAATGAACTATGCTGATAGGATTCCAAGCAATCTAACTGAATAAAAGTGAAAATGCAGGACTAAAGGAAATGGATGAAGCTATGAGAGTTTATCACACCATTACTCTCTGCTACGGTTTACCGCATTTGCAATATGATCTAATAATCAGCGCACTAAGATTATACTTCTAGGTAATCCAGTCATATATCCCTGAGACAACAATGCGATAGCCGTGGCTGCCTAATTTCTACAATCACCACAAAACAAACGTAGCTGTAATTAGAGCCCTGCAAATGAGGGTGGGTGAACCCCTAGTAGCGTTGCCTCCACTACACTGAAATGTGTCATAATGGCTGTATCTGTAATTATACAGGCCACTGACTGAGTAAGTGGGCCCACATCTCAGAAATGTGCCATTTTTCCATAAACATAAACAAGCTAAATCAAGCACACAAGATAACAACGGAGGGGGAAAGAGAGAGTGAGAGAGCGAGAGGGACAGAGGAGCAGAGAGAGAGAGAGACATAAGGGTAAACTGTGTGTTTGAGAGAGAGAGAGAGAGAGAGAGAGAGAGAGAGAGAGAGAGAGAGAGAGAGTTGCTGGTGTGTGATTGGCAGGGTAATGAGTCACTGGCGTGAGGATCCCGGTTGTCTAATTAGAATGCTCTCGTTTTAGTAGCTTATTTTTGCTCCTTTCCTCCGGCCTTTCTAAGAGGTATTTCTTGAGAAAAAAATAAATCTAAAAAAAGTTAAATATAATAAATTAATTAAAAAAAACAAGACATAGTGTATTGGCCATGTCCTCTGTGGTCTGAATCTTCTCTTCTGTGTTTCCCAGATTTTGTGACCCCCTTTTAGCTGCTCGACTACAGGAACAGTCATTCTTTTTCTGTTTTCCACTTTTTTTTTTAATCATGGGAATATTCAATTTATCATGAGTTTGAGATCTGTCTTTGGCCAGTTGCTCCTTGTGGATGTAGCTACATCAGTCTGTGGTTGGATCAAAAGAGAATGACTGCCTGAACCACAGTCACCAGGGACTGGGGAAGCAACCGAACATGTATCTCGCTCCGTTCTCCCCCCACTCTCCATTTCTTTATCTTTCTTTGACTTTCTTGCCCCTCCCTTCTTCACTGCCTTCATCTCCTAGTCCCTGGACAGCGGCCTCTCACTTTAATAGAAAGCTTTCTCTTTTCTTCTCCATCTCAACTCTGTATTCCTCTGTTTTTACTGTGTCTTGTCTTTTTACTCTTATTTTTGTGCCGGTGCAATGCAGATGGTGGGGTGTTGCGACAGTGAATGGTGTTTCTCGACAGCCACGATTTTTTTTTTTCTCACCTGCGCCCATTTGGAATGACTCCCTGCAAACTAAACTGAGCGTAAGTGGTAGGAGAGGCACAGAGAGGGGCGTGTCAGTAACAATCAAGCAGTGCAAGTGCAGTTTTAGTACCAAGGATTATAGGGATTTGCACTTGCATTGCCTGTTTGCCTAAACCATGTCAAAAGTGCACAGTGCAAAACAGAATCTATTTTTGCTTTTGCCAGTAGTTTACAGTATACACATGGAGTGGAGTGTGGAGTGAATGACTGGCATCAGACACAGAACAGCCAATATGTGTCTCGCATCATCGATCTTCTTTGTGGTGATTTGGTTGGTCATGTTTGATGCCAGCCGCTACCACACCTTCACCTCCCTGGAAAACAACAGTAACAGCTTTTGGCTGCAAAGCAGTTTGCCGCCTTCTTGTTATTGCATAATTTCGGTGTAGTGTACTTTGACCTGAAGGTGGAAAGCCAGCCAGTAGAAATGATATGAGTATGATGGCCTCGGATAGAAAAAACAACTTGGTGGAGTCTCTGATTGTGGTGGTGTCACATCATCCAGTGTTAGACAAAACAGCTCTAGCAGAACACAAATAAGCAAAAATGAAACGCAGCTTCGCTTGCAGTCAGTCGTGAAGCAGATGATTTATGATTTGATATGGTAGTTGCTTTAGCTTACCCTTTACAAGCTAAGCGGCACGCTTGTAGATAGGGATGTGTGCAGATTCAATTTTTTTAAAAATAATATTTTGTATTCATTTTATAGCATTAATGTGTGGGGTCTAATGACATTACGCTGGCTATGCTACTATGTAGAGCCATTTTACGAGAAAATTATAACAATGATGCTTGTTAAATACAACATGTTGCAACACATAAAAAAGTGTAAACAACAAGTTCATCACGTCAAGGCAAAGGACACACAACAAACGATCCTTGCCTCATTTTTGCTGAGAGCAGAAGTGACTTGCACCATTCTGAGGAAGTCACTCAGGGGATTAGTAAAATGACTGAGCTAAACATGTTGCCCAGATGTGTTGATGAAGCTGAGGGCTTCTGTAAACTTATCAACAACCTCAAACCAAAGTACAGCATGCCAGCAAGGTGGACAGTAACTGCCCGAATTGAAAAACACTTAAAGGACCATTCACGTACATTAGAGAAGAGCTATCTACTGCCTGGAATGTGGCCTATTGTGCAGAATTAGAGATGTGAAACAGGCAGATTGTGTGAGGCACTTGTACAAGCCATGATAATCCTGGCTAGCCAGTGCTGTTGGGCTGGAAAAGTACAGTGACCAGCCTCTCAGTTGTTTTCTGCTTTTCAGTACATAAAAGTAAAGCCCTGCTCACAATATCACACCCGACATCCTATTTTCATCACAAAAATTGTAGATGATAAATTGCTTGGCAAAAATCAGATATGACTGGCCCTTGATCCAACCCCATTCAATCTACAACTGTGCAACAAGAGCACTGCAAGCCTCTAACCACAAAATTACCCCAAATCACCAGCCGTATCGTTGCTCACACCATGTGCTATTGACTGCATTTTGTCAGTGATTTACCAATAAAGAGACCTCTGTGTCTCCCTCTCGTCTCTTTTGAGCACTGGGTGAAACACTGATCCTTCAACTCAGTGTGACCCTTTCCAGAGAGACACTCAAGGATTAAGTGTCTTGACTATCAGTGTCCTGAGCTTGTGTGGGTTTGTATGTTTGCGTGTGTGGGTATACCTGAATGCATGCATGGGTTTATTTCACGCCTAAGGCCATCTTAGTGCCTTGTGTTGAGGCAGATCATAAAAGCACAGATGCACAACAACCGAAGCCGAACAATTGCTCAGACCCAAGAAATTACTATTATGTCTCCCTCTCTTCCAGTCTCTCTCCCACTGATCCGTCTCTCCCCTGCTGTACGCTCCTCAGCCGCCTGAGTCATGCCTGAAGAATGAATGAAGTTCATTCGTGCCTCCGAGGTCCGACTGAGAATTGAACAAGGAATAAGCACTGAAGGGTTCAAGGAGATGGCAGTTGCTATACATGCACACACACGCACACACACACACAAATTACAAGGCATAAGCTGTGGGGAGACTGTGCAAAGAGAGATTTGAGGTGATCAGTTTACTCAGGCTACAAGCCTTATGACTAGTTTGAATCCATGACTCACAAAGCATCAATAGACACTCAAATATGTGAGGTCAAACAGAGCCTGGAACTGGGGAATTGGCAAATACATGTGAAACTAATACTATAAGAAACGAAAAAAATCTGAGCAATACCCCACCAGCTTGACTATTCCATGAGGTTTGATGGGTTGTGTGGGAGAAAAAGTGAAATAATGACCCACACAACCCATCAAACATGATCTGAGCTGTTCTGATGATGCCATTTGCTGTCAGTGCTGGTCAAAGATACAAGTGGACAAACGCTGCACACAGACAGACAGAGCGACTCAGAAGATGCCAGGAGGGAAGTCAGTTCCACTGAGGCGAGATGATACCGCTGGACGCCTCGGCATGCGATGAGGCACCAATCAAGCAGAAGATGAAGAAGATGACAGTGAAAACAGAGTGACAATGAGTCAAACATGGGTCTTTAATTATAGTCAGGCATTGACAACCACGTCATCACCGAGGGCAATAATAGCTGACTTCTAATCAAAGATTATTGCCATCTGACATATTCTGACTTTAATGATCCTCGAATACGATGTGAAAATGAGAGCGGAGGGAACGGCGGCTGATGTGATTCATGCCCGGGGGTTAACTGGCTAATGCTAAGGAGAAGCTGGGAACAGGGTGCTGTTCTGTAGCTGACCTTGACTTCTAATCTGCCAGAAAACGAAAAATGATCACATTATTATCATTATTATCATCACTGAATGGCACACAGTCACTCTGACCTAATCCACGGACACAGAACACGACTCCCTTTTAGATGTTTTCACTTTATTTAATTGATTTACTTGAGTGACCCAGGTTTTGTTTCTATACAATATGCTGGGTTACACAGACACTCGGGCATCTAAGCAGGTCGAAGCGAGGGAGTTCAGAGGAAAACAAGCTGGTCTAAGCCTGGCACATGTCTATTATCTTAGCCTGTTGCTGCTAATTTTAACACAAGATCATATTAATCTTCTAGTGGAAAAGGTGAACCAAACTTGTTATGACTTCTGATGTTGGAACTCTTCATCCCTCAGCTTACAAATTAGACTTGAAACCACTAACAGGCTGGAAAACTGATAGTCAGTGGAATTATTTATGTGCTGCATAAACACACAGAAGGTCATAGGAAAACGGTGCCCAAGCATGACTGGGATGAATAAAATCTTTCCAAAACACCAAATAAAGAGAAACACTGCTGAATAAATCAATTCATTAATGAAAGCACTTGAAACACTTGTGTGAGGTTTGATGGGTGGGAGGTGGGGGGGCCGAAAGGAACATTTTGCAGATTTTCAATCAAACTCCATCATGCTACTGTGTGAGTAAAGGAGGAAAACACACAAAGATCTTACAAATACTCTCTGTGCCTCAGAAGCTCGCCCCAGCAGCAGCGGGTTACTTCTGCCACCTGATCACACAAAATCGCATCACTGAGCAGAAGAAGCAATCTCGCAAAACCACAATACTGTGGGAAGAACCATTCCCAAATCCAGAGAGGGGTTTACACACAATTATTTTCACTGATGATTAATCTATGAATTATTTTTTAGATTGACTGACTAATTATCATCAACATTTTTTAGTTAATTTTTTAATAAATGTTTTAGCTCTAGTTATGAGCAGTGGAAACAAGCCTTGTTGGGCGGTGAAGACTCCCCAGGTGACCGTACACTCACACAGTCAGTGACTTTATTGCTGTAAGTGATCACTGATCATTAATTTCAATTACAGCCAGGAGTTAAGTGTGGGAATTCACAGAGACAAAAGGAAAGAAATACTGGGTGCTCTAGCAATGAAATTAAAAATAAGGCCCATGCCCAAATAAACCCAACAACACAGGCAAAAAAAACGGGCTTGGGTCGTGTTGCAGACCTCTGTCAGTGCGTCATTGGAGGAGGTGTGCAACGGCTTCTGGGTGTTGTAGCATTTTCAGGAAGGACCCCTGTGGCCAGTTAATATTGATTTTCTCCAGATATACTGAACCAATTTCTTTGCATATTTGCATGCAGGCTATTCCAGCAGGAAATTTATCTTTAACAACTGTATCGTTGCCATGGTAATAATGGGTTGGAGAGTATTCTGTTATAGATCAAGTCAGGAGAGAAAGAGGGCAAGCAGTAGAGGGAAAGAGAAGGAGTGATCAGGGAGGAGAGCAGTTTATTCTGTTGCCTAATGAAATTAAATGTGCGCACATTCTGTAACTACAGACACAAAATGGAAGTGGAAGCTAGAAATGAGCACAGATAAAAGAAAACCAATGGAGGAAAAATCGCCGCTACATCTTGCAGAGAAAACGGCATTAATCCCAAAGCCAGACGGATATTGTGATGACATGTTTTGGTGTTTGCCTCGAGGCTGGAGCTCAGCAGCTCAGCTAAAAGAAGAGAGCAGCTTCCAGAGTCGAGGCAGAGGCCAGGGATATTTCAGCCGAAGGTCGCCAGATTTCTCAATAGTTCTCTGCTGATAGCAGGACACCAAAACAACTAGTGTTGTCAGGATCGTCCAAACACACATCGCACAGAACCTTAATTTACCAAGCACTGCTCTGACCCACAGTGGTGAAGGATATGCACTGCATAATGCACTCACTGACCTTTCTTGAAAGAGTGTGTGTGTTTACGCGTGTGTGTGTGTGTCTGTTAGTGACTAATAGAGCAACAGTGAGAGAGGTGCATGCACAAGTGAGAACATGCATGCTGAGGGAGACACAGAAGGGGACAAAAATGACGGCGTGAAAGAAGGGAAAGGCAGTAAAAAAGAAAAGGAGGCACACTGTGGCAATAGCAGTCAAAATGAAAAAAGGACAAAAAACAGCATATCTGGAGACAAAGAGAGGCTCATGGATTGTGTGTGTGTGTGTGTGTGTGTGTGTGTGTGTGTGTGTGTGTGTGTGTGTGTGTGTGTGTGTGCGCGCGTGTGTCTGTGTGTGGGCAGAGGTGGCATCAAAGTAACAACAAATCTCCAGGCCAGGAACTGACACTTTGCACAGCCAGCCAGCTAGTCACAGTGTGTCTTCCAAACAGGATCCTGTCCACAATGCAGAGAAAAGCTCGACCAGCCATTAGAGCGGCTGAATGTGGCCTCAAACTCCCATGAGGACTGATGGCTCAACAGCGCTGAAGCTGTTGTATCACTGTAGCTGTTTATGGCATCAGTGTTGTCTCACTAACCCCTGATGATAGAAAAAACAAAACAAAACAACAACAAAAAAAATCATGTCTACAGTTTGTTTGCTTTGGTTCGAATCAGTCAAATAGCTGCTACTTACATTGTTCATTTGGTGTGGCTTGTCTATAGTAGGACTATCTACATATCTGTATAAATTATAGTAATTGTTTTACTAATTAACGTATTATACAACTAACAGGATGACATAAAAGTACGTAAGATGCATAGAAACTTTTTATTGTGCCGACAATGAGTAAATGGAGCCAACATGCTCATATCTGTTTTTACTGAGATTTTTTTGTCATAACAGTCAAATTTCTGCCATGACTTACCTGGAATGGCACACATTTGACTCAATATCTCAAACCCCCTCACTAACACACACACACACACACACACACACACACACACACACACACACACACACACACAGACTATGGTTCTAGTGCAGAGAAAGGCATCAGTAGTGTCACTGTGGGGACTAATCTGCCTGATAAACTCACTAATGAAGCTGTACAAGACAAAACAGAGGAGAGAAAGTGGAAGAAACGACATAATCTGATATCAGTGGCAAATACAATGAAGAGCAGGATACTATGAAGAATAAGGCAAATAGACAAAATAAATTAACAGATAAATAAAACAGAGAACAAGCCCGAAAAAGCTTGTCCAAACTCCCAGGAAGCTGGTGATTGGCCTCTGCGATGAGACTCTTACAAACTAACTATAACCAGGGGTATGCTATAAACATCTGGCACTGATTCAAACACATCACAGGCAATGACCTGCTCATTACCATGCCTTCTCCTCTATTATCTCCAACCTAACAGCCTCATTTCACACACCAGAGGATGCATACATCGACAGGCAACCATGGTACCCTGGTGGTGTATGTACTGTATGTGTGTGTGTGTGCGTATTTGTGTGTGTCTGGCACTACCTGTGGGTTCATCTGTGTCTTCACGCAGGCAACCGTAGCTGTAAAGGGAGAAACCAATACGGAGCGGCACCGGTATTGACTATCCATCACTGATTTAATTAGTGGGATGACATCTCTCTCTCTCTGTGTCTCTTTCTCTTTTTCCACCTGCAGCAGCCTGTCAGTGTTTAATGGGCCGTAGCCTTCAGAAGATCCCACTGTAGCCTCATTACGTACAAGACAGATTTATAGCCTGTAAAACTAGCAGCTGATACACCGGGAACTTTGAACACTGAAATTAAAGCAAGGAGGCTGTATGTGTTTGTGTGTGTGTTGTGCTTTCTATGTAACAATCAAGCAGCCCCAAAATGGGTTCAGAGTGCTTTGACTGTATACTTTGAGGCAAGTGCGCCGGTGTATATGCTGACGCTGTTTTTTTAGCTTATAGATGTTACCTGAAGTGGCGCCGTGTGAGTCATGTTCTGCCCGTAATCTGCCTTTTCTCTTGGCAGTAAATGCATGTCTTGTATAGCTGTCATTTGTTTTCTGCCTCCTCTGATTGTACGCCTTTCTAGTGAGTGAATTAAACATCAAAAGGCATCAGGATATCAAACACGCCACGTGCACACATGCAAACATGAACCTGCACTTGCAGAAACAGATACATACACAAACACACACACACACACACACACACACACACACACACACAATACGAATGTGCTCATTAGTTTGAAATGGTACAGACAGCGACATCAGCAATCTCCGAATGAGCCCACTGGATTATGGGATATGGTGATTTCTGATGATGAGATGTGCTGTGGATTATGGAAATATTTCTCTTGGTCCTTTTTGAGACCGAGAGATGGTGTAATATGATTTGAGATATACAATATATCATGATAGGGCCACAATTACAAACATCACTAGCTATGTTTTTTGCCAAATTTTATGCATATTATGCTACATGGCTCCTGCCTAGTGGCCAAAATTAAAGCAGTGAATTTTAAAGTAAAAGAGAGTCAAAGTCAATCACATCAGTTCAAAATTCACCTCAGGGAAACAAAATGGAAGTAGATGGGCTGCATGTGGCCCATATCTGAACTACATTATGTGAATTATTTTGAAAAAGAATTCAACCTGTAGGCTGTTACATAATCAAAGAAGGAAAATCAAATAGTCCTGAAGGTGGAGAGGCTTGATGACCTTGCTCTCACTTCTTCATGGCGTGTTTACTGACATTAAGCGGGGCAGAAGCGTGTGCCAAAAGTCCTCGCCACGTCATCAGCTTTCAAATAAACTATATTTGCCTTCATTGCATTTTCTTAGTCAACACACCAAATAATTCACCTCATCCAAATGTAAAAAGCTTTTTTAAGAAACGTTTTTTGCAAAATTTCAGTGTTTCAATTCAATTCAGGTTGTCTTACGGATGCAAATTCAAAATTCACATTAAAATGGATGGATAGAAACCCCACTACTGTTAGTGAAAGAGCTTATCATCCAATCGGACCAAAGAGCCGCAGGTGTTGGGCTCCTCCTTCACTTTCCCTCTCTGATTCACAGTGGAGGGGAGATCCACTGTTTTGTTGCATTCACACAGAATCGCTTAACACCCCGCACCCTTTCATCAAAACCCAACTTTCATCATCAAACACAGCTTTTAGTTAGGATATGAGGTCTGTTGTCTGTTGCGTTTGTGTATTTGAATGTGTATGAGTGTGTGTGTGTGTGTGTGTGTGTGTCAAGCGCCTATGAATAAGCAGCAGGCGAGCTGTAGCAGCAGTCCTTTGTTGCTTCATTCTACAGAGGCCAACCGGGCTTTCAGCCACTCTGTGAGACTATCATCACTTCCTGGGTGCTCTGCTATCTGATTGGAGGTCAGTTGTCAGGGCCCATTAGGAGACACCAGCAGTGATAGCTCCATTGCTGCTCAGTGGTAATTGAGCTAAATGGCTGTTAGAGAGGCTGAGCTGTTAAGAGTCGCTTAGAGGGTAGTTGACTCCAACAAGAGGTGCTGGAGAATCCCACTTGGTGTGTATGAATTCAGGCCTGCAACAATGCGATACAGTACACAAATGAATATCTATGCCAAACAAAAACAACTACTGCTTAAACACGTGATGCATCCACGGTGTGTCCTTGGACTGCTACTTTATAAGTGCAGCATACACCCCTTCCCCGAAAAAAAAAAAAAAAAAAACAATTATTAAAATATACACTAGCTATTACATTTTATGTTCCCACTTTATTTATTGTATTGAAGTGCTCAAGAACAGAGGCCGTAAAGTTTACTTTTCATGTTTAATTTGCATTTAACTGATTCTATAGAAGCCTAGTTTTATAAAGTATTAGTTGCATTTATAGGGTTCCTACACATTTTCTTATGTCAAATTCAAGCACTCTTAAAGATTTTTCAAGGTGCATTTTCAAGCTTTTCCAGCACCTCATGGCTGTTTATGGCCACTCAAAATGATCATTTCACTTCTTTGTCACATTAAATGAGATGTTATCACTATACACAACCAAAAGGACATTTAGTGAGAGCATTCTACACAAGGGAGGCAAATGAAAAGCTAAACACAACAAAGCCTCAAGTTTGTGTATGTGTCACCAACCCAGCCATTTACTATGAAAGCAATGCAATTATAATTTCAAGCAGTTTCTTCAAAAGCCAAGCATTTTTCAAACCTCTAAAAAGGCCACATTAAAATTCAAGCATTTTCAACAATTTTCAGCCCTTGTATGAATCCTATATTTATTATAATTACTGGTGTTGTACTGGTGTTTTTGCAGTAGTAGTAGTAGTAGCTGTAGCAATAGCAGTAGTCACAGTATTCTGTTGGTCTGTTTCCTTCACATTGCATCACAGAGAGCTGCGTACTAAATGTTCTTTGTGAATCATCACTACATAGTTTGTACCTGGATGTTCCACACTGCCTGTTCCACTTCAGCTGAGCAGCAGCTACATAAACAGCTCTTCACCGGCAACACTGCTGCATCTCATTTTATCTTATTTCAACCATGGACTGGTTGGAGGATGATGGCAGGATCATTTTTGGCCCCCTGAAGGTTTTCATAAATTTTAGCATATTTTATTTCTGGCGACAGACATTTGATAATATTAATTTCAAGTGGGTTTTGCCTAAATTTGTTAATCTGATTCAAAGGTGTGTGATGGTCCACTGTACCTGGAAGTCTTTGATACTGAAAGGAGGCCCAAACATTACGTCAAAATGGTAGGATCCACCTCTAATTATTTCAGGGTGATTTGTGTTGGTTTAAGTCTTACATTGTCTTTCCTGCATTGTTTTGCTGTGTAGAACAAAGTCATGGTCCTCATCCTGCTGCGCCAGAGAGAGGATGGGACTTGTACTCACATAGACTTGAGAAACCTGAGTAATTTACTGGAGTCTAATTGCAGCTACAGTGAAGAGTGAGTACATATTACAGTCACACAGCTCAGGTCGATTGTTTCTCATGTTTAAACAATATATAAATGACCAAATTGAGCATAACCACCAAGAAAATCAAGCTCTTCTGCTCTTTTTCAAGGGACTTGATCGATGTTATCCAGAGACACAATGATCCTGCCAATAAGGTAAGAAAAGCACATCAGTAAAATGATCATTTCAAAATCCTCTGCCATCATCCTGGTCAACTAAAGGTCCTTTGTCTACCAGACCTGGGAGCTGGTAACGGAGCTACGCATCAGGAAAATCCAGCAGGAGGCCCTTCTGATGCTCAGTTTGAAGGTTAACAGCGCAGACCTCTTTGATTGGTAAGTCACACTGTACCGTGTACCTTGTTGTTAATTAATTAGGCTTACTATGCAAAACACCTTCATAAACTGGGTTAATTCTAATGTGTCTACTTTTTCTAATTTAAGCATCAGGAAAGACCTGAACCACCCCTCTGAGGTTTTGAAGCTGGCTGAAAGGATGATAAGCAGACTTACAACCAGGGATCCTGGCACACGTGTCATGCCCTACCCCCTTAAGGAGGTAGTGGAAGAGGGGCCCGGACCGCTGCTGTGTTTTTATAAGAGCCTCTGTACTGATTCAGCCATCTCATGTAACATGGCTGCTGGAGAGACCACTGAGATCTTAAGGATGGTCATTGATCGGCTGACTGGTGCTATCAGCGGCTCAAGAGTCAGAATCAACATCGGGTCCCCCACTGAGGAGGAGGTGAGGGAGATGTTCACACAGGCAGAGCTCAACTCAAACTGTGCTGAGGCTCCTGGGCTCATCTCTGATGTTGTGTCTGATGAGCTTCTTCTCATTTTCCAGGCTTCCACAGAACAAGATGAGACATCTGCAATCGACAATGAGGTGAGAACCACGGAGACTGAATGAAAATGAGTTGCAATGGCCTTAAAGGTACAATCAGTAATATTTATGTATCCTAGAACCCGAAAATGACCGTAATACATCGGCGGGGGATTGCAAGTGGTGTCGTTCAAGTTGGTCAGGTGGTGACCACTGTTCTCTCAGTGGCTGCTGAGAATTCAAACTTTCAAAACCAAAACCTGCAAAACTTTGGTAGAAGTTCTCCACAACCTCAGGGCTTAGGAATGGTGCTCAGTTGAATCAGTGCAAGCCTGTTATAAGTAGCTAAAGTTACTGGCAATAGCAAAAGTAATTCCACTGGACCAGTTCACAAATCCTGTAAATGTTGTTGTGAAACACAGGAGGGTGAGACAGGTTGGAACAGAGCTGGAGGTGAAGCTGAGACTTGTGGAAGACATGTAATAATAATGATAATAATAATAATAATAATAATAATAATAATAATAATAACAATAATAATAATAATAATAACAATAATAATAATAAACTAGAGTACACACTGACAAAATTTGCCATTCCTCCCTGCATGCCACCATTTGGGTCAGATGCTCTTCCTCTACAGATTCTATAGCAGCGATTGACTGTTGTCTTGTGTATACTGCTACCTAACAGCTGGTTTATTAATATCATCAAGGCGATCATTCTTAATGGTAAAGCTCAGTGATCTCAGCATCATTTAATCCCAGCAAGGAAGAAGCAGTGCTGTCTTCTGGGTAAAAACAGTTGGAAGTTTCTGAATTTTCCTGTGATGGGACTGCAGTTGTGAGAGTGCACTGGAAGTGGAGGAGGAAGTAAAGCCGCCTCATCTTGTCGTAGTTCTACGAGTTGCCACTAGATGTCAAAGAGTCCATATTACTAACGGTCACCTTTAATTATGTCCAACAAAACATTGCTATTATTCCACTGTATCATTAAAATGAAGAATTTTTATCTTTTAAATTTGAAGCCTGCTGCGGATGAACTGAGATCGGCAAGCGATGATTCTGTTTCTGTCTCCGCTGCTGAAGATGAAGGATCGGAGCAAAGAGCCTCAGATTACAATGTGGTTGAGGTGGAAGGTAAAAGACAAATCCCAACTTTCTAAGCACAAATATTAATGCTGTTATATTCACAACTTCGTATAAGATCGGCTCAGTGTAATGATGTGGAATTTTTATTGCAGAGGATAAGCCTAAGAAGAAAAAGAGCCGCCTGAGGAGGATGCTAAGGAAACTGTTTTGCTTCCGCCGCCGGACTAAAGATCCATCTTAAACCCTCATCAGCTCCTACACTCTCTCTTAAGGAATTTTATGTAGTGCAACCACATAAATAATAATTTGCTCATCAAAACTGTTGCTATTATGCATGTGTTTGGATCTCAAAAGTACTGTATGCCTTTTGTGTTACAGTACTGATAAAGCCTGATATATGTGCATGTATTCAATTACGGGGTGATTTTACTTTACTAAGCAGAAACACACAGCACAATGCATAATATCTGACTAAAAATTGACCTTTTTAGATCCAAACTGTAGTGCCAATTATAGAAAGAGGACTCTGTATATGACTGTACACTCCTTATCTTGTCCAATGAAGAGTAAATTAGGTGAATAATTAAAAATAACTGAACAACTGTGATGTACAGAAAAAGGCACAAACATCTAGAGACCTGTAGCATGCAGGTAAAGCTAAAAATAATGACAGCCTTTTCAGAGGGGACTA